>NC_089862.1:27859510-28228677 GCF_036373705.1 Amia ocellicauda | reverse complement strand
GAGTTCGATAGAGGAAGTAGTTTTACGTCAGAGCACAGATGCTGGATAAGTTCCGGGTCACTCGATTAAACCTTCTACGCATGCGGAGCTTGAAATCTTTTGGCGGTTTGAAATAGTTCATCCCGGAGACCTTACAAACAAACAAACAAACAAACGAAATAACCCAACTTCCAAACCGACTGTGCGAAGACGAACAGGGGCGTTAGTAAGTTGGGAAATGAGAAGCAATAAGAACAATACGGGACTTTTCTTCTTTGCATGGATGGAGAGAAGTAAATAAGCACGATTTCAGCGCTGTCCTGGATGTGCTTTCTTTGATTAATGAGCTGGACAGGTTAATACGTCCAACTGTCGCATATTCTATGTAGACCCTTTTACGGATATATAGATCATAGAGATGTCATAGGAAAATGTCTGGCCATCGAAAACGTAATTCAAAATATCTGTGGTGGTCACTCCTTTCCCTGGGGTTTCAGCCGGGAGCCGCCGCCGCCTCGACAGGCAGAACAATTCGCCACATCAGCCTGGGAGTGTGAGTCCTATTTCTTGCATGTTTGTTAACAATATTGTCTATAATCAAGGGAGTGGTGCTAAGACATTGCATTAAAACATTTGAATACTGAATATTTTTCTCCCAATTATGGTTTTGCTTTTGAATGCTCTTCCTGTTTAGTTCTATTCTACATAAACTAAATTCTCGTCGGCACATCCTCCAGGAAATCTCTCATTAAAATGCATCATGTTCAGAGATGTGGAGAGATGTACCCCTAAATCTATTGATGTAGCTATTTGAGCAGCATCCATATCGGTCTAATTTCTGCGGTTTGACGCACTGCAAGAAAACACCCGCTTACTTACTTAATTGTATGTATTCCTTCATTAAATCGGACTACTAAAGGTGGACCAGATGTTTTTGTTTGTTTTGAAGTCAAATGAGTGATGCCTGTGTTTTACTGTCCTGCTTTAAGTAAAATGTACTTTTTATTTTCTCTTTAGGCATATGTTTGACAAACCAAATAAAGACGCCTTTTACTTAGTCGCCTACTTCTTATTTGAAAAGCTAAACCCCAGCCAAGCTAAAGAAGCTTTCAGGTAAGGTAATGCCTATATGGTGTCCTAAAATAGGATGCGTGTTGAATTATTGCTCTTTTCAATCAGTGCTTGACATGAATCCACCCTTCACTGTGGTGCCACTGCTAACATTGCTCTCTTTATAAGAAGGTTAAAGGTAAATGAGGGCAGTGCTTAATTGAGCATTGAGATGAAGGGTGAAGAAGCTAAAGCTTTTCAGTCTTGCCCTTTGATCGTAGATATTGGAAATGGCCATTGCTTTTAATTTTCTTAAAGCTGTTTGCTACGGTAGTATTGATGAGCAATAGGAAGCAGTATTTTGCATATTTTACTGAGATGTTGTAAATCACAACAACTCTAAAGTTGTAAATGAAACCTTTTAAAAACATAAGTATTAAACTGTTTCATAGTCATCTCTAACAAATATGTATTTATCCCTTTGTTCTTGCATGTAGGTTTTGTTGGCCAGTTTTGGATAGAAAGACTGATGCTGAATTTCGGAAAATATCTTATGGCTGGCTCCGGGATATCTCGGTGAGTATAAGGAGTTTCGGAGCACAGTGGCACATCAGTTCTGCATATGAGATCTGACCTGCATCACTTGTATTGGATTTTTTTTTTTTTTTTAAATGGATCTGTGTTTTTGAACTCCATTTTAATTTGTTGAAACATATACTGGCTGCTTATAAACTGTAATATTTTGTATTGACCATTGTGTTCTTTAGACTGAATGTGGGGATGCCTTTCCCAAAGTGGCGGCCTCCATATTCCTTTCTCCGGGAGGCTCCAAGTTCATTAACCTCATGCTCCACTTTGCCAAGCATGTCATGATGCAGGAGATGAAGTCTTACAAAGGTACGTGTTAATCATTTTGTGGCTTTCCTGTCACCCTTCTCCCTCCCCAGACACCTGTGACTATGTAAATGTATATACTTTTTGACTGATTTATAGACATTTTACATTTTGTCCCTTCTCAATGAAGGAGATGGTGCATGGATACCAGAAGCAGCGGCGTCTAAAGCTCAGTCTGTGGAGACGGCACGGAGAAGATGTCAACTGGTGAAGAACAGGTTTCAGCACTCTGCTGTCAGTGAAGACTGTGTGATCCAGGAGTACCAAAAGAAAGCACAGTGAGTAGAGATTAGGAAACTTTCCAAAGGAGAATCTAAAAAGGAGTGAAAACATTTTTCAAGTTACTGTTGACCACACTGCAGGTTTTGGGGTCATATTTTTTGACTTGGATATCATTCAATTTTTGCATCCAGTTATTACTTTGGGGGAGGCTGCAAATGGATCCATTTTGATGGAATATTGGTTTCTTTCAAATTAACTTCTAAATATATTCTCAGCCTCTTCTCTGCCTTCACTCATAGGTCACTGGTGAAATCATTAAGGGAACTAAGAGCAGATGGTGCCAAATATGATGATTTGCTGAGGTATGTTGGCGCTTTATATAGTGTTGCTTATATTTTAGTTTAGTTGCATTTTGTAAGATTTGCAATTTCACTGACTGCATCCAAAATAATAACTGAAATGTGGGAAAAGTAATTCCATTTCAGTTATTTGTACCACTTTGTAAACTAAAACCTTCTCAATTGTAGGCAAGAACCAGAAGGGGAACAGGAGAAGAGTCTTCGAACTGAAAAGATCAAAAAGGTTTTTTTTTTTCCTCCTCACTCACTTTTTATCTGTTATCAACAATAAATGAAATGCCACAATATGTACATGCAAAAGGCAACCAGGAGGCTTTGCTAAAGTGCCTATATGTTTTGAATCAAGCTGATTAAAAGAAAATATGGTTAGAGACTGAAAATATATGTAAAGGATGATCAGCATCATCCTACATTTTGTTATTGCTAAGGCCACCACTTTTTTTTCCAGGTTCGATTTCTGTGGTCACATCTCAGCGAAGTCCTTGCACTTCTGGAAGAAGAGAGGAAGGTTGTGGATTGTGTGGTTAAAGGAACTGTTGACCAGTACACATTGGATGGAAATGAAATCTCCTTGAAAATCCCTAGACTTTTGCTTGAACGGATAGAAAACTCTGTACAAACTGTGAGTATTCTTTTTTTTTGTTGAATTCAGGATTTGATTTTGAAATTTTCTATGGTGTAGTTTTAATTTCCCTATCTTATGTTTATAGTAGTTTATGAAGCTATGCTGTTTTTATTCTTATTTGCCTCTGTAGTGGGATAATAGCATTTTCAACTGACAATTCTTAATGTAGGTTTTATTTAATATGGAAGCTGGGGCCTGTGTACATCGACCTGTTCCACTCCTTGAGATATTGGTAGATATTCTTAGCCCTCGCTTGCCTTGCAGTCCCATGTTGGGAATGTGTATGAGGCGGGACAGGTCAACATCCTGAAAGTGCTGCAGCTGCTGAATGAGGCTCTGAAGATCCTGCGGGAGGAGCGCTCCCAGGCTGGCGCTCACATAGTTGAGCTCGATGTGCTGCCGATGGCGGACAAGGTGACTCTCCACAAAAGGACCCTAGATGCTCTTAAACTCATGAGGTTAGTCTTTATTTTTCTCCCTATGGGGAAGTCGGGTAGATTTTTGGGATGATAAATACAAATGCAAATGTTATTTAGGAGTTTGCCTTCAGCTGGGTTTTTATGGTTAACTCTTTAATGCTGAAGCCAAAACTGATTGGTGTTGTAAATTACTTAATGGGAATTGAAACTATTTACTTTAATTACCATATTTGGCAGTCCCCCTTTATAAAGGGGGAGCCATATGAAGTGTTTTTGTTCCATAACTGATGATACCTTCCTTTCACATATCGTATATCTGAACTGGTCTGGGCATGACGTTCATGCCTGTCTTTGTCAACAGGAAGAAAATAACAATGCAGGAAATCCCTGAAGTGGAAGCATCTATCCAGAAAATGGAGAGAGACTGGGAAAAGAAATGGGAAGACTACCTGTACCAGAAACCATTAACTCTGTTGATCAACAAGGATCCTGTGAGTAGGAACAGCTAGGAATTGGGATGTTGTATAAAATGGCATAAATTGCAGCAGTTGTACTTCTGTGATGCATCAATGTATTGTCCTGGTTTAAATCAAAACTTTTTAATGAGGGTCTGTTGTGGAAAGCTGTTGTGGCTATTCTAGCTAAAGGGAACTGCTAACTTGCACTTCAATTACATTGTGATACTTTAACTGTATACTCATAAAACGTGCCAAGCTTGAGTGGGAATAATGTAGCAAATTGGTAAGGATTTGACCTTTCCTCGATACTAAGTAAAGGCTGTGAAAATAGGGCAATGTCCATGCAGATGTTTGTGAGTTCAGCTATGTATTCTTTTTCAATATCCAAGGCTTAAGAGATGAACATCCTGAGTACTTAACCATTCCTTTCCTTTTCCAGGCTCTTGACCTACTCCCACCCATGTCACCTTTGTCCTTTGAACCAGCTACTGAGGCCAGCTGCAAGTCCAGTGTGTTCTCTCAGTACCCAGCCAAGCTTTCTGGTGAGAATAAACTTTACAAATTAAAAGCATGCACATGAGTAGATATTGCAATGTATCCAGATGGTAGGAAAGCTTTTGGACTAAAATATTTGAATTTCCAGTGTGCCTTTTCTTGAGGAATAAAATATTCAGGGAAAAAAGTGGTTACAGGATGCTGCTTAAATAGTAACATTCATAAATCACGTGACATCCTACTGCGCTCACAGGAATCTTGACTATGCGCCTGTACTGCTGTTTTAATACAGGGCTTTTACAAGTCGACTTACCCCAGGATGGGTTCCCAGCAAGAAGATGCATTTCCTTGGGAAGGGCTGATGGAGAGGATGTAGTCCCCAAAAGGTGCAATAGATTTATCTAAAATCATTAGAAACACAAGATACTTTGAATCCATTGTAGCATTAGGATCAATGGATTTTAATATGAAGTGCATCTCTTTAGGCAAGCAATACTACAATTTAAATAAGCCTTGTGTATTTAATGTTGATTGATCAGATCTAGACTAAATAGAGTTTAATATACTGATTTATTTTAATCAAATGAATACTAGTAGACACTGCTTTTACCAAGATTATGAAAACAGTCCCCACCACGCTCCTGATAACGGTATGACCTTTTTCATCCTTCAGTATTTTTAACATTGTATTTAGCGGCATGAGAACAAGTTAGTGTGCATACATAGATTGGAAGACTAACTGGCTGATCGTGTTTTGCGCATTTCTGTTTTTTTTTTAATTAAATAATTCTGGAATGTATGCTGCGTACATCTAGGGCTGTCTCCGAAGGTTCGAGTGTTGGAAGGTGTGACAGTCGCATAGATTTTCTCGTTGATAGAAAGCGACAGTGTTTGAATACTGCAGCTTGCCACCGCACACCACAGCGGTTTAATGGGTAAAGGTGGGGAGTGGGCATAAATGGTGAAGGGATGTGGAAGAACGAGTCAGTGTGAGTGTGCTGCAGTAATGACACTATTTGTTGCACCCGCAAAGATAAGTTGGGTCTACTGCTTGAAAACCCCCGCAAGCCTTACACTAAATCACACTTCAGATGTCCCACCATCTAAATTAAAATATGGGCAGTATACAAATCAAAAGTTAAATAGAAGATGCTGGATAGAACTAAGTTCAAACCGTCCTAAAAAGCCCCTCAATTGCCACTGTCTTGTCAGCAGGCAATTGAACCAGATTTCAAAATACATTGTTTAAATGTAAATCTACGACTACTCTGCTACAAAAATGTTTCTTCTGAGAGCTCTATCCCACACCTGCCAGCATGCCTGTGGGACCACTGTGGTGATCTGCGTTATTGTCTCTTTATCCACGATCTTTACAGCAAAGTGTTAAACAAATGTGAAACAAAACCAGTTTCGACAAAATTGCTGTTTTATTTTGCTTAATGCACAGAAGACCCCCCAAAAACTAATGTAAATTTACAAGTGAAATTTGGTATATCACGGAGGAATAAGCATTTTCCGCGGGTTAATTTAACAAACGTGTTTCCATTTATTATCCATTATTGGTCTTAATAAAACTTAAATCCCCGCACTGAAGATGATCCCATTTATTACGCAGCTCCATACTAACTGCCAGTTCGTTGCAGTTGACACATTACTAGGCTATTAGTTTCAGTATAATGTTGAGAAACTGAACTGTGGAAGGGAGCCTTTTTATTATAGTTCACCCAAATGTAGGGCTGGGCCATATGACTTAAAAGTAATATCTCTATTTTTAGAAGGTTGGGTGATACACGATATATATCTCGATGTTTCTTGTTTTTATCCAATCAAGGTACAAAATAAGACCTTCAAACTACAAGTATTTCGTTAATCATTAAATATGCAAAACTAACAAATACTACATGCAGGCTGTCTTAGTAAATATATGCAGAATGCAACGCATTACAGCGCAAGTGGTGTGTGATTACTATTACGTGTGTTATGTTATGTGATATGTGTGTGTGTATGACACGCATACATGCATATACACATTATTTACTGTCACATAACAACAATAACACAAGTAATAGTAATCCCGCAAGACATGCGCTGTGAAATGCTATAGATTCAGGTAGATTTACCACATCCGGGTTTATAGTGGTGCATTTAAAATCTGGACAGGGACATTTCTTCACTGACTGTCGCGTTTCGATTCTACTTTTCGGTACAGCACGTGTTAATGCAAAATAGTTAATAAAACTTGTTGTACCACTTCACCATCTAATGAAACTTTCTGTTTGCATTGCTTTGCCATTTATTAAAATGCAAACAAACTATTATTGTTTATTTTTTATACAAATGATATCCGTCTAAATTAGCAGGAGTGGGGGAGCGATGGCGTATTGTCGGGGTGCCTGCAAATCGAGTTTAGCCCGGCAACGTTCGTTATGTAATGTGTTCCGAACCTTCAAACATTAAAATGTATGTACCCAGGAAGGTACATCTACTATATACAAAACTGTACAGATTAAATTGCAGCTTTAAATCGTTTACACTGGCAACCAGTTACAAAGATGAGGCAGTAGTGTGGTGTAGTGGTTAGGGCTCTGGACTCTGGAGCAGAGCGTTGAGGGTTCAGTCCCAGGTGGGGACTGTATAAATGTAAAATGTAAAAATGTAAGTCCTCCTGGGAGGGTGATACACAGGCAGTGATCTGTACTCTGCCTGTCACTAGCCTTCCCTAGAGTAATGCTGCTCTCTGATGACCGGGGCGAACTGAGGGAAATCGCAACGGACAGATACGGGGCACACAATTTGCTGATCTTTTGATCGCATGTGAATAATTTAGACTAGTACAGATCTGGTCCTGTCATTAAACTTGCCCAGTGTTGCCAATATCCAGAGCCTCTGTTTTCTACCTGTCCTGCAGCTCTGTGATATCCGCAAGACTCCCAACACCTTGCAGAGCTGCATCACCAAGCCCTGCAAAGGTAGGTTAAATGCATGAAGTCTGTATACACACCTCCCTCCCCTCCATTTACTTGCTTATATGATGTAAGCATCTAATTAAATGAGGTGTTCATGGTTATTTCTTGTTGTGCATCAGGCCTTATTGAAACAATTTCTGTGGGAAAATCAGATTAGACTTCCATGAAGGAGACTTACCTGCTGTAAGTGCAGAGACTGCCTATATTTCTTAGTTTGATTTTAACATTCACTTATTCTGAGGAAATATGGATGTTAAATATCCAATTGTATTTGGCTTTGCATGATCAAACTGCATTGCAACTACACTTTATAATTGTCCTTTAAGAACCTTGATAAAATCATACAGCCCAGTTCTCAGTTTTCTAATATCTCTCCCCTTTAATCCTTGATTTAAAAATATTGCTTTCTTATTGATCTAACAGCTAGCTAATCAATTGTTAAGCTGGTAGTGAATCCTACTTCATAATGGAGTTAGTCCACAGCTATGTTGCCCTATTGAATGTTTTTAATTTTGATTTTATGTAGACAAGCTTTAAGAGAACTCCTACAGCTGTGAGAAACGTGCATCCAAAAGCGGCTGGCCGGACGAAAACCACAACTATTCTACAGAAGGAATGTGACAATCTGGCAGACCAGGTACAGTGTAGTGTAGCTGTACTTTAGCTGTCTGTCCTGGAATGGGACTTTGTATGAATTTGTCTGATCTCTCTCTGAAGCCTGTGGAACTCACTGGGGGGGGGGGGAATCACAGCACAGTAGAGCATTGAGTTTTTTGTTTGCCACTCCCTCATTCCTGATGCAAGTTCTCAAGTCATTTAACACATTGAGTCTAATTTATATAGTAACTTGCAGAATCCCTGAGGATATCTGTATTGTGTTTTTGTGTCTTTGAATAACTTGTTTTCCTGTGGCGGGAGGGTGATACATGGGTAGCAGTGAGCTTTGCTGCCCGTCACCAGCCTTCCCTAGAATAACACGGCTCTCCGATGACCGGGGTGAACTGAGGGAAATCGCAACGGACAGATACGGAGCAGACATGTTCAGCTGATCTTTCATATCCTTAAGAACGTGGTTTTAAAACCACAAGTGTATTGTGTATTCTGTGCAGTTTGCTGAAGCGGTCACCAGAAGCCCTTCGGAGTGTGGGATTAGGGGGCTGGGGCTGGAGGAGCTGCTGAACACGCTGTCCGACCCCTTCTCCACACGGAAACAGCTGCCCCGCACGCCAGAAAGCTTGAGTGAGTTCCTTTCTGTCACTTCAACATTTAATCTGAAACCACGTCACTACAACAGTCCCCCTGGCAGAGATGCACCTCTCCAATGCTCTAAAAGATGTACTATGTACCTTCAACTCTTAAAATAGTATGTTATTATATGCATATCTCTCAGATTACTCTGTGAAAAATATTTCGGAGGAGATTGTATTGATTTTAATCCTTTCAGTTTCAGATGTGAAAAGTTCCTGGAGGCGAGCAGTTGAGGAAGGGGAGGCAGAAAAGAGGGGACTGTTGGGAACATTTTCAGATGGGAATGGAAGTCCACTCCTCACACTGTCGGATGTCAAGGAGCCCGTTCCAAGCCCTCTTGTATCTTTCCTAAGCAAACCACTACTTCAGGCTGAAAATGCTGCTGCAGAAAGCCTGAAGGCTGGGAATTTGAGTAGGCCATCTGTGAGGCGAGAGAGGGAATCTTTGCACTCCACGCTGTCCTGGAACTCGACGCGGCTTGTCGGGTTAGACAGTCGGGACAACAGTGGTGTTGTGCAGTTTAGCATTGCTAACGAAACCATGCCAGAGATGCTTGGTGATGAAAGTCTCCAGAGTTTCAGTGATGTAGAGTGTAGAGACCAAGAGTCGAGCAGTGCTGTGGAGAAGGAGGAGGAGGAGGAGGAGGAGGAGGAAGTGGAAGATGACCTTTTCCTCCCGAGGCTGTCCTCAGAAGCTCTGATACCAAGTATTGACCTGCGTTCTCTGCGCAGTCGATTCGATCAGATTCGAGCTGTGTACCGAGAGATGTCGTTCACAGGCTGTGACAAGGAGGTGCCGGTCGAGCTCTGCCCCTCCCCGGCTGATCTAGAGGCCTTGAAGCCTGGAAACTGTGAGGCAGCAGCCACAGTGTTCTCCCTCGACCTGGACTCCTTGGAAAGCCCATCGGCCACCAGCAGAGAGGAGCGCTGGAGCCTCCCCCCGCTGGTGACCTTCTCGCCCATGGATGATCTTCAGAGTGGATTAAGAGAGGGGGTAGAGAAGATTGAACTCTGATTTTGGGATAGCACTTTTTTTTTTAATAGAAGATAATGTCCCTTTTTTATGAAGCTCTGTTGCTGTGCAAGTGTAATTGAGATGTGTAGAGTACTTGCTATGCCTTAATACATCTAATCAGTGCATTTAGGAATATTTGAATGCATAAGTAAAAATACAAAGGCAATGTCTTCAGCTTCTTGAATGGTCTAACTTTTAACCCAAGAGTATTTTTCTACCTGTATTTTAGGGCTCAGCCCAACTCTTGAGCTTTATAAGGCATTTAGAGAACACAATTAACTGCTTAGCTAATGCAATTTCACATCTCTCCTGACTAAGTTGCTTAGATTTTCACTGAAATGTAATTGATCCCTTACATTTGTAAGTTATTGTACTAGGACCTACCACTGGGATGCAGTGTACATGATTTGTAAATATACTGGTAAAATAAAACCTGTTGAATTGCAATGTATGCAGTTTCAAGGTTTATTAGCAAGCATGTCTGAAAGCAGCCCCAAATCTGTAACCAGTCTTCACAACCTTTTTTTCTGTTAATAAATCTGTTGACAAGTATATTGCAGAAGGACATGAGGTAGACTGTCTTGTAACCTGTATTGTACAGTACATGGTATCATTTGCTATGTATTGTCCTTGAAATGGACACAAGGTGGTGCTGGTGTGCAAGATTCCAGTTACATAGCTTGCTGGATGCTGTAGGCAAAATGAAGTGTGTGTGTGTGTGTGTGTGTGTATATATATATATATATATATATATATATATATAACAAAAATATGCAAGTGAACAATAAACCCTACTGTAGGTGACTACCCTACCACTGGTATAGTTGGTATATGGTATAGGCCCTATAAGAATTATGCTTTTGGGGAGATTCTCATTAGGGTGGAGGGAATACATTGTGAACATGGCACTATTGATTATGAACTGAGGTTTTAGTTTTGTTCAAATATTTTCAGTACCTAACAATATCATGACAAAAGGATCATTCTTATCTGAAATATTTGGTTTTGACCAAATGTCAACAAAAGTTAAAAGATTATAAGGCGTGCTAGGTACAATTACTTGCCATATTAAGTGTGATGCCACAGTTGGAACAGGTCCTGTCTAGGCATGTTCTAGACTGACTCATGAATATTTATTCACCTCCCCTCTTGAACCAGGCATGAAATTTAATATATATATATTTTTTTGCAAAATTAAAAAGGTCGTCAAAAAGAAAAGGTGAACAACTGGACTATTTGGAGATGGTCCCTGTATCTTTGATTAAGACCTGAAATCTGTAATGCATTAACCTACTACTGATTATGAGAACTGTATTAAAGTCAGACTTGCTAGGCTGCTACTTACACATTTGGTTTTCAAGAATATATTCTACATCTATAGAGAGCTGTCGCATGCCACATGCGTGTAATTATCTATTGAATCAAATTAACCATAAAATTACAATTACAACACAACTGCACTTGTCAGGGGTGGTAGGCTTAAAAGATGAAGGGTATCTTAGTGTAGTGAAATGAAAATTGGCTTGAAGTCGCATTGAAGAAGGATGTGAGAACAAGTCTCAACACCAAGCTAGATAACTGACATTGAGGGATGTTCACATCTGGTTCAGTACACCAGTTTTTCCGAGATTCCCGAGTGGTAAGGTTTAGTGAATTCATATTTGGTGATCTGTTGTGTAGTAGTCATTACAGATCAGGAATATCATCCACCCCCCACTGCAGAGTGCTGATCCATCAGGTGTCTGATCACTCCACAGCCCAGTCCCTAATGAAACACTCATTCAGAAAAGCGAGTGTCAATTACCGCACAATATTGCAGTGAACACTACCATTTTTGTAATGTTAAACACTGGACGAAAATAATGCTCGCAGTTAGTACAGCTTGTTCAAATGTCCAGTTCCCTGTCAATAAAATGCCCCTCGTTGTCAATCGTCGGTTGCATTAAGTGATGAAACAATTGTACTCTTCTGTGACGATACAAGGAAACAATGGCCTTTGTCAGTGCATTAGAAAATAAAAACGAACTATTGGGTTACTGTAACGGTGTCAGGAGTATAGTGCACATTTATCTTTTGGATTTCGACTTGGATTAAAAACAGCTGGAAAATAAAAAGCAGGAATAAAACACACCTGGACAAAAGCGTGGTGGGCTGTATAGACCACGTGATTAGATTTATCATTGCTAACTGGGTTTCAAAGCTTAAATTCATTATTAATTGATTTCATGCCTATTACTTCCGCAAAGTGTGCACGTCTCTCACACGGAAACACGAACTGTAGGAAACAGTTTCAAAATACGGAGCAATCTTCCATTTGATGCGTGTAAAGAAAAGAAGAAGAAAATAATAATTCCGGGGACCGGGCTGATATACCTGTGTTGTAAAATAGATATGGACTGCACATGCGAAAATGTATTACATGCATTTTAGTTCTGGAGGTCTATTTCCCAAGGAAGGGAGTTAAGAAAAGTTGAATTTCACGTCGAGGTTTCTACTTTATTGGCTGCACTCTCATAAAAGTACGTCACTCGGTAGTCAAGTGCGCATGAAGTAGATTGGATTTCATTATTGAAGCATGCTATTTTGCATGCTTAGACTAAACAAATATTTTAAAACGAAATGATTCAATGCACCATCACTGAACTTTCTGCCCAGCTGCGCAGCGGAAGGGAACCTGCAGTTTTCACCTGTTTCAAGTAAAAATGAAATGAGTCTCATTCCATCCGAGCTAAAACAGAGGGCACTAGCCTGACGAAAAGACGACCGTAAAACGTGTGTTTCTCATACAGTCCTAAAAGCGCCCGTCACCGGCCGCGGTCGTGTAGCGCAGGTTTCCGCAGATCTGCAGAGATCCGCCGATCCCATTGGTGGAGCCGCGCAGAGCTGCGCAGATCTGCGTCGGAGTTCTCTGGGCGGGTCCATTCTGCCTCCAGCAGCAGCAGCAGCCTCTGCACAGCGCAAGAGCTCAGCAAAGTAACAAAACACAAACATGGCGCCCGCTGGCACAGACAGCAACAGATAAGAGTATCGCCAACAAGTGGGGAACTAAGTTTCCAGTCAACTGCGAAGTGTGAGCATTACAGGAGTCCGGTGGAGGTTTTCGGATCTACGACCAGGGCGGACTCTCTCTCTGGGGTTGAAAGCGGCCAGTTGCCTTCATGTCCACATTCTTTCAAGTGCTATAAAACCAGCTGGTAAGTGCTCCCAGACCTATTTGGATCAATGTCCGAGTTGAACCTAATGCAACATGTGTTTTCATCCTGCCTGCCTGGGTAAGGAAGAGAAGAAAACCGAATTGGGCCAGGGCCGAAACTTTGGATCGCCCAGTCTGATACCAAGAATAAGTATTTATAATTGTAAGTTGTGGACATGCCTCTGCCGGGTAGTTTGTTGCTGTGCAATGTGGAAGTTAATAAATATGTTACAAGCTGCTTTCAGTTGTTTAGATATCGTTAACTTTTCCGGCATTGCGGGGCGCGTTTGTGTGTGTTTGGATGCGGTGACGTCTCGCCGTGTCCCCCTCTCTCAGCTGCGTAGGCCCGGGTCTCCACACGGTGGGATCGGTCCTATGTTGCGCTGGGCAGGTGTCCAGGGTGTGTCAGCAGGCAGGTATAATCTGCTAAAACCAACACGACCGTCGTGTGAAGTCGCCTTTCTATGACTGAAGAAAGTTAAATATTAAAAAGTGAATGTATACTGGGTCACTTCCAAGGGATTAACTCTTTATGACGATGTTTGCATGTTTCCGTGCAATCGGCATACATTGTCCGTTCTTGTACAGTGTGTGTGTGTGTGTCTTTGAAGCTTATTATTGCATCAGTGGATACGTATTTGAACGTATACAAGTATAAAGTAATTGAATGGAAACATTAATGCATGAGTCTCACTGCCATAAACCAGGACAAATACCATAGATATTTTTTGTAATCAATGTCAAAATCTTTCAGGGTACCAATACCTCCCAAAAAGCTGGACACTGTTGTACATTTGCAATAGGTGAGCTGCCCCCAGATTAGATGGGTGCATTAACAGTCACACAGTTTGTGCATATATGCAGAGTAACAGTGATGAAGAGGAAATCAAGGAGAATTCCAGTGATGCAATCCACACCTTTTTATGATGTTTAGCATGCAGATGTGAAAATGAAAGTAAAGATACAGATTGGAATATTTGAAAATATTACCTCTTGACCTGGGAACTTTGTAAGATTTCTGTAGTAGTGTGTAAGATAAGGAACTATTTAAACGGTCCAGTAAGACTTTTGTGATATAAATATTGGCAAGCATCTTCAGGAACCCAGTTTCATTCAGTCTCAACTTTCATGTTTATTATTCAAGTACTACAGATTGATTTACATTTAAATTGCATATCTGTCTGGCAGAAATCTAGTGTGATGATGGCATGATCAGACTTGTGCATTCTATACAGTTAGTCAGAATTACATTTTAGGAATACCTAATGTATGTTTAATTTGCATTTGAAGTACATTTTCTGCCATTTCTGATGTTCATTCTGTTTTTATGGTGGTATCCACCTTAGGAGAATGAGCCAGAATACCTGCTCACTGCTTTTCCACACATCTGTTATATTGTCAACGTGTGCAGTGGCCAGACACTGACGCACTCCCTTCTAAGAAAGCTCTTGTACACTGATTTCTTTAGTGGGTGGGCCAATCTGCAGTGTGTGGGCAGTCCCGTGACTGCCTAGCTTCGTGTGATTTGGTATTTTTAAAAATAGGTATATATTTAAAATCTTTTATATTGTAAATTAATGTACGCGTCAGTTTATTTTGCCCATTTATATGGTTTGCCAGGTTAAAGCCATTACATATATTTTCCAAGCCTTTGTGATTTGTCAGTGAAGGGAAAGTGCAAAAGTGTTGCACATCCCTGGGAGAGTAAGGCATTTTTTTTAAATATACCCCCCTGGTCCCCAACACTGTGCTGTCCGTCCCTCACGCTGCAGAAATCAGAAGTTTTGCAAAATGTGCTCCCTGTGGAGTGGCACACGGCTACAGGCTGGTGAGGGAGGAGTAGGGAAGGGAGGAATGTGAGACAGCCTGTTTCATCCTTGGGCTCAACTGATTTGCAGTGTGTAATTTTATTCTTTTAAGAAAGAGTCAAATACTAATATGGCATGTTAATTGAAAACAGAAAAACAACATCATGCATTAATTGGCATATGGAATAAGACAATCATAGGGTTATATGGTTTAAATTAGCACTCTGAGCCAGCATTTACAATTACCTGCTAAGATGGATGATTTTAGTTAGTTTGACATAACAGCATAGCACAATCATTGTGCAGTACATTTTCCTGTCTTTTTGATCATTCATGCTTGCTGTAGAGTGTGCTGTGCCAAACAGACAGTTTCACAGTTACATTGTAATGGAAATTTACAGGCTTCTAATTTTTTTTTTTAATTTTCCAGGAAGTGTGAGGAGAAGTGTTTGCTTTGAGACTGAAACCTGATCTACTGCTTACTTTAAACACATTGGTTGAGGGGTAAACATGACAATCTTCATCTGTCAGCCACGTTGTGTTTAGGTCTGTAAAGGAGGCTGAAACTTTCCTTCCTTTTATTTTTGCCTCCTAAGGCTAAGGTGGAAATTGAAATCTCAGAGGGTCTATAAAAGCCTATATAAACTGACCTTGAGAGCATGTAGACCAATAGAGTGCAGTTGTTAATGTCAGGTGATGGCAGAAGAAGGAAGTGTGAGATCTCAGGTGCACGCACTGGCTGGCTGTGCAAAGCTCAGAGAATAACAGTTGCCAGCAATAGCTTAGTAGTAAATGAGATCTGGTGCTGAGATTCTGGGATGGGTAAGAGAGAGCAGTATTAAACCTTTTTTTGGAAAATCTGAAAAATGTTGGCAATTGAAAAGGTAAAGTAGAATTATGAAAGGGTTTGTGTTTTTTGTGTGATGTACCTTATTTATCATTCTCTTGTTGTGTTGTTTATTGAGAATGTAACTGTATAAACAGGCTGTTCCGTTTTCAGTGCAGATTTTTCAGTTAGGACTTCTATCATTATTATTAGAGAGAGAATGCAGACCAGTTGATATCTTGTAAACACTGCCCTGTGCATATGCATACTCCACAGTACTGAACAGAACTTGCAGGTTATCTGATTTATAATGAGGTGACGAACAAACACTTGACGGGCGTGAGGTGAGTGAGTGGCATGTAAAGCTTAAATGTGGTCTACTGTATTTTGCAGTGAGAGGGCCCATTCTGCTATGAAGAGATAGTGGTCCTGAGTTCTGGGCAAAAGGCCCAACTTCATTCATTAACTGTAGAGTGGGCAGTTTGCCCAGTAGAAAATAAGAACCAATGTCTGCAGCAAGTTGACTTTCATCTGTTACCTTGTGGAACTGGGCATTGTAGCCAGTGATAATGAAGAAGCAATTAAAGACAGCTCTGTCAACAGTTTTGAAGATGGAAAATACTGACTAACATAATGAATTACTTTTAGTCATTGTCCACTGTTGTGGTTATATATAGGTTTGGAAACCAATATGATCTATTGAAGATTCACATATAGAGCTACAAATACAGGATATATCACAGGATATAATGGTTTAGTGGATTCCTTTCTGTTCCTCTAAACTGGAAGGAAACTGTTAATGTTTGCTGTGCATGAGCAGCTGATTGGAAGGCATTGAAATATAGAACCGTTGTGGCTCTGCAGCATACGTGACTGTCCTAACCCCTGAACACACTAATGCCGAAATGCTCATTTCCTTTGCGGTTTTTGCTGGCTAGGTTGCTTTGATAAAAAACACCTCGCTGAGTTACCTTAGCTCACCTTTTTCTTGTTTTGTCTCACTCCCACCAGACCCCCCCCCCACACCTCTCCTGGGGGTGTTTTATTTTAAGAGTCAAAATGATGTTTGATTCTCTGTTTGTCCTTACTGGTCTGGCTCTATCAAGCTACAAGAAAATGTAGTGCTCATGAACACAGTGCAATGAGGAAACAAGCCATACATCTACAGGAATATGAAGCCATGTGTTATAAATGTGCCAAAATGTAAAGGCCTCCACTTGAATTGTAGGTTGGTTCCTTTTAAACTGAGATCACTGGTTTAAATCAGGACTATGCCATTAAACAGCTGTCCCTGGGAGCTGACTAGGGGTAGTGGAGGTTTTGACGAGGGCTGCCAGGGTTGGTTGGGTTGGTTGGTGTTGTGTCTGAGGCCTTGGTTCTGCTGTGAGGCTGCATTGTGAAAAGACATGCATGGTGTTTATGTTGTGAGGATTATAGTAAGTGAGCAAACCTGAATAATGATTCGTGATTCCAAACTGTTGACCGCTAACACCAAAAAGATTTGCCATTTCCAAATTTAGCAGTGGAAAAATGTCAATGAAGATTATGAAAATGTATTGTCTACATAGTTAAGGAATTCTGTATGTAACCCACTCCAGCTTTCCTGGTTATGTTTTTTCCTGTCTGTCCTGATGACATTTATGTATGGTTGTTTTTGGTTACAAAAATGAAATACTCATTTTTAATGATTTGCTTTTCATTACTTGTGCTCATAATTGCAGTACTAATGTTCCTTCAGTTAACTGTAAATGAAAGTTTACTGAAAGGAGCTTATCAGCCCTCATACCCCCTTCAAATGGAGCAAGTTTCATTTAAAAGGAAAAAGGTGGAAAGGAATGCTTTAGTCTAATGAAAATATTGCCTTGGGGTCTGATGCAAACAGGCATGTGTTCATTAGCTAGGAATTGTTCAACCTGACATTCACTTTATTTTAATGGCCAGTTATTTCACCTTCATGACGCTAGAAAACTGTCTGCTGAGTGCTGGGTATTTGTAATGAGAAGTTTTCCAGCTGTGAGCGTCCTTGATTTACTTCAGAAATCAGGGCCTCAGCTTTGGTTGGCTGTTTACATCTGACTAATGGTCATGCTTCAGAAGGAACAGTATCTTGTGACTTTCATACTGAGCAACTCGGCAAATCGCATCTTGCAGCTTGACTCTCTCCCGTAGTCTGCTACTCTGGCACATTCAGATTTTATTTATTGTGATCCAGGCATAGTGCAACACTTGATTTTGACTTTTTTCTGAACTGGGAGCTTCCAGGCAAATCTGTATTGACTTTTTTTTTTTTGGTAATTTGTAATGCTGATAAGCAAATACAGAGATGGGTTACATCACATGAGCTCTCATTTGAAATGCTGCAAATTTCAAGTATTTGTGATAAGGACAAGGAAGTGGCTGTTGTGGGGGGAGCTCCAAGTTTTTAGCCAGTACAGATGGAATTAGAAACATTAAATCACAACTAAAACATGCTGGAAAACATAACTACAGAATTAAAAGTTTTTGATTGTGCAATGGTTGTTGGTTACTCTTTGTCTCTGGCTGATGACTTAGTAGATTTTTTCTTCCTTTCTTGCATAATTTCCTCTTCCAGGTAATACTATTAATTTACACACAATACGCCCTGGCCCCTACCCGGGAAATGGTGCCAAAAGATGTGAAATACAGAATGTCTAATTTGGCTGTAGTTGCAGCTTTCCTTTCCATGCAATATATTCACTACGTGTACATGCAGGTCTGTAAATATTCTCTTTGGTGTATCCATTTTGGGAATATTGCAAATATTTTTCTCTGTATGATGTGCATGTGATTAAAACACCATCTTTACTTCAGAATGTGTTGACCTACTATTCAGTCCAGCACTGTATTTGAAAATAAGTCATTGAGTAAGTTTGTGCTTATGTAATTTATTTAATTGTGACAGATGTGTCTGCTACAATTTACAGGTCCTTTTTTCATATATATTTTTATAAAACTTTGTAATGATAACCTATTAGTTGTTTTTTTTGCTTGTTTTAAATATTCTAGTAACCATACTTTCCTCACTGTTCCTGTGTACTTTTTGCTGGATTTTTTGTTTTTTCTCCCCATGTTCTTTGCATTGTTGTCATCCCATTCATTTTGTCTCCAAATTTCGTTTTTTGTCTTTGATTTTCCTTCACCTTACAAAGCTAACTGATACCTCAGAACTTTGTGACCCACACAAACAGAAGAACAGATTCTGAAGATAACTTGCTTCCCTTAGTTTAATTGATATCTTGATTTAATATTAAAGAGAAGCTGCTTTTTGTTTCAAATTTTAAACCCTTTGTGTGTTTAAAAACCATTTTAAGTGTTACATTATGAGAGCGTTGTCTTTCATTGAAATGAAGGGCATGGAATGGAAAGTTGTTCTCATCAGGGTAATACTGAAGGTTTAGCTAAACTCCATAAACCCAAACATAATCTACAGGGTTTCCCCCAGAAAATTACCTAGACATGGTAGTCTGATTTCAGATTTGTTCACGGTGGGTGTAGCCATAGCGAACATGAGTGGGGGTCGGAGCAAGGGTGCTTGTTTTATTTTTATATATATATATATATATATATATATATATATATATATATATATATATATATATATATATATATATATACACTCACCTAAAGGATTATTAGGAACACCTGTTCAATTTCTCATTAATGCAATTATCTAACCAACCAATCACATGGCAGTTGCTTCAATGCATTTAGGGGTGTGGTCCTGGTCAAGACAATCTCCTGAACTCCAAACTGAATGTCTGAATGGGAAAGAAAGGTGATTTAAGCAATTTTGAGCGTGGCATGGTTGTTGGTGCCAGACGGGCCGGTCTGAGTATTTCACAATCTGCTCAGTTACTGGGATTTTCACGCACAACCATTTCTAGGGTTTACAAAGAATGGTGTGAAAAGGGAAAAACATCCAGTATGCGGCAGTCCTGTGGGCGAAAATGCCTTGTTGATGCTAGAGGTCAGAGGAGAATGGGCCGACTGATGACTGAAACTTTGACTGAAATAACCACTCGTTACAACCGAGGTATGCAGCAAAGCATTTGTGAAGCCACAACACGTACAACCTTGAGGCGGATGGGCTACAACAGCAGAAGACCCCACCGGGTACCACTCATCTCCACTACAAATAGGAAAAAGAGGCTACAATTTGCACAAGCTCACCAAAATTGGACAGTTGAAGACTGGAAAAATGTTGCCTGGTCTGATGAGTCTCGATTTCTGTTGAGACATTCAGATGGTAGAGTCAGAATTTGGCGTAAACAGAATGAGAACATGGATCCATCATGCCTTGTTACCACTGTGCAGGCTGGTGGTGGTGGTGTAATGGTGTGGGGGATGTTTTTTTTTATATAATGTATATATATATAATATATATATATATATATATATATATATATTTTTTAATTCGGTGTTCATGCATTTTTTGGCTAGGCGGCACTGCATTTTGACGATGGGAGCCGCCTGGCCTGATAGCTGTGGGGAAACGCTCAATGCCATAGTTCTTTTAAAGTGTTTTTGTTTTTGTGTGTACTTGCTTGCTCTTACATGGCAGATGGACATTTTCATTGCAATGATCAAGTTGTAATTTGTAATGAAATGCATAACCATTACCTTTTATGCTTTTTAAATGCAGATTATTGCACTCTGTAATAGTCTGTATACTGCACTGTAATAGCCTGGTGTTCAGCTGGTACTGGAGCGAATATGATATCTGCCTGCTGCTCATGTTTGCCTTGTAATGCGTGAAGCATGACTGATCATGGGTTTCTTAGATAACACAACTTTATCTTTTTTCTGTACAGAAATTGTAATTGACTTTATTTGTAGGAACCATTTTGCAGTTACGGGCTTCTCCAGTAATTATTATGATGTTAAATGTAGGCCATTCATTGTTACTGGGGAAAAAAAAAAGTTTGAGAATGACTTGGACTTTTAATTAATGATTCATGTTGTTTTTGTAATGAAGCAACAAAAATAACAAATCCTAAAATTGGTATGCTTTAGTCAGCATTTCTGTAATGTTTCATGGTTTTAACCCTTGACCGTTGTTTTATTTCCCCAGTGTTTTTGTTTCGGTCAGCAAAGAACCGATCCAATATAATGCATGCTCACTTTCTCTTCTATTGAATCCCATGCTCCCATCAAGATCACGCTCCCATCTGCTGCTGTGGTGCAGAGACTTTACACTGCAGAGTGCGGAGTGATAGGTTAAGCTGACAGAGCTTGAGGTGTACTGTAAGGCTGCTATGAATGTCAGATGTCAAATTTAGACAGTCATTTTTCAGATTTGTATTGGTATTATAGTGACTGCTAATGATATATGCTTTCCCGTGAAATGGCTCATTGTGGGTTTTAGTTCTCATTGCAGAAATCTAGAGATCTAGAGAAGATTCCCTTCCCATCTCTTCTTGTAACAAGCAGTGAAATGTGTTTTTTGAAAGATAGGAAGGAAATCCCTGTCAGTAGTTAATGTGTTGAAACCTTTCAAGAAGTTGATGTGTGATTGAGGTAGAGACTTTCACCATGCAACATCAAGGTCTTTTTCTTCTGTTTTTTTCTTTTAGTTTGAATATTGCACTAGATTGACTTGTTTTGGGGTGGACAGGACTATATGGAAGCAGATTCAAAAGTCAAGCCTCCCATAGAATGAGCTCTCTCACATGTACTCTTTTTTTGCAAATGAAGCGATCTGTGAAATTCACATCCTGCATTTATTTAGATGAGTGACATTTAAGGGGTAATGTAATGGGGCACTGCAACTGTGAAACTCTCACTTGGATTGTATGAAAACTGCTGAAATTAGCAGGAGTGTACTAAAATAAACACAGGTGAAATCCAGACCGAATATCACTGTATAGGGCAAAACATCTTTGCCTGAGGCAAAAAATAAGGCAAAACCTTAATCAAATAACATAGTTCATTGTACGCAGGATAATGGATGTATTCTTGAGGAGATCAAAGGACAAAATGCCAAGCTCATATACTGCGTTCCGCCAACCTTTTGAGTTTTAAATGAGCAAGCTGGCAGGCAGTCGGTTTCCGCTCAGCTGAATCGATGCATCTCTGTAAGTGCTCTGCAGTCTCATTATAAATGTAATGGACATTTTCACTACTGAAATACATTGTTTTATCATTGAGATGTTGAAATCTAGTTACCCAGTAGTGTCAATGCTAACTGATACCATGCCTTTATTGTGCTGTGCAGGATCCAGAGTAGACTCTCTTAAAACCCTCTTCTTGGCAGTAATGCCACTCTCTTCACCCCAGGCCCGACATTAGAACATATACAGATTATTCTTACAAGCTGTCTTTCTGTGTTTAGATAGCCTAACTCTAGAAAAATTATCTTTGGTCCTCACAGACCACCTAGGCAGATCTCCCACCAGGAGGATACACAGCATCTGTAACTACATCACTAAACCTGCTCACATAGTCTGTACATACATGTGTATAAAGTGTGACACCCTGGGGCGTGTCTCCCCTCACACCACAGTGCGTCCAGTAGATTTAAAACAAATATAGGCTATATTTAACAGCACATAAAAACAAAAGCAAACAACACGATCTGGAGTTTATTCTGCTGTTGCTACTGAACCCTTTTCTTTCTTCTCCCTCTTAACTGGTAATGGTAATGATTAACTGGGTACACTGCATTTCTGTGTTAAGGTGCAACCTCTCTTCGCAGTATGCAGGAGAGTGTAGGCTGTCTAGTTCTGTCTCCACTACACATGTATGAGCTTGGTCCCTGCTGTGGCTGCAGGGCTCGTTCCAAAATGTAAACCTTGTGATGCATCATTCATGACTCATATGTACAGTAACTGACATCTAGATGAGGTCAGGCCTGCAACAATAGCATGGTGTGTTAATCTCTCATCCCTTAGCGAAATTATGAAGAAAACCTGTGCTACACCTTACTTAGTATCTTTGTATTGTAAGTAATCCCTGTAGGGATGCTGTAGTTGTCTGTGTGTGCGCATGCGTTTTCAATCAAACCTGTAGAACTCTGCATAATGAAGGTAATAGCAGTAGGTAGCAAAAGTGTGCTGTAATTGATTCTCGCTGTCTGATCTCATCTTCTTGAGCTATGCACACTGTTTGTAGCTGTATTTATGCTTCAGTTGTTGGCAGAAAGCTTCAGATAAATCAATGTAATGCATCTGTTTTTGAACTTCCAGGAGATTTGTGAGATTATCTGTCTGTGGTTTCAAGGAGGGTGTAAAATTTGTGCACAGCTCTAAATTGGGTTTGTCCATGAAAAAGATAATGGAAATCTATAGAGTGCTGTTTTAGATTCAATGTCAGATCTGAAATGTTAGGAACGCTGCAATCTTATAAAGAAACAACAAACTTTTCAAACCCCCCCCTCTCCACAGGATCATTAATTGGCCCGCAGAACATTTTGAGGCCTTCCTGAAAACTGCCTTAAACATCTGCAACTCTGTTAGGCATGTGTGCGCTGGCTTTGTGAAGTCTGAAGTTGGGACCAGGGCTCGTTGCAAGGAATTTGAACTCTGCTTTCCAGGGACAAAAGGCTTGACTGTCTGGTTGTTTGTATAGAGATTCAAAATTTGCATTTGCAGACTGCTTTCAAATGCGTAGATCATTTAACATTTCTAAAACACCGAAGTGCAAATTAATGTGATGAAGGAGGTACCTGGTTAGGGCAAAAGTTAAAAATTATGTTAAAAAGATGTAAGGAGAAATTAAAATCTTTATAGGCAGTGTATAAACATACTACCACCAGAGAACACCCATGCTGCATTTGAGGTATTTAAGCCACTTGATGTATCCTGATAACTTGTTTTAAGAGGATCATACTATTCCACTATGGGCCTCACATTCAGTATTAAAATGTCTTGTGTTGGGAGGGTTGCATTCAGGGTTAAGGAAGAATGCTCTTCGGCTCTGGCAGTGACTGTTGAATGAAAATCGGAGGGGAACATACATGATGGATGATAGGACTATTCAGTGATGGTAAATCTAGGAGGAGATCTTTTTGTTCCATTTGTGGAATGAATACAGGGTGTAACAAACCAGGCCATTCGACCTCATACATAGTGCTTGATGAAACATCTTTTAATTGAACAAATTAAATGGTTTAAAATCGTTTTTGTTTTATTAGTGGTACAGTTAGAAAATAGAACGGAAGCTTCAGTTTCAATCGCCGCCTTTATATGATTATGTGCTCTACAAATGTGGGTGGTTTAATGAAGTAAACATTTATCTGGCAGTGGCAATTAAAGCTAATTGCCAAGTTCTTAAACGCTGGGATTTGAACTGACTGATTGGCTGCACATGACATCAAGCTATCATTGTGGCGACGGTAAGGTCCATTAGCAGTACTTAATACTAACTTTATTTGACTGGATAATGGCTTCTACTGTACCAACAGCTTAGTCACTTGATATGTCTTCAACTCAAATACTTTTTCTTTCTGTATGAATAATGTTAATATTATTGATTCCTTTAATTTGCTGCCAGCTTTTTACCTACCCTGTAGACATTCAGTTTACATTCACCTTCTGATGCATATTCCACTATCTTTTATCAACCCTTAAAACACATTCACTTTAAATTGTGGCATGACATTGATATCTCACCAGTTTTAAAACACATCCTGTTACAGAAATACACCCCTTCCATATAGCTGTTGCTTGGTTTTTCATGCTCTAGTTATTTTCTTCTGAACTATAAGCTTTACCTTGCCTGCATTTTAATCCATTCAGTACCCCTCTGCTGTCTCCATTTCTCCAATTTTTTTGTACCCTTCATCCTCTACACTGTGTTTCAGTGGCCTTTTTCCTTTTTCACTTTAATTTCCCTCATTATTATTTTCCTGTGGAATGATTCTTTATTAATTGATCTCCACTGTCTGTGAAAAATACCCACAGTTAGGATGGCACATTCATTCTACCTAATTGGTCCCTCATTTCCAAGTCTCTTAATACCTGCATGTCTGCAGTTTGTCACAGTCTAATTGCCAGATGACGTGCATCTTATTAGCTGGCTGAGCATTTAATTGTCTAATGCAGAAGCAGTAGCCCCAAAGCTAGCTGTTACATTTTAGAAGAAAAATAAAATAAAAAAAGATTAATATATACAAGAAAATGTCTCTACTGGATAGTGTACCTTGCTGATCAGATTCAGATGTGCAGATAAAATGCAATGAGAGATGCATCAGCCTTGTAGTAAAGTCAACATGCTGTTCCTTTTTGAGTCCGTTTAGACCTTGGCCTGTATGTAAGTGTTATGTTCTGTGTGAACTATGCAGTGGCTTATGCCTTTTATCTCTAAGGTGTGAATTATCACAGAGGTTTGCTGCTGAAACAGGCTATTGTTAAGAATAATTAGAGTGAATGAAAATGTAGTAAGTATTTTCAGCAGCCAGTAAATGTTTAATTTGATAATGAAGACCATTTCTTGGTGGTATTTGGTAACTCTGCATATGACCTGATAGCGGATGTCTGAAGCACAGTCTTCCAGTAATGAAATGTCTAACAGACACATTTTTGTATTAAACTTATATGTAGAACTTTTACGAGCAAACATTTTGCTTCACATGGCTGGTCATAAGTAATAGGATTGTTATTTACATTGCAGGCTTCTGTAAGGTAATCTTCTTATGGTCTGAACATAAGGGCTCTTTATGTCATGAAACGGGAATACCAAACAAAAGCAGGTTTCTGTGCCTTTGTATAGGTGATATTAGAATTCCTTCTCTTTCCAGGGTGGGGGGTAGTCTTCTACAGGCCAGATCCTCTGCTGACTCCTAACTCACTATTGCTTTTGGGCTATACCTTTAAACTTATGTTACTGCTCATATTAAAAATAAAATCTAAATAAGTAGGCTATTATTTTTATTTAACACCTAGTTTTTTAATCCCTGGCAGTCAGTCAGCATCAATTAATACTTCTTGTATTAGCTTTAGAAGACCCAATGTATACCATGCATTTTCATGCACCCAGTACTACATCCTATCCTATATACATCCAACTCACTTGTTCCACCAGCTGTAGCGTCTTTCAGTCTTCAAGAATTCTGGTTAGGTGCTCTGCATACAACAAAGAAATGTCCTTTGGGTTTTAATACTAATTCATATTCATAATGATCCTATCTACAGTTCTCCTGAAGAGACAGAAGCCTTGCATAACATCTGTGTTACAGAGGACCTGCAGCATTTTTAGGAGGTGATTCGTCGGTATTGTCAACTTTATGGGGAAAAAAAGGAAACTTAAACCTCAGAATGGTAATCGGAGTCCTTTTAGGCCCAGAGCTCTTTGAATCGCAATGGAAGATCCCAAATAATGAGGCCATTGATTAATACTAATGGTTAGGAAAAATTAGTTAATGGCCTTGAGAGATAGAAGCAAGATGTGGCTTTGTGAATAGAAACGCGTGCTGTGGTGTGTAGTTTTATTTCTCGTTCTACAAGAGAGGTGCTCTTAATTGTTTTGTGTATTGCACTCGTTTTAATGTATTAAGAAGTAAAGGAGGAGATGGTCATGACTATGGTGGTTCATTTAAATTTGCGCCGTGAATAATTGTTTCATGAAAGTAAGGTAAAATGTACATCGGCCTCTTTAGTGTTAAAATGCCCCTCTTTAGTCAGAAGCAATTATAAGGTAGAGACAAGGGAAGCCTGATTTCAACCATGCTAAAAGATTATTTGCACACTTTAACTCTGAGTGGGTGTTGTAAATGCCAGGCTATGGTTATTTTTGAATAGCTAGTACTTTATGTTGGGTTCAGCTGGAATTTCTGAGAATTCAGAATTATCTGAGTAAAACCCAGACATGTTGCTGTCCAGGTCTTTGTTTATATACAAATAAGCATTACTTATCTATTCACAAACAAAAGTTTGTGTCATGAATGTTCAGTGTTTTTGCTTCTCCCTGTTTTTTGTGTGTGTATATTTCCAACAAATGAAGCATTAATTTGTTTCTAGAATGAGTGCCTTCCGGCCTGTGTATCATTCATATTGCAGTTTTCAGTTTTTCTTCTACAGTATTATCATTGTGTTTTGGTGGATTAACAGTTGCCAGAATATTATTATTTTAAGAGTGAAACCCCGTATCCAATATTGCAAATTTCTATTAGCCATTTCAAGTATGATGCACAAATACAAGTCATAAAGTATTTGAAACAGAGGTGTCCTGCAAAACCATGGGGTTGGTGCATACGTTTCTGTAGACTGTTATTTTTTAAGATTGGAAACTACAGTCCTTTGCAGTACACCATGAATGTGTCCATGTGGTTGGCTGTTTAATAGTTTATTTTCAGGATCTTTCCCAAATTGTTTATTTCAGATGGTGTCATTAGACTGGCATCTCAATCAAAATTACCAATATTTAAACTAATCTGTTCTATTTCAACTATTACCTAACTAATATTAATTAGTGAGTATATAGTGAAACTTTCTAACCAAGCCTAATGCAGATTACCATGGATGAAAACTACCTGAGATGTAAGATTACACATTTCTGTGCAGAACTCCTTCCATGTGGGCCTCCAGATCTTTCTGGATTCGAAACCATAGATGATGTGCATTCTACGAAGAAGCTCATTGGCATTTTCATGTGAAGTGTGGGTTTCCATGTACAGATTGGCACATTTTCCCATTTTATGCCATTCTCTCCACAAGATTAGATTCACCATATCCTTTGCTGTGGTCATATGGTTTCAACCACTAGCCTGGTCCTCTAGACTTTTCTTCCCTTGGTGCACATGCATTATCACTTAAGTGTAAATAACCACATGAACCCTAATGGGCTGTGCCAGTGTAACAAATACTTAGATAATGGTTACCCTAATATGTTTGATGCAGTAGTGCATAACTAGCAGCACAGGATGCATTGACTGTCAGGTTCCTCAATCATGTGAAATATAGTTGGACCACTTCAATGGAATTCACTTAAGAAAGGATTTTCATTTTTCTTTTTCCTGCAGTTAGGGAGTAGCACAGCTTGGCACAGTTAAGCCTGGGGTTTTGGGTTTTGTTTCTGAAATCCCTACATTCAAAGGGAAGGAAACAAGATACAAAGTCAAAATGAAAACAAAGTTGATGTACTGTAACTGTTTTCTTCACTTTTTTCAGTTGAAGGCAGATCAAGGAGAGGATTGATTTGTTAAATAATCCTTGCTACATTTATTTTGTGGGAATGGATAATGTTTACATTTATTTTTAAATCTGAATATGTGGTTACACCTATGTATCTGCCTTATTGAATGTAATGTATGCAATAATGTCAAATGTAATATAGGTCTATATAAAGCATTTAGTTTCACACACCACTGACAATAGATGACAATACAGTTCATGCTCTGTGGAATTTGTATCGTACATATTCATGGTCCGTTATAAGACTGTCTTTAAGCAATACAAATGAGGAGGTTACTCAGTGAAGCATGGCAAACAGGGATTTTCCATATTTTTCCAAATAGTGGTTTCAAATATCTGTAGGGGTATCCACATATACACATCTTTTAGGATGTTAAGTTCAGACTGGTTTATTTTTCCAGTCACTACAAAATTAAAACAAGTCTATTGGGTTATTTTGTAATTTTTTTTTTGTGTTCAGCCAGTTAGCCTTCACGACACCTTTAATGAGCTGCTGGTGTTCACTAGATCTGCCGATTGCAATGGTTAAAGTTTTTTTTTTTCTTGAACTCCTTTTGAACTAGTGTCATGGCAACTGTTTTTTTTTTTTGATACAAACAAAGACAGTCAGTTGTTTTGAACTTCTTGCCTAACACACAGTTATGTTGATTACTGCATCTGTGGTTTTGCAATCAAATAAAGGGCCAGAGCAAATCAATTTTTGTACCTATGTATGAATCGCAAAGTAGCCTACATTCTGTACCTACTATGGTTTAATTTATAGTTTGAAGCCACTTGAAAAATGTGTGGGTGTGTCAAAGCTTTTATTTAGTCTAGCCCAAAATACAATAAAAAATAATTAAAATGGAAAACCCAGAAAAATTAAAACTTCAGCATGCAGCTCGTATTCTGAGAATATATACTTTCCTCATTGTAACAGCTGCAGTCTATCATAACTCGCTCACTGGCCTCAACAATCATTAACATTTAGATAACTGGTGGAAATGGCTAAATAATAACGTGTGTTTAATCGGGAGAAGAGGCACTTCCTGGGAGGATGACTCTCCTCACTGCTGTTCTGCAGCCATGATTTTCTACTGTTTTTAACATAAACCAATGGAGTCAACCAGTATAAATGTCAGAAAAATGAATGTGAAAAAAGGAGTTTAACTCTGTTCACAATTGCTCTGAATAAACAAAATATGCTCTGAGGTTAGTCGAGTACGGTATTATTTACCCCTGTGATTCTGTATAGCATCGTGTGCTCTGATTTGATATTTAAAATGAACATAAAACTCAAGTGCTGTGCAGTTTAAAAAGTAGAAGTAGACCTTTTCAGTTTATGTATTGTACATTATTTCATAGATTAGTAGGTTCAAACATCTTAATTTTGTGTTTTTATTTGTTTATTTTAACTTAAAATGCAGTGGGTTAGTCCATGCCTGATATAATGACTCCGAACAGAAGGCTCTATTCTGTTGTCAGAGATCAGTCTGTATCTTTGCCATAGATGCAGTTTGTCAAAATGAATGTCAGTGGTTACACCATGGCCCAGTGACCTTCAGTGAGCCAAGAGGTGTTTTGTAGAAATGTCAAGCACATCAGGACCTTTTAAAAGGGTATATATTTTGATGCGTTTTCTTTTTTGGAGAGTTACAAGATTAAAGAGAAAACTGGGGAAAGTACAGAATTCTTGTCTTTGATTATTTTATACTTAATCATCCTCCAGCTTAGCCTGTTAAAAAGTGCCTAGTCACAATTACTTACTAGAGAACCTTACCTAAAAGCATCCTGCTGTTTCACTGCCCTTTATCACGACTTGGCTGTAAAAACTTGAGAGAAACTTAGAGAAGCTGTAGACGTTCACATTGAATGTTATGTATAACAAGACTAAGCAATGATTACGTCTCCCGCTTTTTTAATCTCCCTGCGTGAATTCAGTTATATTGTTATATTCAAATTGCTGGGATGAATGTTCGTATGAAAAGGCGTGATTCATGTCAGTGTATTTTGTTTTTACTTTTGACACAGCTCTGTGCATAAGTGATATTATGTGAGTCATCTTCCTGACTGTTTACTACACAAAAAAAGAAAAATATAACATTATAAGCGAGGTTGCCTTGGCAACCCTTTGGCTTTTACTGTGCAGCTAAACCAAAAAGGAATCTATATATGTCCCTGCTCATATCCAGGTGAATATAAGCGTGTGTTCTATAGTCTCCACATCTATTCAGAACCTTGATGAAGTATAGCTAAAAGTTTATTTATTAAAGAAAATACAGGTGTATACAGTATTTTTGGATGAATAAAAAAGGAATAACACATCACTATGAATATTGTATGCACCAATGGCAAATCAGTCCTAAATTGTTATATAAGCTGTATTTTCTGTTTCTGATGAAAGGAGAGCTCACCTCTTACAAGGCAAGTAGAACTAACTGTATGGGTTCAGCATTGTTTCGGGGCCTGGAGAAACGTGACTCAATAACAGAGATAAAAGGCTGCATCACTGTCAGGGGGAGTCCCGTTTATCAAGAGGCAGGAATCTCCAGTTGCTTGGGAGGTCAACAGTCCCTTCAGTTCTGCGTATGAAACCTGCAGTCTAAATCTAATTTTTTTAAGAAAACGCACTGAGCAACTTTTTCTAGAATCAGATGGAAAATGTCAGTTCCTGCCTTGGCTTCTAAACTTCTAGACCATTTTTTCCTCTCTCTCTCAGCATGAATGTTTATTTTAGCTTTACTTTACTTGTATACACCACTGTTGTTAAGTTGTTTATGTTTGGGTCAAATTAAGTCTCGCTGAACTTCAGAATTAATCAAAAGGAAGACATTTATATATGTAGATATCAATACATATAGGCCCTATGTATTTTTTAAATCTATTAAAAAAAAAAAATGAACCAGAAGAAATATAATTGATGTAGATCTTTTATTAAAAATGTTGTGCAATGTTTATAGAATGTTTGTCTGCCTTAGTGGGAACCTGAGACCTGCCTTATGAAATGCTAAAGAAGAGCCTTTATGAGCATTACAACGTGGTTGCCTTCGTAACATAACTTGATCGCAGCATTAAAACTGGAATGCTCAGGAATATACATTGGTTCCAAACTGTTAGTGACTAATATTTCCCCCCGCTTTTTGGTGTAGATTTAATTTGATAGGAAGGAACTCTGGAGGTTTTGAAAGTCACTGACACATGGTAACATTGAGCCCACACTTTTATACAAAAGTGTATGTTTGCGTTTCAAAAAATAGTGTTGCAACAAAAATGGACGGATCAGATTGTGCTCTGCATAACAGAATAAAACCTGGGCTGCTGGCCACTTCATGCTGTTGTTCTCTCACAGCTGTGGAGTCTGAGGAGGAACCCTGCTGAAACTTTTAAGATGTCCTGTCCCTGCAGGTTGCCAGAAGAGAACCCTCTGAAGCCTGTTAATAATTTTCAGATGACCATCCCTTTTAAAGGGATTGGAAGGGATCCACAAATGAAAATGTATGCCTGGTTTTGTTTTCTTGAAAATACTTGCATTGTTCTCAGATTGCATCTGATATTTTCTTTAACATGTTTTTCAAGACCTGCATTCCTTATTAAGCCAATACAATGCAATGAGTAGGTGTAGTGTGAGGAGCCAAGCGCTGTGCTGTTCATCTGAAAACAGCACATGTTGCATTCTGACTATTTTATAGGATAGTTGATATCAGCATTTTCCGGTTTCATTCTTGCACTTTGCATAGCTGGTTATGTGATTTGTGTCATTCTTTTAGTTTTTGCTTACACCATTGATCTTGCTAAGTAGTCATGTGAAACCTGCTTCAGAAAGGAGTATATTCAATGTATGATGTGTGTTAAAAGTATCTTTTCTGTTAAAGTGCTGTACATTGGGTAATTGTAATATCTGCAAAATATATGCAGTTTTTGTACATCACTGTCAATCCACAGTTGTGCCCAGAAGTGAGCAGTGAAGATCTGAAAAAAGAAAACCTAAAATAAGTAGCGTAATTAAAAAGAGATTCCTTGTCCAAAAAAAAGAAAAAACGCAAAAAATAAAACTTGAATGAGTTGGAATCCAGAAGCCAGGAGGATTTCAAGTCCATTCTTGATTATGCCAGTTTGGTCCTCCAGAGCTTCAATTTGCTAAAAATATTATTCAAATTACATACAAATTAAAATAAAGGCTATCCTGAATAGACAAGACAAGTATGAAGCATCTCTTGAAAGAATGTTGAGAGAATTTTTATGTTGAAAGAATCTTTAGAATTGAAACATTAGCATAATTCCTTACATTTGAATGCTTATTTAAAGAACAAAAAGAATTCTGTGCATTTTATGACCTGACACTGTTCAAATACCAAATGAATGAGAGGCCTCCACATCGGCAGGCTTTGTGCCGTCTGTCATTCTCAGACATAAGAGTTCCTCTTGCTTTAGTCATCCTCGCTAAAAAACAAATGCACATCCAAGCATTTTATTCTATCTTTGTAGGCATTTCTAGAAATGGGAAGTGACCGTGTTTGCAAATAGTGCAGCCTTCACGGTCATCTCAGGTTAATGTATGTTAGTGACTGTGTGTTCAAAGGGGAACTAAGGTATGAACCAAAAATATGTATGTTATAAGGGAAAAGCATAATGGTCCTGTTTGAGAACTGCCTTTCAGAGAGGAGGGTATTTTCCAATAAGAAAAATATTTTTTTAACCCAGCTAATTAATACGGGGGATGGTGAGCAGGGATGGGTTTGTCTATGTATTATGTCTCGCAAGATATCATTAGCCCTTACAATTTTCTACTTCTACAAACTGATTTTGTATTAACCAAGAGTTACCTCCTCTAACCCCATAAACTGTAATCTGCTGTATGCATGGTTATATTTATTTGTGGTTGTTGTTGTACACAGTTTGTTTTTCCTGACTAGTTCCTTCCTGTTTTCTGTTATTTTCCAAACCCAGCCTTCCCCCTATTTACTTAGAGCCCTGCTTCTTGATCTGACAAATGGTGACTTCCTCATTATAACCAAGAGGAAAATGATCATTAATTAGTAGCCTCTGGATAGATACAGTAATTGCTGTATGTAGATAGATGTTGTCATTAGCTGGAGTTCAGATCTGCACCTCAGTTGCTCTGCAGTTTTTAAATGTGAGGATGCACAGGTTCGAAGTGGCAGATGCAGAATAAATTATGCAGTCCCTGGAGTCCAGTATAAATATGCAGGATGTTAATTCTGGATTTTGAAAAATACTGTGTCATATTCCTAATCTGACTTTGGTATTGATTTGTATAAAATGTTATATGAATAATGTTATTTTATCTTTGAAGTTCTCTGTCTGACAGTCCAGAGATTTGTGTTTATGCAAAGCTTTAAAATATGATGACTCCACAGCCTTGAGAGACATGGCCCTCATTTGCCTGAACGATCTACTTCTTAGTTCATAAATCTGTCTCCTCTGATGCTGCAGTGAAGATCGACCCATGCGCAAGGACAGACACCAGCTATGTCTTTTTATGATTTAGTCAGCATAAATCACTTGGGCAAGGGAGCTGGCTGGTATTCCACACTACCTTTGCTGGTGTTCTTTGTAATTGAGACCATTTATTTTTAATCGTAGGCACGTCCAGCCATGATTGAAGACAAGGGTCACCGAGTGACGGACTACTTTGTGGTGGCCGGGCTGACCGAGAAGGCCGTCCCCCTGGAGCAGGACCTATCGGAAACCAAGTCCAGCGGGCCCAAGGCTCCAATCACTGACCTGTCCGTCATTAACAAGTCAGTAGGGGAGACCGTCCCAGAAGGCTTCACCTGCATCGAGACAACCTACAGTGGCCAGCCCGCCAACCTCAACCATGGCAGCCTCAAGAGTCCCGAGCTCTTCCTGTGCTACAAGAGGGGCCGAGAGAAACCCCCACTCATCGACATTGGGTGAGGACTTAATTGAGAGTGTTTTATTAATATTTTTTTTCATGTGTGTATATATATATATATATATATATATATATATATGCATATATATATATATATATATGCATATATATATATATGCATATATGCAAACATGCACTGTGTAATTCACATGGGAAAAATAATACATTACTTTTTTTGGCAAAATAGAGATCTTATCAACATATTCCGATAAACACCTCCGGGTGTAAGAATCCCAATTTCTGACATGTAAGCAAACACTTTCTTACTAGACACTTTTTTTCCCTCATCTTTTATTCCATGAAAATCTTTGCGCTTTCTGAATTAACCATTTGGCGCTGTATGTAGGTTTGTTTTACTTCTTATCTCTTAATCTACAGACTTTTTTCCAAAAGCTGGCAGTGCACCAATCTGAATGGTAGAATTATTCTTGTTCTGTGTTGTAAAATGCAGATATTCTTTATTATTATTATTATTATTATTATTATTGTTTGAATTTTGCTATTTCGTATGCACACCAGAGGACAAAAGCTTTCATTAGCTTATTCAGAATACAAATGCAAGAAATATAGTTGCAGATTAAGATTTGCCAAAAAAAAAAAAATATTTTTTTTTTATACAGAGACCTGTTAATGTCAGCTTTGGACTGGCAACCGAGATGCTTACAAACCTTTTAAGAAAGCAAAAAGTCTTTCACACTGGTTTCCACCCCTGTGCTGAGTCCAACAGTGTAAATGTTCTTTTGAAGACATGCCTGGAACGTTTCTTGAAGTGGCAACTGGTTTTGTATGGCAGAGAGACAGATAACAATTTCTCAAGTATATTTGTCCTCATATAAAATAGCTTCAACTTTGTTCTTTTATCTTTATGGGTGGCTTTTGCAGGCAAATGAGTTGCTTGAGACACTGAACAGGCACCGAACATTATGGATACGACATAACTCAATATCATGGTACTTTGAACTTAAAAACCTGCACTGGGAAAACCATCAATTAGTGACGTGCTTAAGTAGCTGGATGCCTTGATGTTAAGGCACAAAAATATTATGTATGCGAATATGTGATACTAGCATTTTGCTTACTCCGATATATGCGAGTCTGTGTAATGAATTACTAATTATCAAATACAGTAAAAAAGGAAAGCATTTCTGTAGGATACAATCTACTTTAGTAGAACTTAAGTGTTTAGCTCAACATTATTTATTGGCTCATATTAGGGCTTCATATCCAAACTGTTTGGCTAAATACAGAACATGTCTACTCCAGGATAGTTCCAGTGCCCTCATGTAGGCTTGAATATTTCCACTTGGTCACACAGATGCAAATTGTGGTAGGAATCCCTGATGTTGACTCCCTACATGTGATACTGAAAAGTTTATTTAATTTCAGATTCAGGCCCACTCTAGTCATATTTATCACTTATTCTCCAGTCAGATAAATGCAGCTGAATATTGCCCTGTACCGAGCAACTGAGTTTTAAAGCAACAAACAAGCCCTGGAGTTTGGCTTTGGCTCCTCCTTATGTAGTAATATGTTTTTTTAGCAGGTGTTCTCTGCCTTACTGGGCTGCTTGCCAGTATTTTTCTATGAACAGCCCTCTGCTTCAGTGCAAATAACTGAGATCAGGTTCCCCACATGACGAGAGCATGCATTCATGTTGTTGTTGCCTGTTGAATAGGCGAAGATCTGACTGGTCGGGTAATTGAGAGCCCTAGGAATATATATATTTTTTGCATAACCTGAAGAAGTAAGTTGTCCTTTGGCTTTGCCTTTGTCAGAGGTTAGCACCTGTAGCCAGTTTTCTGTTGACAGACTCTTCTGCCTTTGCACACAGTCTCAATAACTGATCTTCTTTTATTTTTTAAATCAAAATTTTACTTATTTGGTCACAATTAACATTGTTTCCCAATCTTTAGCCCCATAATTTGAAGATGCTATGGTACTCCAGAACTAGATTATGCCTTTGTTGGGTTATTGTAGTTCAGAGAAGCGTTTCCCCCCCCCCCTTTTGCTTTGTGAATTGTATAGCACTTTGCAGACCCTGAGTTTAAATTAATTTGAGGTAATCCTGCTCATGGGCTAAATTGTCATCCTGGGATTTAAATGTCCTTGCTAGAGTTCCAGTAAAATGGCTGCAGTGCCATTTATTTTCCCTCAGCTCTGGAACTCTTCCACTGCCTTCCTTTGTAGCATTGTGTCTATGGAGGGCTTTGAAAGGTCAGGCATCCCAGCACTTTGATTAGAGTGAGTTTCTGGTTTTCTTTGGATGTAAAATGTACTGCAGTAGAGTTGTCTAAAATATAATGAGAAGAATGTTTCAGTAATAATTATGAGACCTTACTCTTGGTATTTGGATGACTAACAAGTTTAATTTCTAATGTCTAAATTGCTACAATTAACCACAAATTGTGAATTGAATTGAACCAGACGGGCTCTCAAAAAGTGTGAAATTGGAAACTGAAATGCACAGCAGTCCAGCACTACGGTATTCATAAAAAAAAAATGCATCATTTAACCTAAAATGGCTACAACAGTTCCAGTGAATGAATTGAAAGCATGATGAGGGAGGGCAAAAAAAGAACTTATCTGTTGTCTTCAGGCATATAATTTTATATCCACAAACAGGCAGACCCAAAGCATTGCATCCTGGTTCCTCTTTGATAAATGGTATAGTTTATCTTGTTTGAAGTATGGCAGTGGGTGGTGATCGTAGCCCATCTGGTACGTTTTATTTGGTAGCAAGATGAGGCGGACTGAAAAGCATTTGTGTGGGGAAACAAAAAAAAATCCAACACCTAGCCTGCCTACAGGAGATTCTGGAGTTCATACTAATTGAACTTTTTGTAGGTCTTTTTGTGTTCAAGTGACACAGATCTCTCCCTCAGTGTCTGGCAGTTCCTTGGGGTTGAATGCAGCTGTGGAAAGATGTTTTGACACAGGGCGGGTGAACTAGCCAAAATACACGTCAGTGAATATGCTTTGCATCCAGCAAGGCAGCCTAATGGCTTTCCCAATTAACAGCTACAAACAGGGATGGCTCGGGCTCTTGAAACCGTAATGACCATCCTACGCCTTTTTTCCAGGACTGTAATTAAGTCTATTTTGGTAGGAGCCGAGTTTTTGAAGTTGTTTCGTGGGTCACTGTGTCGGCTGGAAAAGAGCTCTTTCCAGAACAAAAATGGTGAAAGGCAAGCATGAACTAGCAGGCCTCTTGTGAACTGTTCACAGCTGTGGTTAGTGGTGTTTATGGACGGCTCAATTGTGGTTCTGTCTTACTGGAAACTCCGTGGTAAGAATTCAAGGAGGTGGAAAAGGGGTCCTTTCTTTTGTCAGTTTAGGCCACAAGAAAAGCTCCTGTTAAATTAGTTTTAACAGCATATGAGAGCGACCTGGTTTTAGTTTTTCTAATCCATGTTATGTGTTATCCATTCAGGCAAAAAACTGAAAACCTCTACTTTGCATCAAACTCACGTTAACTTAAATGGCATCATCAGTAAGCGGATGATAAAATAGTGACTCCTTTTTGAGTACCTTTTTGAGGAACATCTGGTCCATTATGAACCCAACAAATGCCAGTGTCCATTTGCCCAGATTTTCATCTGCTGTCTCTGCACTATAGACCCCAACCCGTAGTCTGAGCAGAGGCATTTAGTGGTTGAATCAGTCAAGTGCTCTGGAACCAAGTGTTCCTCCTAATGTGTTGATTAAAACCAGTAACCCATCACCACAAAACAAGCTTGGCAGCCAGAACAGCTCTACCATTATATATCGAAACACCAGACTCAGAATTCACAGAGGGTTTTATTTTTGTTTGTTGGATTGGTTTCTGGTGGTGATAAACGGATGGTGCTATCTTCAATGCAAGAGAAACGCAGATGAGCTTCAGACTTGATTATTTTAATGAAGTCATAGCTGGACTGAAGAGAGATTTTTCTTTTTTTTTTCTGTAATTATAAATAAAGCCAAACTTTGAGTGTACCGTGATTACTCAAAAATGTGATTAATCCGGTAAGGGCATTACCAGCATTTTTTTGTTTTATCTACCATCTCATGCCCTTGTGGATTATTTTATAATGTAATTTTAGTTCCAGATTTAAAGAACTAGGGAATGCTAGTCACTAAAGCCCAATTCTAGCTATTTCCTGATTGTTTTCTTTTTTAATAACCTCTAAATCAGCAGTTAATGTACCATTACAATTACATCTCTTTTAAAACCTAAATTGTTCAATTAACTTGCACTTTTCCCCTTGTAACATTTCAAATGCTTGTTTATGAAACTACCAGGAAGCTAGATCTAAATTAATATTCCAGTCATTCTTTTAATCCTCTGAGTGTTTCTTCACCAGGGTTGCTCTGAGCAGTCCAAGAGATTAAATATGGAGACTTGGCAGCCCCTATCTTCGTTTTAGTTACTCTGGAAGCTGCATTTAGGCTTGCAATAGAATATCGTCACTTTATTTTATTTTTTCTGTGCACTTGCATCTCAAAGTGAAAACATTTAAGCAACAACCCCGATGGTATCGTGGCCTTGACAAGTATAATCGACCAATAACTGCCAGTGCTTAATTTCTAAAGGTGGTTTAGAAACTATTATCGTAAAATCTGCTTTGTCTGGAATGCACTGTGGTACATTCTTAATCGGTTCAAGGATTTTATTTAATGCATGGGAACAGGAATTATATTGATTTTCACAGATACAGAGGAGCTTCCCAGAAGGCTCTAGGATTCTCTTGTTTTTATGTTTTTATGTTTTTATTTTTTCAAACATTTGCCTTTATCTTTATTTTATTAACTGAATTTTGTACACACCTAAAACCGAAAACTGGTCAGACTGCTTAGGAAAGGAAAATGTTGAGAGAGGGAAAAAAAATACTTATTGGATTTGAATTAATTCTTTATATTTTTTTAATAATTACTGAAGTTCATTTCAGAATACAAGAGAGAATAAACATTGCAACAGGGTCTATCAATACCTCCTTTATTGTCTTTAGTCTCTTGGTTTATTTTAATTTATAAAGTAACTCTACCCGTAGTTCATCTTGGACCGAGTTGAGATGTGGTGTAAAATGGTGGTGTTGCTGTTGTGTGGCAGGGTGCTGTATGAGGGGAAGGAACGGCTCATCCAGGGCTGCGAGGTCATCCAGGCCACTCCCTACGGCCGCTGTGCCAACGTCAACAACAGCTCGGCCACATCGCAGCGCATCTTCATCACCTTCCGCCGTGCGCCTCCCGTCCAGCCCCAGAACTCGCTGGCCGTCACCGACATCTGCGTGATCGTCACCAGCAAGGGGGAGACAGCGCCACACACCTTCTGTAAAGTAGACAAAAACCTCAACTGCGGCATGGTGGGAACATCTCCTTCTTTCCTGAAGTCATTACTATTTGACTTAATGTACTACTTTAGGTTAATAGATGAATAAATAAATTGTCTATTCTTATTTTCCAGTGGGGCTCCAGTGTTTTCCTGTGTTACAAGAAGTCAGTCTCTGCGTCCAATTCGATAGCTTACAAAGCTGGTGAGTGTGTTATATCTGCATAAAGAAATTGGGACAAAAAACTATGAGGTCTATGTGAAGATAACATTATTCAATTGATTGTTTAATGATAAATTCTGTTTGAGTTTGGGTTCCCCCCACCAAGGGTTCCCATTTAGACATTAACAAATAGAAAGGGATGAAGAGTAATGAATTATCACCTCAAAGAGTTCCCATTTAAAACCTGACTTCATTATCACGTACAGTGAAGTTTTCTTGGATGATGATGATGATTTATCTGCTCTTTAGTTTCATAATGATTGCAGATGCCATTAATTAAACTTTTTTCTCTTGTGAAAAATCCTGTTAAGGTTCAATCTTTTAATATTCTTTGTTTTACAACCCTCAGAGTTTTGCACTTCTTATGTGGTGAATTTCTTCAGGTGATGGTTTCTTACAATATGTATATCTGTAAGAATAGCAGGTTGATCTTCTCTCTGATGTATACAAATCCACGGCAGGGAGCCTCACTTAAATGCACTGTGGCATTGAACAGAGATTAGCTTTCTTTAGCTTAGCAGAATTAATTTATTGATAAGATTGATAGTCCAGAAATGTTGCTGATTTCAATCTAAACATATTGATATGGATTTTCTTTCATAATTTTATGTCAATATGTTAAAACATTCAGCTTATAAGAAGGGATTTCTGAAATTGGGTGTGTAGGCTTATATGTTAAGCTGGGCTGAAGGATGTTAACCCTTATGAATGCTGTCCCCATCTGGGTATTTAATTGAACACAATACTTAAGATAACCAGGGTTTCCCCTTTATAATCACTGATTTCAGCTTTCTGTTGATGCTGAGATAACTTGCGATCCTTCTGCTTTTTAATATGGCTTCCATGTCTTTTTGCACGTATAACTGAGTTACAGCTTCTTGTCGAACCAGAAAACACTTGCAGGCCTTATCCTGCCACTACAATAGCACTGTTTATTTGTCTTTGAAGGTGGAACTTCCTCTTTCGTTAGTTTACATTGTATCCAAAATCAAAGGTCTATGCCTGTGGTTGTAGTCAGGCTAGGGGAAAAACCTGCTGCCATTTTAGTGTGTGTGTGTTGTACTGAGATTAAGTCTCAGTACAAGTAATGTACAATGATTAAGTAATGTACAATACTTATGATGTAGTCATGTATGTGACTTGACCAAGTGAGTGTTTCCAATCCTACATCTCTTCTTATTCAGCTCAACTTAAACAATCAACATAAGATTTTATTTATGCATTGCCATTGTGCCATACGTGACCTGAATACCAGGATTGCTAGAATAAACCAGAATTCTTTCTAAATTTGACTGTCTACTTACTCATGTATAGTCACTGTTTATATCTCAGATCCAGAAATCTCTTCTGCTAACTTTGTAGAAACACTATCTTTACCTGATCATTGAAAATCACAATCTTCAATTTAATTAGCTTGACGTTTGTAATAAGTTCAAACACATAATGTATTGTTTTATGTACTTATACCCTTTAGGAAGTGAACTACACATACTTAGTGTAGTATACCAATGAACAGCAAGGGTGCACAATCCTCTGTTCTCAAACCCTCAATTCTCTGTCCTATCACAGGTCTAATCTTCAGGTATCCTGAGGATGACTATGAATCCTTCCCACTCTCTGAATCAGTGCCTTTGTTCTGCCTTCCCATGGGAGCCACTATCGAGTGCTGGGCACCCAACACTCGCTACCCGCTGCCGGTGTTCTCAACATTTGTCTTAACAGTGTCTTCAGGAGAAAAGGTAGTTTTTTTCAACCACCCTCCCAGTTACTTAATAGGTCTCATTAGTGAATTAACCGGATTGATTGACACTTCTTGGCAGTACTGTGGGTCCCCAGGAGCTTAATTTTAAACCCTTGCTCTAGGACCATCTTCTGAATTTTTTTCAGGTATAAATATTAGGCAAGTTCAGTTAGAAACCTGCTTAGTTATATTTGTTTTCATCTTCAAATGTCATCCTGCCCATTTCTTGTGTTACACTATTAACTAATGTGTGTAATCATGCAAATGATTTGTGAAAGTCTTCTTAATGGGGAGCCCAGCAGTGTTGGTGAGGGAGGTGACCCTGCCATTCTTCCTCCCTCTTGGCCAGGTGTATGGTGCTGCTATCCAGTTTTACGAGCCTTACCCTGTGGAGCTGCTGACGGACAAGCAGAAGATGCAGCTGGGCCTCCTCAGCACTGTGGAGAAGAAGATGCTCCCCAACAAGCCAGTCAACACCAACAAGTGCATCTGCCTGCTCTCTCACTGGCCCTTCTTCGAGTCCTTCCGCAAGTTCCTCATGTTCCTGTACAAGCTCTCAGTCTCTGGTCCTCATCCTCTCCCTATTGAGAAGTAAGACCATGACTGCAGTTTTCCTGTTATAGATGAGATTTTATTTATTTTTTATGCTAGATTCTGCAGAAAGCTTAGCCATATCTGGATAAGAAGGAGAGCATTTTTATCAGTTCGCTACTGATTGCGCTGCTACTCCAATCACCAGGTCTTTTCCAAGCTGGAGGTGTTAAGAACACTGTGCAGAGCATTGGTAATCAAGCATTAGTCAGTTCATGCTGGAATTATACACTAGGCTTCCCACAGATCACATTTAACATGTTTACGGTGCCATACTTGGTCTTAAATAGCAAAGAGAAGTTTAACAGCAAATAATTTACTGTGCAGAGAAAGAAACCATGCCCAGCTTGTTTACCTCATTTGGTGTGTAGTTATTGGAAATATGCGTTTGAACTGTTTTTATTTTAACAGGCACATCTCCCACTTTATGCACAATGTGCCTTTCCCTTCACCCCAGAGGCCAAGAATCCTAGTCCAGGTTTGTTTTTTTGCCACTATTTTACTTGCATATCCTCCATTTTGAAGAGCAACACACTACGCCTAGACCTCCCTGTCTTTAATATCCATGCTCTATTTGTTTGTCTACTTTGGCTGTTTATTAAAGACGATATGTAAAGCATTAAAGAATGACTAGGATGAAAAGCAGTACATTAAGTGAGGACGTATATATGTGGTAAACCAGATTAAGATCTCAATATGCCTACAAGGGGAATGGGCTAGGTGCAGCACTTATCTTCTTTTGTACATTCTCTGGCAACTGGTTAGGGCAAGTCTTTTTAGAAGCTATTTCTGTAGGGTTAGTTAGTTGACATGGAAAGTGGAAAATGCACACGATTTCTGCTGCGAGACAGAAATGTGGGTGTCTGCTAAAATGTGCTTACTGGCTTTCAATCCAGTTTGAGGCAAATTGGTGCCAGTTTGATTATGCACCATGTATAGGTTTTAGTGAAGTTCACAAAGAATAGCTTGTATGCATTGATGAGGTGGTACTGTAACAAATAGACATTGTAGGCTTAGTCCCCGGGGGTACATCTTTTAGTGTAAGTGGTGTCCGTTTCTGTCACCAAACCCTTAATCCTTCAGTTACTTTATTTTTAAAAGGAAAATGCAGCCAGGCTCACTAAAGAAAACCATATGTCCATTAAACTATTTTTTCATTTTATGGATAAACCCTATTTGGAGCATGGGATTAAGCAATTGAAAGCATTTTCAAAATGTGTGACCAAAGAACTAGTTTCAAATAAGTCTCTTCATTCAAAGTTTTTGCATTTTGATTAATTTGACTAAAAGAGCATGTTGTTTTTTTGTCAAATTAGATTTTCAAAAGTTAGAATACTTTGAAGATATTTTGCCTCAGTAAATTTGATAGTAAAATGTTTCAATGTGTATGTTTTCAGTTTTTCTCTCAGTTGGTGTGGATAATGAACCAATTTAACGTCTGTAGGCTTTCTTAAATGTATAATTACTTAAGCATATGCGAAGATGATTTAATAATGATTGGGATTAATTCATAGTGATGGCTTGACAGGTTTATGCGTATAGAACAGATTACCACACAGACATTAGCTGACAGGAACTGAACTGCAGCTGAACTCAGTTGAATTATTGTCTTTAGACTGGCCCTGCTTAGCACTGTCAAAATGGTAAAAGCTCTTGGCCTCCATAAATCTGTACATTACCAGTAAAAGGTAATGCAGCTTAAACGGCTCAAATTGATACATTTATGTTCCACAGCTGAGAGGTTGGCTTCATAAGGCTCAAGGCATGCGCTGTCTGATGTGGTTTTAATACATTTCGGAAAGTCATAACCTTCCTTGTGTGCCTGTGTTACAGCTGTCTGCACATGACACCTTGATCCTGTCCCAGCCTGTTTGCACACCTTTACCACTAAGGTAAGGTACCACTCTATTTTTAATAGTTAAAAAACATGCATATGCAAAGTGATTCACGTATTTGGAGCAATTTGAGGTTGCTCTTATTTTATTTTGATGCTGTTACCACTTCGATGGCCTTGACCCTCTGATTTTTCTAACCATACCAACAGTACATTTTAAGACTTATTTTGTGTGGCTTATATCACTTTCATCCCTAATCAGCAGAACATCTGTATGTCTGATTACAACTGGACACTCTGCCATCTGTCACTGTATGCACAGCTCTTAGAAACCAGGCATTGAAAGCATAGATACTATGTAGTCTAAAGCTCACAGCTCCAAAATTTCAACATGCCTTTAGTATAGAAATATATATTTTATTTGCTGTTACTTCAGAGTTCAAAAACTATTTGTTTATTAATCTATTTATTTATTTAGGTATGTGTTTATTATAACCATAGGCGTAAGGCTATTTCAACAAACCTCCTATGTTATAAAGGAGAAACGTGTGATCTGATTGTGGACTGAAGCGGTCCAATTTCTGTTTACTGTGCATCACTATAGAAACAGACTCTCTTTGTGCTTGCCAGCTTGTAAACTACTGTGCTGTGAACTCCTGGTGGCTCATTACTTCACCACTCTTTTCTCATCTGTATAAACTACACTTTTCAAAGGATGCAAATGTGTATCTGTAATTAAAATTAAATTTAGCATTGTGCGACAAAAGCTTCAATAAGACAATTTATCTTTTTAAATTTTGTGTCCTTGCATAGTTTATTTTCAAGAGCAGGCTCTTGAAGGGAAAGCACTAAAACTTCCTGGAGGAAATACCTTCCTTCTGAAAGCTTTGGAAGGTGTAGGAAATGTAGTGGGGAAGCAATAATGTGACGATTAAGATTAAAAATATGTGAAACGTATTAAAACCTTTGTCAAACTACTACTTTGAAAATAATTCTTTATAATAATTCAGAAGAGGCTATCAAATAAAACGAGATGATTGTTTGTGTATATAACCATATCTTTCTGGGATTTCCAATACTGCTTTACTCTTCAGTATAATGTTCATATTTATACCTACAACAAGTCATCAATTTAATGGCAAAAACTATTTTACAAATACATTTGGATGAGCAAAATATCCAACAGATCTGAGTTCTGAACCAGCTGATGAACAACATGTAGCGCAAAATAGCACCCTGCTTATCCTGAGAGCTGTGGGAGGTACGTCTGTGCTGAATATCTCAAAAGCACGTTGGAATCTGCATTGTACGCTCCGGGTTGATCCTGATCCTGTGTATATGTGATGGTGGGAAGGTATGAATGAAGGGGGTACAGTTGGGCATACTAAACCTTTTTTTTTTTTTTTTTTTTTTTCTTTCATTTAGTGGAGCAGACTTTATCACATTGCTAATGAACCTTGGTCCTGAGAACTGTGCCACCGTGCTGCTGTTTGTCCTGCTGGAGAGCAAGATTCTGCTGCACTCACTGAGGCCGGCCGTGCTCACAGGGGTGGCTGAAGCCGTGGTCGCTGTGAGTCCAGTATTTCTGCATTAATCTGTGCCTCCCCTGCATCTTGGTCTAAAATGTACATACAGAAAAACTAAGATATACAGTAAATGTAGGTCTATGGCCAGGGTGATGCACACAAGTCTTGTATAGGAACACACTGAATATTTCTTGTGATATCAGCGTTGCATTAAATTAGTTTTCAGAGGGGGCAGTTCACTTGCAAATATCACGATCGTACAGCAGCACTGGATACTTCGATTCAATAACAATAACCGAGGCAACTGATGCCTTGACAAACCAGGAAAAAGGCCATTTCCCAGCACATTACACTTTTACATTAATATCATATTCTAGCATTGTTCTTCCTCAGGGCATCTCCGATGGCAGTATTAAGTATCATAATTTGGTTTCACAGGCTGAAGCTTTACAGCTTACCTTTCAGAGATTTCTGTTGAATTCCACAGTGAACTTGATGCTTCAGTATTCAAGATTTCAGTATCTTTTTTTTTTTTTTTTCTCCACGTTGTGTGATCAGAATTCCTCAAGCTTGTGTGCAGCTATTTTACATGTCTACATTACTGTACTGGTAATGTTAATCTGACCATTGACAGCTCCTGATGTCAGTTATTGTGTTGACTGCAGTGGTTTTATGTGAAGGACAGGAGAATCTTTGCAATACCCTCTGTACTCGGAAGGGGTGCAAGACATACTATAAATTATAGTCGGATGATCTATCTCGGCATGGCGATAAACTAGATTGAAACAGTTTTGATTCATAAAACAGTAGCTGAAAAGAATTCGGGTTTAAAGCCTGAAAATTCAAATCGCTCGTATTGAGCTGCCTTTCTGTCCTCTTGCTCGTTTCAGATGATCTTCCCTTTCCAGTGGCAGTGTCCCTACATCCCCCTCTGCCCCCTCTCTCTGTCGGGGGTCCTCAATGCCCCCTGTCCCTTCATCATAGGAGTTGATTCCAGATACTTCGACCTGTACGACCCCCCTCCTGATGTTGTCTGTGTGGATTTGGACACCAATACGATCTACATGTGAGGCTTTCTTTGAATGATTTGTTTGTGTAATACTATAATATCCCCTGAAGGAGTGATTTGTATGCATCAGATTTACTATTGCAGCCATATGATTGCTTATATATATAAAAGCCAAAAACCTGTTCTAATACTGTTAAGATATTAACCTGAGATCAGTGATTTTATTCTCTGAGTGCCGTTTTATCTGACCAAGTCCCTTCCTCAGTTTTTTGGCATTTTAAAAACTCCCATGGTGTTATTTTGTATAACTGGAGGTGTTAATCCCATGCCTATCAGTTTGCTAATATTTAGTCCTTTCAATACCTGATTCAGTTCTCTGCCTTATGTAATCCCTGTGCCTGAACTGCCACCCCCTCTCCTATTTATACACATCTTGTCTTGATTTATATTTTCTCCTAATGCCTGTGTCTGACTCCTGGCATCCCCTTAAAAACTTCTCATGACTGAGTTGGGCAAGCAGGCAGTGACAGACGCATATTATGGAAAGTTCTCTGAATGCTCTCCTTTAGTTATGAATACTAAGTAAAGTACATGCATTTCTAGTTCAAGGACTACATGTTATCATCATCTTGTCTAAATTCCTACCGATTGTAAATAGATTCTCAGACATTCTCTCCTTGTAGAGAGCCCTGGAGCTCAGACTTCTGGTATGTTCCCTCACAGATATTGCTGCTATTTTAGAAAAAAGGAAAATTAAATACATATCTAAAATGCCCTCCGTTCAGCAGATCAGTTATCTCTGCTCTTCCGTCTCTCTGTGTGGCAGGTCGGACGACAAGAAACATTATAACTGGAAACACCTTCCAAAGAAACCCTGCAAAGCCCTTTTGAACTCCCTGAGCAGCCTACATCACCAGTTGGCAACAGGTACCATTCACAGATATCTAGAGAGAGAGAGATGAGTGGTGTGTGCAGTTTTAACTTGAGATTCACAGGTTAACTTAGAAGAAAGCACAAATCAGGCCAGTCAATTGTACAGTATGCAAGACTTATATTTTATTTAATACCCTTTTGTTTTAACAGCCACAAAGAAGGTTACTAATTTGAGGGTTCACAAGCAAAAGACTCACTCTGATTCCATCTTTAAAATATTTGCATCAGTTAAACGATTTATATTACCCTTTAACAGGAAGTAACTAACAAGTGAATTCCCTTTGAGGAAACCGTGCCAGTGAAACGAGTGAAAGCTGCAGTGACTACATTCAGTGAGAGTGTGAGTGCCATAACCGTGTTATTGCTGGGCAGTTCACAGGACTGTGCAGGAGGGCTCTGCTGTGGAGATGACCCCCATTGAAGCGGACTTCTCTTGGCACAAGAAGATGACCGGGATGGAGATGGAGATCCAGGAGGCCTTCTTGCGCTTCATGGCCTCCATCTTGAAGGGGTACCGGGCATACCTCAAACCCATCACCCAGGCGCCCTCTGAGAAGGCCACTGCCGCAGACTCGCTTTATGACCTCCAAGGTATCGGTCCCCAACCGCCCAGTTCAACGTGTCAGTGACTGGCTATGATTTATGTTCACTAAGCTATTTTCCCAAATCCACTTAGGTTCTAACTTAGGAAATATGAAATGTAATTTGTTATACTCAGAACAAAGTTTCAGGACAGAGCTGAATTTGTAGTAGTGTGGAAGAAACTCTTAGCTATAGACGTGTGTGAACAGAGAATCCTACAGCCATTGAATAATCCCTTACAACTGTCAGCCCTGGTCAATCTCTCATAAAGCAGCAAAATGTAAGCAGTTTCGTTTTTTAAATGGAAGGTGATGAAATTGTATTAAAGCAGTATAGATTTTGTTCTTCGGTTTGTGAAGTATTCGGGTCCAACAATAATAACGTGGCTACTAGAAAACAGCCCAGTAACACAGGAAGTCTTGAGCTGCCAGTAGTGCTCTTTGTGCGTGTTTGTGGTGTGATAGGAAGTTTGTGCTGTGCTTACTGCTGCAGCGCAAGAATACCAATACAAGCTAATTGTTACTTCAGCAATGTGCAGTCATTGTAGTATCAACTACACTTTGGAGATCAGGATGTGCTATGGTGTTTAGTTTTTGTTTTTCATCACAATTATAATGCCTAAATCAAGTTTTTGGCTTGTGTCTATAATCACTCCTAAGGGATCATTAAAATATTCCTGAAATACCTAGACAATACCTTTTTTTTCTCGTTCTTCACAAAATTGAGAGAGGGGTGGAGGTTGTTGAAGTAAGTTTCTGTAAGTTTTGTGAGCTAGTAAATGGATAAAAATGTGTTTTTAAAGGAGTAAATCCAGTTATTTTACTTTGGAAGCTTGAAGTATCAAATTCTTCCCAGTATGCTGTGTAAAAATATTTTCCTCATCAGGTCTTGTCTCAGTATTGGCAAGAGTCACCGATTTGTTCTGATAATTCAGCGGGAAAGGCAATCTTAGTATACATATTTCCTGTATGGTGCGTCATTAGCAGACTGTAACGGAACGGCACACAATTGTTTGAGCATTGCCAGGGCTTTAGAAATGATCAGGATTTCCTTGGTTCCCCATTTAATGGACTCCTCTGTGTGGTGAGGTACCTGTAAGTCTTGAGTATTATCAGAGAGGGGTTTTCATGCCATCTGTCTGACACTGTAGCTTTATTTGATCGCTGTGTCAAGGAAAAGAGCCTGGATATATCTTGCATTCATCTGACTTGTGTTGGTACCAGGATTCTATCATTGGGCTGAGTTGATTAACGACTGGAAGTACTAATTTGGGGGTGCATAATAAAATATCCAACTTTTTGTTTTGTTTGTTTTAAGGACAAAAAAACACACCGCACCTTTTTACATACTTATTTCTTCAACTCAGAAATGTAATAGTACATTGCACTATCCAAAGCCTAGACAAGTAATTAATCAATGATCATTTCAATAAACTTGAAAGTTGTTGTGCCATGTTTATGATTAACAGAGCAGTATTGAACCCTATTGACTCTTGAATGTGTTGAATGCTTGCTTTTCAGGTTTCCTCAAAAGTCGGGATCGCACCCACCAGAAATTCTATTCCCAGCTGACCAAAACACAGATTTTCATTCGCTTCATTGAGGAATGCACCTTCGTCAGTGACAAAGACACTAGCTTTGCATTTTTTGATGACTGCATTGAGAAGGTGAGACTTTCAGACCTCTGACTTAGAACTGCTCTTTTTGGTGGGGAAAGTGGCTTTAGTATATAATCCACATTCATCATTACTGCACAGTCAAATAACATGGTTACAGCCTTTGCTCTTGTAATGTTGCTTGCACAGTATTAACCTAGTGCAACGTTCTTGGGAGAGAATGGACCGCATTTACATTTTCACTTGCTTTCAGATGCGTATTTAATTAAGCACATCAATCCATTGCTCAGTGTTTGTGTTCAGGTTTCAAACTGCTGTGTATGTCACATTTTAAGGTTTGTTTAAGGATATTCTTATTGTAACACCACATACACTGGAATCATTAATGACAGTTTTAGGTGCATGTGTGTATATTGTGATGTGTTTTGTCCAAGAATGGGACAAATTGTCTAAATGTCCTCATTCAAACAGATATTGTGTTATAGGTGGCATTGCATGCCCAGAACTACCCTTTATACTTCTGCAAAGTTTACATTTAAGACCTGTCACTGCTGATTTAGTATTGGTCTTACCATTTTTTTTTCCCAAAGTGTGGTATTCCAGCCATTAGTCATGAAAAGCTTTCAAACAATCACTAAGTGCCTGTTGACATTCATCTTGTATGAGTCCATCTATAAACTGAGGCAAACTCAGCAACTTAGCTCAGATAGTGTCTATACAGCAGCACAAATTCAAAATATTGGTTCTAAATGAATCCAAAAATGCATTTTTTACATATTTTAAATATGATTTAGCTTGTAATGTGATTCACCTTTACAACTAATTTCAGTTTGGAAATGTTCAATTTTGTTTGTAAGACGTTCCTTTTGATGTTTTGTTTTTATGTCTTCAGCTTTTTCCGTCAGATAAAGGAACGGACAAGGTAGCAAAGGTAATGATTTTGATTATCTTCTAAAGTGTCAGTATTTGCATTGTTTTGAGTTTGGCTTCTGTTTTTACCAACACTGAGATTTGTTCCTTCATTTCTTCTTTTCTTTTCTTTGTGAACTAAACTTCAATTGATATGTTATCTGTGTCCTGCAGGTGGAGGGGGAGTCCTCCGAGGACACCCGGTTGATGGAGCTGGATGAGTCGCAGAAGAGTGAGCACACAGTCTTTGTCATGCCACCCGAGACACCTGTAGAAGACGGCCCCGACCCGCCCAGCAAATACAGGTCAGCACTCAGTTTAATGGTGCTGGACTTCAGCTCCCTGTGTAATCCACGGAAAGCCTTTCTCTCATCAGGCTCTGCTTTGAGCTTGATTTCCAATGACTTGATCAGTGTAATGTTTTTGTCACAGGGAGACTAAATTTGGAGTGTGATTTAGCTCTGCTCTTGATTAAACCACCCTCCCCCCCACCTCCCAACTTATGACCACATTGGTAAGAGGCCCTCTGTAAGGCAGCACTGAAACCATTGCAGTTGGGGTGGCATGCATCTTAATGGCCAGTCGTGCAGCAGCACATGGCAAGGGACTATGTTGATTTATCACCAGGTGGTGAAAAGAAAGTTGTGGACACTTCACTAGGTTTGCATAGTTAGGAGTTTAAGGATAATTTGTTTCACAGCCTGTTTATCTGTATTTCTGCTTATTACCCATCTTATTCTGGTTTGGCACCCTGTCAAACACTGACTTGACTTAGTGTTTTGATGTACTATTTAGAAAGGCTTAGGCTTAGAGGTTTCTGCAGTCATAGCTTGAACCAGAGATGGAAGAAGTGAGCTTTTTGTTGTTGAATAGTAGGGGAGGTTGTAAATAGTTTGGTGTCTTGGCTCCGTTTGTGTTTGTATTTGTGTGTATAAAACTGAATTTAATTACTGCCAGGAATCAAGATAAATGATCAAGCTGTAAAGCTACACATGGATTTTCTCCAAGTGCAGTTTAAAATTAATATAATTTACTGTGCTCTGATATTATTATTGTATATTGACAAATACAATTGGATTTAGAAGCCTGACTGCAAGTTTCTCAGACTGGGAAAAGCCTCTTAACATGGTAAGAATAAATTCAGGGAAGGCTGCATCTTAATACTCACTACTGAGGTAAAATAAAATAATCTGTGTGAAACATGGAATGCACATCAATACAAAAAAATTGAACCACTAACTAAAGCAGAGGTTTCCAAACTGGGGTCTGTGAGGGGGCGCTAGGTGGTCTATGGTCTGAACTTTTCAGCTAAGGATAAGGTTCTATGTTCTCCATTTTTTTTATTTTATTAACGTAGTATAATGTGGCATTTTGTTGTAGGTGGGGGTCCTCAGCCAGAATCTGGTTGGCAAAGGGGTCCTAGGGCAGAAAATGTTTGGGAACCCCTGAGCTAGAGTACCCCTCTCACTTTAATTGTTTGATTGTAACACAAGTAACCTGACAGTAAGGCATCTCTTTCTCATCTGGTTTCAGCTATACAAACTTCCCTCGGTTACAGCTGGAGCTGTTTGACCGGCCCCAGGAGCTGCGGCCCTCCCTGAGCCGAAGGGCAGTAGGTGGCAGTGTGTCCAGCAGCCCTGCTCTCCTGGCTAAAAGAACTAAGCAGGTGAGTTGCAGGCCTCACAGCAGGTAACATAGGCCTTCAACAGAAGACTTGCCCTCTTCATGTCAACAATGTTCTCCACAAACGTCACCCTTAGTGGTCTTACAGTGGAGCTCTCTAGCTGGATGGCTGGAGAAATGGACACTGTTTATTTGCAGCTCTGGGATTGTTAGCTCAGCTGCTGTGTAAAATAATACAACTTACACATTCTCTTACTAACAATGCATTTTGTTAGAACTCAATAGCAGAAGGCATAGTATTTTCAGGCAAACCAAGGATAATAGCTAGTCTATAGCTGGACATACCATTAATACGTTTCTGGGGTAAAAGCAGAGATTGAAAGTATTTTATATGTATGTATTTATGTGTATATATATACATCTTTTTAAAAATGCTGAATGTTGGCTATTTTCAGTGCTACTATTTTTTCATTACAGTATGTAACAAGGGGGTTACATGAAACGGTAACAATGCTCTACATTAGTCAACTGAGATTAAAGCAATTTAAACAGGACAACTGGGAATTGGATAGACTGATGAAAAATGTATTGTATGAGAAATAGATTTTTGGACTATATCGAATATCACTTTTCCTTCTTAAGTCTGAGGAAAGAGGAGATGTTTACTTTTGTTCCTGGTCCTTGTGTGAGTCATTATTTCTGCAGCTGTGCTTAGGGAAAGCGTAACAATTATCCAGCTTAAACTAAACCGCAATGGAACGACATGAGAATTGATTGTCACATGAAATAACTTGCTCAAGACCTCCATTCTGCCAGGTTAAAGCACACCTTTAAGTAATTGGTAAAACTGGGAATTTAGAGTATGTTGACAATGAGCTGCAGCATTGGAAACTGACCCCGATTTACAGTAGATCTTGCTTTGCAGTGTCGGTACAGTGAGAGCTCTCTCAGCTGTTGTCTTGTTCAGTAGGGAGTTGTGGCTGATTCAGGGCGGACAGGATGTTGTTGCATTGTTTATGGGTATGAAGAGAATCGTTAGAACAATGTGCTGTTTACTATTGAACCTCATTATTTTTAGAATGCTATTGTTTCATATTTGACTAGGGAGATAAAGCCTGAATTGGCTCACAAATTCCACATCCATATATTCTCCAATACCCATATACTCTCTGGGATCCCTTTAGACAAATCTGGAAAACAAATCATGGAAACCAGTCCCCCAAAAGGAGACTGGTCTCCTCATTTATTTATTTTAATTCTCAAGTCCATTAAATTGACCTAATTTCCCAGTCTCTTTCCGTAAGTATTACATTATTCAGTGAATTCTACACAATGAAATGTTTCCTCCTAGGACTGGAAATGTATAGCTATGATCTGAATTGTATGTGAATGTGAACACACACTACTATATTCACAGATTTTATATTAAAATATTAATAAATTAAAATGTATATTTCATATCTGGATAGAGTGGTCTCTGATAATTTGTGTTGTTTTCAGCTGCAGTACATAAATGTTCAAAATGATTCAAAGTGATCTGATGTTACATTGTTTTATTGCTCGTTTATTCAATGCAGAGTGATGTAGCTGTGGGTATATTAACAGAGTAGCTACAGGAAGAGGAGAGAGGGTGAGAGTCTATGGATTTCTTTGGCTTACAGAAGATTTGATGATATTGTGCTGCTGTCTTGTTTCAGGAGATCAAATCAGCCTCCAAAATGGCAAAGCGCTTTTATGCCAACCCTCCCCTGTGGGCAAAGTGCCTGTTCAGCCACTGCTACAGCCTGTGGTTCATCTGCCTGCCGGCCTGTGTGAGGGCCTCCCACTCCAAGGTCAGGGCCATGCAGCAGGCCTACGAAGTCATCGTCAAGATGAGCAACACTGAAGTCGAGGTCCTTGACGAGGCAAGTGTGTTTTCCTTTGAAATGTGTGATTTTTGTTTTGTTTGGTGAACACTGATTTTAAAGGGATGCCTTCCATACTGCAGCACTTTAAGTCAAGATGTCTCTCCTCGCTCCTTGTTTGCAGGTGTGCTACCGTGTGGTGATGCAGTTGTGTGGAATCTGGAGCATGCCTGTCATGGCGGTGCGAGTTCACTTTGAGATGAGGAAGGCTGGAGTCCGGCCTAATGCCATCACCTATGGCTATTACAATAAGGTACTGCCTGGACTCCAGATATCATAATGTGATTTATTGAGTGAGGGGAGTAACTCAATCTACCACTATCTCAAATTGCACTGTCTTAGAAGTGGGCACCCAAATAATCATGCTACAACAGTGCTCTCCAGATTAGAGAAACTGGTTTGCTTGCTCCAAGATTATTTGGAGAACAATACAGGTATTGTTTTCTGCCTGCTATCCCTGTTTGTGTGTGTGTATTTTAATACAATCATCATACAAAAGTGCTGATCCTGGCACTATTTTTTTTTTTTTTTTTGTGTAAGATTGATATCTCTCTGGTTTAGGAGTTAGTCCCAATGGCTAGATCAGATTCCTCTGCTGGTGCTGTATTTTACCACCGTGTGAAAAAAGTATTCTTCCTGAATCTTAAAAAATACAGAATTATCTTTTGATATAACACTTGATCTCTTTTCATGCACATGAAACTGGTAGTACTTGTATTATAAGTCTACATATCGCCTGTAATATCAGTGTTTCAGTACCATCAGTTTTGTTTTATTTTGTTTAGTTTGTTACCCTTTCATAGATTCTGTAATCCTGCAGTAAGAAATTCTAGCCCTCTCATCCCTTTCCCCCTGCAGGCGGTTCTAGAGAGCCCATGGCCAAGTCAGAACCGAAGTGGCCATTTCATGTGGACCAAGGTGCGCAATGTTGTGCGAGGGGTGGTGCAGTTTAAACAGGCACTCCGCAAGACATCTCCCTCAAAAAGACCCATCCTAATCACCACAGGTAACCACTACCAGTGATCTCATTTCTCAAAAAAGCCAGTATTTTCCTTTGACCCTGTCTCTCTCCTACCATCCCCTGTGTGATAAACACCCTGAGCCTACAGAGACCCCACCTTTCACAAAGTTGTGCCATGGAAGAGTACTTTGCAATGAAGAACTGACTGCACCGAGACATAAAGACCGCATTGCCAGACCTTCAGCTCTGTCCCAGCATGTTTCTGAATCTGTTCTGCCATCTACTGGCTCATGACCGTCAAAGCACATACAGAATGAAGAAACTCAGCTCTGCATTCAATTCCTTGTAAACAAGAGCTCGAATGATTCACTCAGATCCAAAAAGATCTTGCATAGCTGCCACCTCAACAGAAACGAGCACTATGTTTGTATGGGAGCCTGTGAGCACCCATACAAATGTAGGGCTTGTTTCTGGCTCTGGCCGTGTCGTGACATGGCGCTGGGCCCTTCTGACTAACTGTGTCCTGCAGCTGCAGTCGATGGCCCCGGTAGGAGTGATGGGGACCGGAGTAGCCACAGCAGTGCAGACAGCGTCAACGACACCAACGGGGGGGAGCACACGCTGTTCGTCAGGAGCCTCGTTGTCGTAAACGAGCCGGACAATCACTGCATCACAGGTATGGGACGGCAACCTCCACTCTCCACACTCCTGAACGTGGTGGCAAGGATCTCTGTTTGGTGCAGTGCTTATAATCTTAAAAATACTAAAATAGTTTTTTTTTTTTATTTGTAGAATTCTTTCCAACCTGATTTCTTTAATGTTTCCTTCTTTTAAAATACTAATTTATCTTAATCCTTTGCTTTCCCAAAAGACCTCTTGGTTCCAGATTTAACGTTTTGAAATGTGACGGCAGCCAGAAATCTGTCTCTGTCTCTGTCTCTCCCTTATAACTGAAGTGTCCCTCCTTTGGACTGCGTATCCTTGCTTCTGCTCTCTGTGCTGTCTCTTAGTGCTGCATGTGTCCTTGGCTTTGGCAAAGGCATGTGTGAAAGGAAGCTTTGGAAGGGACTGGGGGTTGTGTTCCTCTATTAAGTGCTGCTTAAGGTAATAGTCCCTCTACAGATTTGCTGTTTCTGTGTCATGAGCACAATCCACTCACTCATTGTACTTTAACGACAAGCATGTTTGCATTATTAATGATTTAGTCTTGGCAAGACTAGATTTCAGAAGACAAAATAATTGAATGGCATTTTGCCTCAATACTAACTCATCCCATCAACACAAGCTCTCTTGCTCTTTTTCTCTCTCGCTTTCTCTCTGAGTTGATTCTCATGTTACTTTCTAAAGTCATTATGCTTTTTTTTTTGGGTGGGGGAGCATTTACAAAGTTACAAGAGACTGAAAACCTTTTAAAGGCACTCAATGTTTTCTTGGCACTTTTGCTTTAGTGTATTGGTGCGGTGACATGCTTGGTTTGAAAATATCTTAATTTTAATTGATTTTCATTTTAATATTGTTTATGGAAAAAGTAAATGCAGATTGTAGAAATGTGGCTGTATTCTGCATTTCTAAAATAAAAACGGCACTGCTATTGAGATCAGATATTGAAATTATTTTTTTAGGAGACATAAGATTTAGATTTATAATTGACATACAATATGTATTAATCCAATAGACTTGTATCTGACTTTATAATCCGTTTCCTATAAAAAAAAATCTAGTTTTTAATTACTTAAAAATCCCAATGGGGTCTAGTTCTGCATTATAAATGTTAAATTACCCATTTACCAGAAACTCAGTTTAATTGACTGTGTAAGCAGTTCAGATAGTGATTAAGATGTTTGTTCCCTATTAAATCACAATGCAATACTTAATGTAATGTATAGTAAGGATGCCTTAGGTTAGACTGGGTGAAATTGTTATTATAGAAAACCGACATAATTATAACATTCTCCTGCTTCCTCAGTACAGAAGAGTTTAGTAGGGCACTCTCCAATTATTTAGTTAAAACCTAACATAATTAAATTTAAGTACTGCATAAACTATTTGATTTAAAGGAAACATAATCATTTGTCAAAATTCAAATATTTTATCATAAACAAATAACTTAATGGTCAAATCTTGATTAGCATGGGAATACATATTTATACAATAGTAGTGTACCACAGATGTACGTGGCAATTTGCCAGTACTTGTATAATTCCCCAACAGCCTTCATATTGAAACACTACTGCAACCATATTTAACAGGAACATTTAATGTATATTGTAAACATTTAGCACTGCTCTATGATTTATGAGGTTGTTTTCAAGAGGCAATTGTAATATTAGTCTAATTTCTAGTTTCTTTCTCATAAAATATGACATGCACACATCTGAACAATGAGGAAAAAGGCATTCGGTTTATATTCCCAACAAGTATTAAATAAATCCTAAGATACCTACTCCTTTGAAATATGCAAGTTTTATCTTGTTTAGAAAATCTTTTCTGCTCCTTGTAGTAAATTTGTGTCTGAAACAAGCCTGGTCTGTCGGACAATATTGAAGAGGAATTTTATAGAATTGATTAGTTTAATATTATATTTTGTATGTTTTATATATATATATGTATAGTTCTGACACTGGCTACTTGACAATCGTAATGTATTTGCTTTAAATTAAGCAACAATCTGAATGCAGTGTGTACCCAAAATAACATTACACTGGCAGTCCATTTCCTCCATTATGAAAGTTAATCATGACAGATCAGACACTTTGTTTAATACTTGAAAGGGTTATTATTCAGTGCTGCATTTTATTTTTCAGGTTTTATTTCAATCATATATTCGCTAATGCCTGACAGAAATGCTCAATTGTTAAAGCAAGTCTACCTTTTTGTTTTTGCCATGCCCAGTAGTTTTTTTGTTTTTTTTCTCTCTCAAGTTTAGTCTTTTTATACTGTGATAGTCCAGTAAGCACACACATCACAATACAATAACTGTGATTAATGTCTCCATGGCAAATGTGTTGATATGGTGATTGACTGAATGGCTCTTCCTCTGCTGCAGGCGGTCAGTCGGACCAGGGCTACGGGTCGAAGGATGAGCTGCGGCAGGAGGTTTCGGACAAACCACAGGCCATGGCTTCTCTCCCAGAGGCTGACCCATCCAGCAAGTCAAAAACCAAGCAAAACGGTAAGGACAGCACTCTGCATGAGCTTTGTGTTTCATAGTCTGTAATCATAGGTGTGTGTGTGTGTGTGTGTGTGTGTGTGTGTGTGTGAGCTTGTGTACAAAACCAGAAACAAACCATAGAGGGTATGACCCGAAGCCCAGAAAGAACAACAAGCTTTCAATCTGTGAATGCACTGTCTTGGCAGGGGAGGATGTGGCAGAGTCTCAGGACAGCGTGCTCGTTGTGGCAGAGCCCCCCAGCCCTGTGGACATGCCAACCTCGGGACACAGCATTGTCAAGCTGTCCACTGGTAGCATGGACAGTGGAGCTGGCAGAGTACCCAGCGGTAAGTGAGGCTTTCCTTATTGACTGCATCAACGTAGAACACTTAAAACATTACATTTAGCAGAAATAAGCAAAGTTGACCAAAGTAGAAACTTGAGTGCTTATATATATATATATATATATATATATATATATATATATGCTTCGATCCGTAGCTGCCCTTTTCCATGTCGCGCAAGCAATTTGTGTTTCATCTTCCCATCTTTTATGTAGTTGTCTTCTAGGTTTCATCTTTTGGGATCCAAATGATTGCTTTCTTTCTATCTGTTCTTGCAATGTGTCTTGCTCTTTTAGTGCTGTCATGTATTTTTGTCTTGTTATTCAAAGTATACATCTTTCCATGCGTATTTGTGTTTGCAGTTTCTGTATCATTTTAGCATTTATTGACCAGGTTTTGGAGCCATATGTGAGCATTGGTAGTATGCATTTATCAAATACTTTTCTCTTCAGGTAAAAAGGTAGATTTCCTTTCAATACCATGCACCCTTCTTTGGATTTCTTCCATAAGATCTCCATCTGCCTTCATTTTTTGTCAGATGCACTGAGTATGGGTTGTTAATATTTTTTAATATTTGTATACCAATATTATAAACTTTCTAACATTAGTTTCTTGTAGTATTTCTAAAAGCCGTATATTAAAATCATTCTGCTTGTGATTTCTGCATGGTCTCTTCAGGCAGCACCGCTGGGCCACTCTTCTCATCCCAAGGTGCCAGTGAGGATGCGGTGTTCACAGAGGAGGGCCTCCCTACACCCCCACGCAGCCCTGCTGACACTGGGCCTCCGCAGCAGCGACCACAGCGACCAAAGCCATTCACAGAGCGGAGCTGCAGCTTCAGCGCGGAGAGCCGGACGGGCATCCTGCTGAAGAAGGGCAGCCTGGATATGAGCGTTGACGAGATCGCCATCAAAATGGGGGCTGACGCCAAGATCCTTGCAGCTGCATTCTCTGGCACCAAAACCCCACCACCTGCGAGCACCTCCTTCAAGGGGCTGGAGTCCGGGCAGCAGCAGCAGCAAGATTCAGAGGAGGATATGAGGACTTCATTTGACAGGCTGTCAGAAGAGAGCAGTGTGTCTCCAGAACCAACAGAGCTTGGTGCGAGCGATGCCACTACAGGAACCACCCCCAGTGAGCCAGCTCTTTCCCAGCGAGTCTCAGAGGTGGTGCTGAGGAGTGAAGTTACAGAAAAAGACTCTACCAAGAGAAGCAGCTTATACTCTAAGGCGGTGGAGAGGGAAGATGTACAAGTAGGGGCCGACCCCTTGTCTCTGCTCGCTTCTGAGAGTGCAGATGTTGTCTCAGTCCAGAGCGAGGACAGAGGTGTACCACTTGTGGTATCCAGGAACCTGGCTGATGAGATTGAGATGTACATGAACCTCAAAAGCCCTCTAGGCACCAAGTCCTCCAGCATGGAGCTACACCAGGGTGACATAAAGGAGATGGTGGCCCAGTCAGAGCCAGTCAAGGCCCATGAGCGCCGGTCCAGCCTCCCCTCCCCTCCCGTGAAGACACCCACTTCTGTCAGTGATGTCTCAAAGCCTGGCCCGACTGTAGCCAGGTCCAAGACCTTCACAGGGAAGCCCAAAAGCTCTAATCAGGCCCAGAATCAGCGTTCTTCACTCACGTCCCTTGTACGCACGTCCCAGCACGGCTCACTGGGCTCCGTCATCAATAGCATCTCTGGCATCAAGATGGACAGCCTGCTGTCTGGGCCCAAGATGGACGTGTTCAAGTCAAGCATGAAGCAAGCTGCTAATGTGGCCAGCAAAGTGTGGGGAGCTGTGGCTTCAGCGTACTCCTACTCGGATGACGAGGTGAGCATGGCAGGGTGTTCATCTCTTGAGGAGGAAAATTAGCCATCATCAAGAAACTTTCACTCCGTGTTTGTAGATACGATTTAAACCTAAACCAAACTGTTACAGATTGATTTTTTTCCCCTTTCGGCCCAATACACCTTCACTTTCACCACCTGTATTGTAATTATCAATTATACACAAAAATGTGTGACTTTGTTCTCGGGCAGTACTGAATATGAATTAATTTCCACTGGTATCATCACTAATGTTCTCTCCCTGGTTTGTGTGTGTGGCAGGAGGAACACGTACAGGGGGAGGGCAGCTTTCCTGTAGGGCTGGAGGAGCACCTCCTATCTAGGAGTGGGGGGGACAGCCCCACCTCCAGGGGATTGATACCAGGCCTGGCCTCCAACGGCCTGACCCAGAGCAGCACTAGCCTGGGCAGCAGCAGCAGCAGCAGTGATGCAGGGAGACTACAGCACCCGCCCTGTGAGCATCTATCCTTTCCTCTGTCCCTCTCTTTCTGACACATAATGCACAGACTGATTTTTTGGTATGGAAATCGACTTAAAGTGGAGCAGCAACCATAATTTCACATTGAAACACATTATAGGAAATGCAACTATTGATTTAAGTAAAGCAAAGTTCAGATACATTACTGCTATTAGGGTGACTTTTGTTTTAATGCATGATGTGTAATGTTAAAGTGGCTATACTTGTTTGAGGTCTTGTGGTCGTCTCTCTGTGTGCAGACGTTGCCGGACGGTGTGTGAAGGGACCGGAGTCGGAGAAATCGGAGCAGAATTCCTCTCACCACGCCAGCACTTCCAGCATCTATCAGAACTGCGCCCTGGAGGTGAGGAGGTCAAACAGCGGGGGTGTAAAACCTCTCTGGTTATTCCGTCAGATCTACATGTCCTATTGTTCATTTATAGCATTTTGTATTCAGTACTATCAGCAAATTCTGCACATGTAAGCTCAAACTGCAGTAAAAGTGTAAATATTGCACCTTTTTTGTTTGTTTTTTCTTCCTTAAAATACCCTGAGATTCTGATGGTTCCTATTTCTATGGCTGCAGACACAGACACCACAGTAAAGCTGTTGACTGGGCAAGGGTTAAATAAGGCTGTTTCAATACTCGTCTCAACAGCTGTGCGTTTTTGGACTGCTTGGAATCAGACTCTGAGCACTGTGTCTTAGTGTTATGAAGGTATTATTATTATTTTTAATTATGTAGGCTGAGCATATCATTATAAGATTATATATAATTAAAGAGGTGTGAGCTGGTGACTCAAAATATAGCATTATGCCTCCCCCATGCTTTGTAGCAGTTGAGTAATTTTCATTCCATCCGGGACACTTTTCTTAACTGTAAACGGCTGAAGTGTAACTCACTCCAAGACCTCTTCTCTAACACACTGGGATGTTCAGTAGAGATGGCACGGTAACTTATTTCAGCAGCAAACCTCTTCTGTAGTTTCCTTCCATTCCCTGCTTGGGGTGGTTAGTGTCAGGAGTGTAAGGCATGCCCGTGTCCGTGTCCCCGCGCAGGTGCTGATGTCGAGCTGCTCTCAGTGCCGGGCCTGTGAGGCCGTGGTGTATGACGAGGAGATCATGGCTGGCTGGACAGCTGACGACTCCAACCTGAATACCACCTGTCCCTTCTGCAGGAGGACCTTCCTCCCCCTGCTCAACATCGAGTTCAAGGACCTCCGAGGCACTGCCAGGTGAGCCCTTTACAAATGCAAAGACTACAAAACATCTTAGAACGGGCAATATTCACAGATACGACCAGTAGCAGTGTTATACATCGATCAGCCATAACATTATGACCACTGACAGGTGAAGTGAATAACACTGATAATCTCATTATTATGGCACCTGTCAGTGGGTGGGATATATTAGGCAGCAAGTGAACATTTTGTCCTCAAAGTTGATGTGTTAGAAGCAGGAAAAATGGGCAAGCGTAAGGATCTGAGTGACTTTGACAAGGGCCAAATTGTGATAGCTAGACGACTGGGTCAGAGCGTCTCCAAAACTGCAGCTCTTGTGGGTGTTCCCAGTCTGCAGTGGTTCGTACCTATCAAAAGTGGTCCAAGGAAGGAAAAGCGGTGAACCGGCGACATGGTCATGGGCGGCCAAGGCTCACTGATGCACGTGGGGAGCGAAGGCTGGCACGTGTGGTCCGATCCAACAGACGAGCTACTGTAGCTCAAATTGCTGAAAACGTTAATGCTGGTTCTGATTGAAAGGTGTCAGAACAACACAGTGCATCGCAGTTTGTTGCGTATGGGGCTACGTAGCCGCAGACCAGTCAAGGTGCCCGTGCTGACCCCTGTCCACTGCCGAAAGCGCCTACAATGGGCACGTGAGCATCAGAACTGGACCACGGAGCAATGGAAGAAGGTAGCCTGGTCTGATTAATCATGAGTTCAAGGTGTTGACTTGGCATCCAAATTCCCCAGATCTCAATCCAATCGAGCATCTGTGGGATGTGCTGGACAAACAAGTCCAATCCATGGAGGCCCCACCTCGCAACTTACAGGACTTAAAGGATCTGCTGCTAACGTCCATGCCTCGACGGGTCAGGGCTGTTTTGGCGGCAAAATGGGGACCTACACAATATTAGGCAGGTGGTCATAATGTTATGGCTGATCGGTGCATATTTCTATTATTTAAAGCCATGTCTGAAATTGTTTTTTCCATATATTTATTTTCCTGCACAGCTTCTTCCTAAAGCCCAGCACCTCTGGAGACAGTATACACAGCAACAATGTGCCCATAGCAACAGAGCCAGCAGAGCCAAAAGCTGGAGCTCCTGTTCCCACCGCTGACCTGATCAGCTTTGCAGATCCTCCGCAAGACGGGCCACTGGGGAGCTTAGAGAAGAGTGCTGCTAAACCGAAAAGGTAACTTGTCAGGAGTGATGTGAAGGGTATCTGCTCTCTTTTAATACGATGGCATTGGAAGCTAAAGTGGAATTGCCATATTAATGCCTCAGTGAATAGAGTTATAGGAAAAGGGTTCTGTGTGATGTATGGCTGAGGTCCACAAGTGTGGGTTCCCTAATATTCTACCCAATCTACAGGACTGTAAATAATCTCCAATCCGTATCCGTCAGTCTTTATCACTAAAAAAAACTGTATCATCTGGCTACAATACTATTTGTGTATCAGATCTTACAACCATGCAACTGTATTACACAGGCCTGTGTGAGTGCTGTCTGGAGGTTGGGCTGTCTAATTTCGGGATCACGCCTGCCAGCCCAGTCTTACTAAAGCTCTTCCCCTCCCTGGTTTTCTTCACAGTGTGGGCGGACTGGTGGTGCAAATGGACCCATTGGGGCTGAGTGTCAAGAAGGGGGCATCTCTGACACGCAGCAACAGTATAGGGGGACCCCTACAGAACATGGACCTCTCCCAGCGGCCCTCCCATGGCGTCTCAACCACCAGCCTGCCCAACAGCCTGCAAGAGGTGTCGGTGAGTGGCCTTATCCACATGTAGATGTATTCTTTGTGGTTTTTACCTCCTCAAGAACTAACGTGTTATAGGAAATATCGCACTATTCCCCCAACCCTATTTTCCTAATTCAATTCAATTGTCTGCATGACCCCACTGTCCATAGCACTGTTATCTCTGAGGATGTTGAAGCAGGTTAATTCATGATAAGGGAGGGAATAATGTGTATGTGGAAATTGTGGATATTTGGACAAACTGTTTGACATAGCATAGAAATATTGTCACTTATTAGTATAGTTTAACATATATTACTTTAATTGGGAAAGAGTACGAAAAAATAAATTCAGGTGTTGCTGAGTTGTGTCAACTTCTGTGAATGGGGTATTTTGTTTCCAGGACACCCTGGGTCAGAAGAGGCCCAACCCCCTGCCAGTGTCTGTGCCCTACCTCAGCCCTCTGGTGCTTCGTAAGGAGCTGGAGTCTCTGCTGGAGAACGAGGGGGACCAGGTTATTTACACTCAAAAGTTCCTCAACCAGCACCCCATCATCTTCTGGAACCTGGTGTGGTACTTCAGGAGGCTGGACCTGCCCAGCAACCTGCCTGGTCTCATCCTCACCTCTGAGCACTGCAACAACGGAGTGCAGGTCAGCCCAACACACACAAACCTATTTGAAATATTTGTTCCCTTCCTTTTCATCAATTCTTCATTGGTCTATTTCAATTCTGGGTTAGCATTAGAGTTTTGGTTCCTAGGAATTAATCTTTTGCTGCGCTGACTGTGCTGTGTTTCTGGACAGCTCCCTCAGACGTCCCTGTCTCAGGACAGCAAGCAGGTGTACGTCCAGCTGCTGTGGGACAACATCAACCTGCACCAGGAGTCGGGAGAGCCGCTGTATCTACGCTGGAGGAGCCTGTGTGAGTAAACTTTATTCACCCCTCAACATGGTCTACCACAGCAGTCTACACAGTACTGGCAGAAACATGAAATTCCTTTAATTTAGTCTAGTAGTTCAGTATGGGAGACATTGTAGATTTAGATTTGCTTAAACATTTCAAATTTAATTCAAATGCATGTTAAAGTAAGACTTGGCTAAAGGCTAAAGAGGGCTTTACTTTCCTGGCACTGTTGATCATCCTTTGTGTTAATCAAAATCCAAATGTTCTTACATATTATAGTTGCCTCTGATATAAACTGTAGAATTTGTAATGTTAGGAAAAGCTTAATCTTTGTAGTGCTCAAATTAAAAATATTTGTTTTGGTCTATTTCTAATAATGGAAGAAAATTTGCATTTGTGTGAAAAACCTCTCTCTAGTGCCAAGGTTATCTACAAAGCAATTATTGAATGCCTTTTAAAGAAAGCGCATGGATTGTGTTGATGTGAACTTACTGTTGGAATGACCGTGCTCTGACGCTGGTGTGTTTCCTCTCTGTCCTCCCACAGTGCAGAAGAAGGCCTCGTTGTCTCCAACAGATCACCAGGACACCAGGGCCCTGCTCAACAGCATCGTGAGAAGCATCCAGACCAACGATGTGTACGGACCCATCAACCTCCTCCTCCGAGAGATCAAGAAACACCCGGACATCAAACGCCAAAGGTCCGGACCAAGGCAGAGAGCATGATCTGTTTGAGAGACCACAATCAGCCATTTGTCATCTTGAGTATAGATCAGGCTGTGGGCTTCATAAGAACAGGATGAAGTTTACAGTAATGTGATGCTCAGCCAATTGTTTTCTTAGTTTGTTACAATAGTCTTTGGGAAGCCTTAGTGAGTCCTCATCATGTGTCACTTAGTGATGGAGGGAGGGGTCATGTAGGAGATGATGAAACTGGATTTCTGTTATATAAAATCTGTTCTCTGTTTCACATTCTTGAAAGCAAAACACACAAAATATTCCAATCTGAGGAGGCATTACTGTATTAGGCCATGTTCATTCAGTACATTTGTGATGGGAGTGTTATTTGCAGTGCTTTCTGTAGTAGGAGGATTCCGACACTTTTAAAAGCCATATGTGATATGTGTTTGGTTGTCTGCAAAATAACTGTTCACAATACACCAGTAAAGTCAATGATGCATGATCTATACCCCCAAGCAACCATTGTACAATTCCTTGTCTTTGTCTTCCAGGAGTATTTACAGAGAGATCCTCTTCTTATCACTAGTGTCTCTAGGTCGAGAGAACATTGATATTGGTAAGTAGATGATTACTTTTACATACTTTGATTATTTGGGGAATCCCGTGGATCTCATTATTCTATTACACAATTGTAGTTGAAAGTACTCCCTGATTCACTTAGTTTAATCAACATTGTTCATTTAAACTATACTTGCTGATTTTGAAGCAGCACAATTTCAGTGTTCTGTCCTCTGGGAATACTTTTCAGATATGTTGTGACTGACCTAAAAACATATTGCATGCATTTTACGTGTCTAAATCTGACTGTGTGCTGGATGGCTGTCTTTACAGAGGCTTTTGACCGCGAGTACAAGGTGGCCTACGATGAGCTGAGCCCAGAGCAGCTGAAGGCCCTGCACATCATCGATGCCCCCCCCGGCAGCAGCATCCAGTGGTGTCTGAAGTGCTTCGGGGCGCCGGTCATCTGACAGGGCCGGGGCTCCACCTGAAGGAACAAGACCACTAGAGCAGCGATGGCCCAGGACCTACTACAGTGGCACCACCCCCGCCCTCTCTGGGCAGGAGGATAGAGGGAGGAGTTATCCGTAGAGTTGTTTTTAAAAGGTCTGGAAAATATCACCCAAAGATAGACAAGATGGTACTTTTACAATACTGAAAGTCTTTTGCTTCTGCCTCATTATAGCGTATGACTTGGTCTACCTGAGACTTGCAACCATTCCAGAATTGTTTCCTCCTGGTATTAATGCGTGTGCGTGTGCGTGTGCGCGTGCGCGTATTAAACCGACAAATACACACACTGTAAACCCTGACTTTTTATTAGCCATGTGCTTGTAGAAATAATATCGTTTTGTGAAAGGAGATGGCTTTTGAAGCATAAAGGGAGTTGATTTTTACTGAAATTAGTCTCCCAAAAAATAGTTTTAACCTTACATTTCCACGCAAATTATTAAAAGGAAAAAAGTAGGAGTCTTTCAATAACACAAATACAAAAGCTGCTTTATCCTCTCTGGGACTAGCTGGGATGGAGTGGGTTTTTGGTTGGCTCTGCCTTACTGTCTCGTATTGAGCACATTCCCCTGCATGAGCCCATAGCACCTAAAGTCCCAAGAAACTCTCTGACCTTCAGCTACTCACACTAGAATACTTGAGAAAAATTAGAAACCGTAAAAATACAGTAAAGACCTAAAAAACAGTAAAGACCTAAAACATCAATGTATTTTTTCACACTTTCATGATAGATGGTTGGTTGTTTGGTTTTTCATTATCTGTTTTTTTTTTTTTTATTATGAATATTTTTTTAATGAAAAAAGATTCTGAACCAGGGTTGCCTTTACAGTGAGGGGGCGTCCCCTCTCCCTCGTGACTGTGTATTTCTAAGATTTGCGTCTTCAATACGAGTGGCCTGTGTGCAGGGGTACAGTGCACCTGCAGTTCTCGATTACTTGATGGGGGTGGGGGTTTTGGATGGAGATATTTTTATACTGTTGTGTATATTGTGTAGTTGACGCTCGACTTGGATGGGAACGGAGTCGACCGTTGTTGAGAACGGATTGTACCTTCAGACAATCGATCCACTTTGTTAAAAACATTCCAGCCTCTTGATCCGTGCTTTGCATTATCCGTCTCTGTGCTGCCTTTAAAAGTGGCAGACAGTCCAAGTGTGGGATACTAAGGGCAAGGACCTTCTCTCGTCTCATCACTGTGAGTGTTAGGGCAACCTTTACCTATGAGGGTGGTAAATCTTAAGGGAAATGAACCAGTCAAGAAACTACTGATTAAAACAAAAAAAAGCTGTTATGTCAAAACTACAGCTCCGTGGCTCCTTCCATGATGTTTGCCATAGAAATTATGTCATTCCCGTCTGAAATTGCACCTTCGCCCTTGAACTCCACAATCAAAGTCTAATGGGAAGATTATAATTTTTTCCTCCCTTATCAAAATGGTAGACCAGCAAGCAGTCTTTTTGCAGCATACAGCATGGACCCTTTCCTAAAACAAAATCTCAATTAACAAATTAATTTTATGTACATTTTAAACTACTATTAATTTTTCCATAAAGAAAATAAGCAACGCCCTCATTCAGCTGAATATCAATCAGCCCAGGGGATGGTTGGCAATCTAGATCATACTGACTACTCCTTGTTTGAAGGAGGATTTGTGTAGACTGCAGTTAGAGACCGTGGCAAAACAGTTTCCTGGTAAAAGCTTTTAAACTGAGTCCGACATCCTAACTAGTTCATTTGTTGTCCCCCCCAACTCCCAAAGTTGATTTTAAAACTGTTTAGACCCTCGCATCCTCGCATGATTTAAGGCTAAAAGAAAATGGACAATATTCATCATGTTACACTGGCCAAACATTAAGCAACAAAAACTAGTTAAGCACTAAGGACTCTTACAAGCTACACTAAGGGTGCCGATTCTGTCCCTTCACGATACTCATCTTGGGTTTATCAATTTAGGTGGCCCTACTTGGAGACCAGAAAGCCAAGCCAGTTTGATCTATTGAACCCTATTTTGTTTGTTGAGATTATTATTGTTGTCAAATTGCACTGCTAGGATTTGTACATTGAACAGCCCTCGCTGGGTTTCTTTTATTTCTTCTGAAGCATTGTGATAAAGTGATTCCAGCACATTCAATTGTATATTTTATATTTTTTCTCCAGTTTTAGAATTGATGCGCTCGTTTAGAATATGTATAGTTAAACAATTCCCTTCAGAAAAAAACATTCAATCAATGGTTAGTGTGTCCTTTGAAATCAGGTGTTAGTGGATGTGAATTTGTCTATACAGAAACTTTAATGCAATAAATGAGTTCTGAGTTACACAATGTCCTCTGGCTTCTTTTTGCAAGGAGGGGTGAATGCATTTTAAAGGTGAATTACTTAAAATGTAATGGAAACATGGCCTTTGCTCTGGTGTAATTCAATGGGAAACAATCTCAGTACTATTAGAAGTGTTGGTCTGCTGGTCAGGTATGTCCTATTTACAGGACCTGGTATTGGGCTGAAGACCATGGCTCTGCATTTGAAGATCATCAAGATCATCCTCCTGCACTGGTTTTAAAGCACTGAAATTGCACTGTAACCATTGGGAGTTCATGGCAAACTGTTTGCCTAGGTGATACAGGCATGTATTTTTACTATAAACTAAAATACTGCATTGAAGTTTCATTACTTGAATGGTTTATGTTGTGGTATACACTTCTGGCATCTGCTCCGATATAATCGGGAGTAAAACTGATCTCATACAAAAACCTCACTCCCTTACAAATTACAAAAAAAGGGTTAGGATTTATTTAACATGAGCTTTGACCTACAGTAAGCTGGTTTCATAGCCTTGATTCATACAAGCCCCTGAATGGTGTTGATCGAAATAAGCATCTCAAAGACTAGGGTTTGATCTTTGATCTTTGGGAAATCAAGTGCTGCGTTGATGCTGTGGATCATGCCTCACCTGAGCCAGTTTTCCAATGCACAGGAATGTCATCTATTACATCCACACCTCAAGATGGTAGACTTGACACATTGATAAATGACCAGAGCATGCTCCAGCTGTGTGATATTCCTCCAGCAATAATGTAAGCTAAGTGTACAGGTCTAACACTGCAGCTACCAGGTTTGCACTGGCACTGTACATAGACCAACATGCCACATCTTCCCCTGACAATCAGATGTCCATTAAGTAATGAAATTCTTAAGACTGACCAGTTCTGCAAGGATTGGGTGGTAGTGCTAACAGCATTTGAAGGTTAAATTCCCATAAGCAGCATCTGAAATATCACATCATACACCAAGTTTCAGCAAAACTGTTTATTTGATTTTTACATGGTGAAGATTTTACTTCTGGCTGGATTCGGACTTGGATGTGGAGGCTCTCAGAGATGAAAGACGACGTCTCTTTGCGATCTGTTCCTGGCGCTTCTCCTTTGCCTCCTGTTACCAAAATGGACAGAAATATCAGTACACAAGTGTGGCATTTGAAATGTACAATTTCATCTTTCCACCAAACCCATAAGCAAAAGGAGAAGTGTCTGAGAATTCGTAAACAGTGTGGGACAGCCCTGGCGGCATCGTACCTTCATCCTCTTGGCCAGCAGCTTGGCGTACTCAGAGGCCTCTTCCTTGTTCTTCTGGGTGCGCAGCTTCTTAAGAGCGATGCGCCGGCGCTTGTGCTGCAGGACACGGGGGGTCACCAGACGCTGGATCTTGGGAGCCTTGGTTCTGGGCTTCTTACCTACGAAGCAGGAGAAAGCAATTAAGCCACTGATTGACCCTGATTTCTGGCAGTGCAAGTCCAGCGTTTCAAACCAAATTTCAGTTAATCTGTCGAAATATACCCTCGGGTGATGGTCTAAGGACACATTCATACTGCAGCTAATTAACTGTGATGCACCTTGAGACTGCTCGCCTAAATAGTGTTTTGCAAACTACCGATTTCCATATCCAACACTTCAGAGAATTTTATGACAGTTCTGCAAATGAAGCTGGTTGTATGGGTGTGTGATAAGAGTCTGGTGTCAATTCCTATAGGGCTGTTCAATTAATTGAAGACAAAGGACCGACATGTCTGGTTTGGAATAAGAAACCAAGAACAAAAAGCCTCTCGAATGAATGAGTTTATTAAAACAAAGATGCTACAAAATATAAAATTTACTTTTTAATAAGATGGTCTTTTGTATATGAACTTTTTAATTGCCAATATAAACATTTCTGGCTTTTTGTCCCATCTCTATAGAATCTTTTGCATTTCTGTTGGGGTGGGACTTAAGTTACATCAGTGATTCCAAAAGTTGAAGGAGCCAGTCAACACTATTCGAAAACTACCTACAACTTGCAATGTGTCCAGTGAAACAGCATTACAGCCTTCAATGTATACACAGAGTTTGAACAAAGTACAAAAGGGTCCTTAAAAAAAAGCATTGCATTTAGCTGCATCCCAAAGTACCACAAAAAAAGAGAACGCTTCCAATATTACAATATTGCAATTATGTGGCCCCCAGGAATCATTTTATGTGCACTATAAATGTGTACAGATACAATTCAACACTGCAGTAGGAATAAAAGCCAGCTATACCAACCTTCCTTGGTCAGGGGTCTCCTCACCACATACTGCCGCACATCATCTTCTTTGGACAGGTTGAAGAGCTTGCGGATCTTGCTGGCCCTCTTGGGACCCAGGCGGCGAGGGACAGTGTTGTCGGTCAGCCCTGGGATCTCCTTCTCACCTGAGTTACAGAACTGCTTTTAGTCCAGCCCAGTACATCAGCAACCCAAGCCTCAGTGTTTTTTTTTTCTTCCTAGTTCCACCTCAAACTGGTATCTACATATATTACACATACTTGGCAAAAGGTTAGCGGAGAACCTGCTTTTCTCATTTACTACAAAGCTTAGAGACAACATTTTACCATTTTAGTTCTGAAGCTTTAACAAAAAGTCAAAAGTTAAGGTCAGACAGCACAGCTCACATAAGACAACCTATGCAGACCTTCCCAGTGTGACCTGGGTATTCACGGTTTCTCTGTGTGGCCTGTACATTAATCTTCCCCACTCCTGAGTTCCAGTGCCCTCCATGTAATGGACTTGTGTACAAAAAATGCTGACTGGCTTTCTGGGCACAGCATTAACCTGGAAGAGTATTGTCCCATCTACAACTAACCCATAGGCTAACAAAACCACCCGTTACCAAAGAGGGCAAAAAGCCATGGAGGGATATCCTGTACTATATGAACACAATAAGAAGGTTGAAACACTGAATACATTTCAGGGTGCAGCCGCAGGGATCACTGACAGACAACACCTGCACTCACCTTTCTTGATGATGACCAAGTTGAGCACGCTGAGATTGGCGTCCACGATGCAGCCACGGACAGACTTGCGTTTGCGCTCGCCGGTCCTGCGGGGGCGGTAGCAGGAGTGGCCCTTGCTGAGCAGCAGACGCACACGGCCGTGGGTCAGCACACCCTGCTTCATTGGGAAGCCCTGCTTGTCGTTCCCGCCGCTGATGCGGACCACGTAGCCCTGCATTACAATACAAGGGTTTGTCTTAGGATTTGCTGGATAGAACTCACATTCACAGGCCAGGAGCAGCCACCTGGCCACGTCTGGCTCTCCAAAACCCCTGATAGTTTAGAAAGGAGCAGATTAAGCAGATTGTAAAGCTAAACTCCTTTCAAACATGCAAATCACAGTGGTTGGTCTGTTTATACTCTCATCTATTTCAACACTGCCTTCAGGTTAACTAAAAGGTCATCTTAGTTAGGTCCAAGAGAGAAGACTCCAAAGAATGCCACGTACATCAATGTAGCTTCTGTATTATCAGCCGTCTTGGACAACACCAGGTTTACAGATGCACTTTCACACCCAAGAGGGTATGGACCTGAAGGTTTTCTGAAGGACAGTAAGTGTTGAAATGCACTTGCTGCCAATCTTACACACTGAACATTTTTGCTATAGCATCCGTACCAGCAAAATAAAGTGTCATTCGTGGGGCACAACACAGCAGCATGATAACTGTACACTCACCTTCCACTCATCACCCAGAGGATCAGCCGCCACCTCTGTGGCCATGCGCTTCTCATAGAAGGTGCGGAGCTTGCGCTCATCATCGACTTCAATGAGCTTCTGGCAACCAGTGGCTGGGAAAGAGATGTTCAGCTGGAAAAGAGGCAGGACATGGTACACAAGTTTAGTTTGACAGTCTTCAATATCTGAGATTGCTTTTGTTATGGGTTTGCCAGCCAGTTTCTTCCAGCAGGCTTTTCAGATCATTTCCATCAACCTGCAAAATACAATAGTCAGGTGTCGACTGTGTTAAACTGTTTGGCACTGACTGGGGCTAATGAAGGTTCACAAGGCTAAGTACAAATCAGACCAAGTGCAATTACAACACACTGCATGAAGTTACACCCCACTGGGTTTTTAACGCAAAGACAATTTCACACGACTGACCTAAACGAAAGCTTAGAAGTTGTATCTGTACATGTAACCGAGTTCACAACCGAGCAGCCAGTGGAAATACTTCATCGCAGCCTCAGGAGAAACCTACAACACCTACTTAAGAAATTAGGCTCAACACCCACTTTAGAAATTAAGCTGAAGCTGGAACTGAGTGAAGGACAGAAATGTAAAAGCACGTCTCCACTGATCTGCAGGCCGGTCTCGGCGCACACAGTCGTGGCGTGAGGCCCACAATGTGCAGTGTTTCCACACTGTTGATAAGCAGGACCGGCATCTCCACAATGTAATAATGGCGTCTAAAATATACTCCGGGAATGACGAATTCAACCGATCAGAGAAGACGACACACTGCTGTTACAAATAGGTTGTCAGTGGCAAACGCAACAGATACAGCCTCTATTACACATTTCTCTTGCAGGAGGGAGCCATCTTTACCCACTCGCAAACTGCGCCGTTATCGAGTGATTTAATCCACAAACATCTCTGGCTTCGCAACCCCCAACCTTAGCATCGGCATCGCTGTCGTGTAAGGGACACTGCGGACTTTTGTTTTATTGAAGTATGGCCACGTAAATGCAGATCCGAACATGTTCAAGTAATCATTTAGCCGACCTCACCTTCATTCTGCCGGACTGACTCTGCTCACGTCCGCCACCGAAAAGAGACCGGACTTCCGCCACACACTCTCACATAGCCACGGAGCGCTATCGCGATACCGCGCATAGCCAAAGTAACGCGAGATTTGGGCTTGGCAAGCCGAGTAGTTTAAGCTGCTTGCTAATGAGATGAATACATATACATACATAGTTCTAATGAAATAAACAATATGATACGTAAACCTTAGACGGAAATAAATACAGTTCTAATATTGTTCTTGTCGTATAAACATCTTTGATCCAATATGACGAATTCAGTATGCACTTTCACTATCCAGTCTAGAGCCTGGGCTTTTGTCATAAAGGTATTTAACTCAGTAGCAAATCACAAAAGCGCCGTCAAGAGTAGAGTTTTAATTTTCTGTATATGGAAAGTCGGTTAAAAGTTGCATTTGGTCTGGGTCTATTTATATTTATAGTGATTTATAGTGAAAATTAAGCCTTTCACCCAACTGCCCTCATGAGCATATTTCATCATGTTAAATTATGGAAAAGTACTTTAGTACTTCTCCTGCTTGAGCACAAGGAAAATAATCCCCAAGCGTAATATTATATTATTAAAAACACTACACCACATTTTGAAAGTCTCTTATTTGGTGCTTCCTATTAGTATTATCACTAAAAGCATAAGAAACACAATATTGTCTGTGCTCTCAAACTGATGGACACAAGGCAGGGTACAGCAGGGTGCCAGAAATGTGAAATGTGTGAGTATGATCTTGTGAGTATGAGCATGTGTGGATAGGGTTGGGGGGGTATTACCTTCCTTTTTCCCTTAATTGTGACTAGTGTGGATGTGGTATAGAAAGTACACTGCCTATTCTGCAGTTTCTTAGCAAATAAACAGCCTTTTATTGTAAAACACAAATATGTCTGTGGAATGTGAAACAGGGAAATATTACGAACAGTTTCCATTGTTGTGCCCAAAGTTATGACATGGTGTTCTACACTGTGGAAGTCTGCAATTAGCAGCTTCCTGCAAAATATCCTCTTTCCTGCAATATTTATTGTTTCTGAAATACCAGGACCACATTGCTTACATAACATTACCATTATGTGGGCAGAAGTTGCCTAAAAGTCTAACTATTTACTATCTGATGTCCTTTAGATCAAATTCCATTTGAAAGTCTAAAGAAAATCAGATCACTATAAACTTTTATTATATTTTAAAGAGTGTATTATTGCATTTTCATTCAAAAAATGCTACTGAGTCTGTTATATGGGAATAAGAAATGATGAGCTGTTTATATATTAATGTCAGTAAGAGAATATTAACGCTTATCAATGTAATGAACACAGAGTCCTTGGTGATGTAACGCAATAATCAGAGCTGACTGTGGTGTCAGGTGAATTATGCAGGATGTGGACTCCTTTTTTCATGATAAACTGAAAAATGTTCCTTTTCTTCCCCCCTAACTTCAGGTCTGGACTTAGCCACAAAGCAAAACACATTTAAATTACAAATATGATGAACTACCTGAAATATATACAGACAAGAGCTTGTCATTTTGCATATTATAAAACATATTATGTTATTGTTTTTTTAATATGTAATATTTGCTGGGTTCCAGTAATCATGAAGTGCTATTTTTATTGTGAGTTTGTAATAAATTCACTGTATATATATATATATATATATATATATATATATATATATATATATATATATATATATATTCAGAAAATAATTATTCTATTTTGTAATAAGTTCTGACAAAATACATATTTTATGATACATGCGGCCTATATATAATTATAATAGCACACAAGTAATTGTAATGTCTCTTAACTGTCTCTTTAATGTTGTTGTTGTTTTTTGTTTTTTTAACTGTAACAAAATAGCAGTTAACACAATTACAGTAAATGTCAGAGCCATGAGGTGGCTTTGAAAAACACAACACTTTATTATTGTATGGTATGAAATTGTGCAAGATTACCACAGTGGAAAATGCTTTTTAGAGGATGGAAAATGTATAAACAGAAAAAAGTTCACCTTTGTTATGCATTTCTAAAAGGATGTGAGACACAGGGGGGATTGTAGACCAATGTGTGAAGAGGGAGGCATGTACTGATTTCAATGACATACTTAATCATATGAATACAATGGTATCTTGAGTGCCTTGATGATTAAACTGGAATAGACATGCACAACAGGGAACTTACAATTTAGAATATTATAATATGATTTAATGGGGGAAACAGTTAAAATGTTTATCAGCAGATAATCTTAAAAACATAACATGAAAAAGAAAGGAAATCTATTGTTTTCTCTGGACAACTTTATATGACAGCATGGTGCTCAAAATATGTGTTCATCAAATCCACATAAGACAGAGAAGTTATTTCGTTTGATATACCTGCCTCCATAATTCAGCAACATCTCAGACTGGACTGAGTTAAAGTATGTCAAAGTAGATGTGTTTTTATATCCGGATCCGACTACCCTATCACGACCACTGGTTCACTCTCACCCCCTTTCTCCTGCAATCGGTCGCAGAGTTTGAAGAACTGGAGGAGTTGTGTGTTTTTGTTCCAGCTGTCTTAGTAACACGCATGCGCGCATCACATGTTGCTCCACTCGCACTGTTCTCGCCGGAGCGGCCAGCGGTGAGGCAGCCCGCACACTGTGGCGGACGGGACGGGACGGGACGGGACGTGGACGGGATGACACTGAAGTCCTCAGAGCCGTGTAGGCAGGGTGACCCAAAACCCGTTTAGCAGAGGAGACGACCTGACACAACAGAGCAAGCCCGAAGTGGAGGGTGTGCGCCGTGCACAGCTGACATCCTTGGCTGAGCACTTGCTCGGCGCGGACGGGACGGAGACCATGAGCCACCTCAAACTGTGGAACCAGATGCAGGCGGGCAGCTCGGAGGTGGACTGGTGTGAGGGCAACTATCTCATTTACCCTGGCATTGCGGAGTTTTACAACACGGTCTGTATGCGTCTTGGTGTTTGTCTTTCCCTTGATTTGCATTACTTTGTTTTGCGCCCCTGAACTCTGTTTTCTTTGGCCGTGCCACTTCATTCCACGATAAAGACAAAGTCAGTTGAACCCATAAAAGACGGTGAACAGGGGACAGTGTGAGAGGAGCGTGTGCCGTGAAGGGGCTTCAGAGAGAGTTCGCGAACGCTCTGGAATGCCTGACAGTTACTAAGTGACAGGCTTTGTATCAGCACTGGCATTCTGTGGACGGGACTCCAAACACAGGCTAATGCGTTTCATGCAACACAACTGTCTCCCTGTGAATGTGTGCAGTTCTCCAGCTGCTAACCGGTTTACGACTCGTAGAAGTTGCGTCGTAGGAAATGTTCTCAAGATGTCTTATTGAATTGTACAGGGTTTCTAACGACTAAGAGATGTAGCTTCTGATTCATTTGGAATCAACAAGTTATGCGCGGAAGACGTTTTGGGTCATTTCATTGCTAATGTCTTAATAAATATCATCCTCGCTGTGGCTGTTTGCCCCAGACTGTGATGTGAAAGTATCTGTAAACACTGCTGCTGAAACATGTGACTGTGCAGGGAAGCGCTACAGCTGTTTTGCGGGCAGGAAGGTGGCTGCTTGTCCTCAGCACAGGCAGTCAGTTTATATATAGAGTCGACTCAAAGACAAAATGAAGTATGATTAACACAGAGGGGGTCAGAAGAGTGCGTATCTGTCTTTATACATCCCAACACAACGTCAGGCGACTGACGAGATGTTATATCATTTTTTTTCTTTTTTACAAATGTCTCTTAACACTATGAGTGTTGAGCAATCTTTTTTTTTTTTTTCTACTGATCTCACTATATCTTAAAACATCTGTTTATTTGATGGTGTGATTTGATTTTGTACAACATTGTCATGTCCTTCAGATGTTTATAATTATCATTATTTCATTTTTTTAGAGCCATGATAGCTGGCCTTATAGTCCTATAATGTATAGTAGATTCATAGAAATATGGTACATTTCCATTTAAATGTGTGTTCCCTACTGTTTTCAAAGGGATTTAATGCTTTTCATAAAATTATAATTTACTTCCCTTATTATTATTTTTGTGAGTGTGTATTTTTCCCTAGTATTTTAGAAAGACCCTTTTATTTTTAACTCCTAGTGTATGTTTATGTTTTCCCCAAAACGTAATATCCAGTCAATCCAGTCACTGTATATGATATACAGGCAGAATTTTGGTATTGCATACATTTGTCCCCCTTTTCTTACTTTCTGAGAAGTGCCTTTGAAATATTCAAAGAGACAGCAAATCAGTTAGTGTTATAACAGTTATGGTACCATCTTTTTTGACAAGAAGGACTTTTTGGAGTAGAATGAAGAGCAACTTTAAAAAGCCAGATGTTCTACAGTAGCAGTAGGGAAGTGCCAAACTTGAAAACATTATGAAGTTAAACAGTATTATGTTTTGTGTTCTTTATTTTATTTCATTATTGTTATGTTTGCCTTATTTAAATTATCTTTTTGTTGTGGCTGTTCCCAATAAGGAGCCTGCTTTGCAATTTGCTTGTGTAATTCTTTCAAGCTCTGCTCATAATATTTTTTTTCTTCATTTTTTTTATCATTCCAGATCAGCAACATATTGTTTTTTATTTTGCCACCTATTTTAATGTGCTTGTTCCGTCAGTATGCCACACATTTCAACAGTGGGATATATCTAATATGGACTCTGCTGGTTGTAGTTGGTAAGTTGAACTGACCTGACCTGACCTGACCTAACATAACCCATTGAGGAGAAGTAACTCAGTACAGAAGTGACCTGTTATTTACCGTTCAGAAGCAAACAGATATGTGACGAAGCTCAAGGTCAAGACCTTTTGTGAACATTCCTGTTTGTGTTTCTCATGAAGAAAATATTTTCCTAGTCTTCCAAAAGTTAAGTTGTTATTATGGTAAAGGTCATATGATTGTTTTCAAGATGCAGTTTGTATAGACATTTGCTATATCAGAAATCTAGATATGTTCTTCATAAATATGATATTACTTGGCACTTATTTTGAAAAACTTGCCAAATGTATGACCTTGATGACATCAGGAAGTGTGATATACTATTATTCCTTCAGAATTTAGGACTGGACCTTCCACCTTTACACATGTCACATCAATTTCAAATAGTCAGAAGAAGAGGTTTTCATATTAACAAAGAAAAGCCATAAACTTGCTCAGACTACCATTTTACACCTACAGTCCCCATTGCAATATTTTATCTTTAACGTATTCTGTGACTTATCAGACCAATTAAGCAACTGATACAATACTCTGTATCTCTCCAGGAATCATGTTTAAGATACCCCTATGCTAGACAAGCTGGATTTGTCTGATGAACCATCTGTGATCATTTAATGTCTTGTTTTAATTGTGTAATGGAGGTTTGACCTTTAGTATTTGCAAAATCCGGGAACCTTGTATTTTGTCTGTCTAATTGAGACTAAAGTTTAGGGCTCAGATAAGTGACAGGATGTGAATAATCTAGTTCTAACCTATTCAATGCTCTGATCAGACGTACCTTATTGTTTCATTTGTACCGGAAGAACACTCATATTTCTGTTTTGCTCTTTAACTCATTGCCGGCTGTGGAGAAGCAAAACTGTAACACAAGACAGTTCTGCAGTTTCACTTCCTGGAGCATATGGACTTAAATGTTGCAGAGCTCAAATACAATTCAGAGAGAAAAGGATCTTACCATTTGGGTGGATACTAATTTTCCACCTACATACAAGTCTTAGATAGTTCCCTGTTGGATCACCAATTTAAGTCTTTACTCCCATCAAAACATAAGACCAGGTCAACGATATGTTAGCAAGTTTTATACACAAATATGAAAATGTCTAACTGTCATATTACATATTTTATATTATTATTATAAATGTACATAAAAACTATTTCATGAGTACTATTGTTGGACATCAGTAACTACAAGAATGATACAGATAAACAGAAATATCGAAAGTGGATTTTTAAAGTTTCTTCGAACAATATCCAAGTCCAAAATAACAGAACCTGAGGTGAGCTTTTAGGCTGTGTTTTGCATTCTCACACAGTCCTCTTTGCTCTACATGGCCCAATAAGCTTGACTGGAGACATTTGCTTCAGAATAATACCTACAGTTCATAGCTCCGACAGTTGTCAGACAGGGCCTTGGGTGCGGATGCCTCTGCATGCCACATAAGAGAGTAATGTTTTTAGTCTTGTGTCAAAGCTGTTCCTATTGATGTTGAGATTCTATGAAGGATACCAAACCCTAGTGGAGCCCCTTTTGCAGCCGGTCACAGATAAACAAAGAGGAGGGGAGTGTCTGCACAGCTCTGATTAAAAGACAGAGAAAAAGGGGTTATGGCCATTATCATTTAGGAAGGGGAACTTCTCATTTGAAGTCCGTTTAAGTGCCTTGACATGGCACAGTTGAAGTGTGCTGTAAACTGCTGTTTTCTGTGAAGCTGGCTTGCTTTAGTATCATGGGTAATGTGGATGTTTCTCTAGCACTGTTTATTTTATAGCAGTAATACCCAAATCTCACCTCTCTATGAGAATTGCATCCCTTAAGGGGTCTGAGATGATTTGGCTGATCAGTGATCTGGAATGAAAAGGCAAAAGGCACTGTGTTTAAATTTAGCAGTTCAGCCACAGAGCTCCGATCACATAGCGAAATGCCAAGCCTAAAAATAACAATACAAGAAATGCTTTGTTTGGGTGTGTTTATATATATTTTAATTGAGTAGATGCTGCACAATTTAAAAATATATATTTTTAAAGAAGTTACTTTGACTTTAGTGCTTTTTTCAGGTTTTCTTTTCTGAACCAAAAATCAAGGTCATGACATGCATTCTAGCAGACAAAATCTTGCCCTTAAAAGACACAATAGTTTTTATAGTTCTCTATAAATGTATACTTTTTACACATTTATAGTGATCTATTTACTACCGTGTTAAGCTAAAAACAGTTTTAATGATTTCAACAAGAGTCTTGAAGGGTTTAGAAAAGCATTAATTAATTTGCAAAATGACACAAACTTGTATTAGGAATACTGTGAAGTCATATAGAGCAGATGTGTAATTGTGTAGAATGAGTATCTATTTGTGCCACAATCATGCACTGACGTTCTGTGTTTGTGTCAATCAGGTATCGGCTCAGTGTACTTCCATGCTACGTTGAGCTTTCTGGGGCAGATGCTGGATGAGCTGGCTATCTTGTGGGTTTTGATGTGTGCCATCGGCATGTGGTTCCCCAAGAGATACTTGCCAAAGATTTTCCGGAGAGACAGGTAAGGATCAAAGGAAATGAAAGGAAACCAATCAATGATGATTAGATACAGCATCACAGCCGATGTTTATTTCCCCATTTTTGTTTTACATAATTTAATGGAGAAAAGTGGGAGGATGACATAGATTTGTGAAGAGACTCAAAATGTATTAAGACTAGCACATACAAGTGACACGGAACCCTACCATATTGCTGGTCTTATTCTTATGAAAGTGGAAAGAATATGCAGAATGAAAAAACATGTCTGATTTTGTTATAAGTTGTGCTCTAGCCAGTCAGACCTAAGGGTTTATGGTTTAATCATTGCGGGACAGTTTGGCTCCATTAAATACCACTGGCATGTGTATAGTTCACGTGTTACCAGCAGTCATTGTCACTCCTTTTACTGCAAACCTGTTTGAGATCTTAGCTTGGTCTAAAAATAGAACACTCGTCAATCTAGAAACTCAAACTTTGAAAAGCCTCCCTAAAGATATTTTGTGGCTCATTATGTACAATGCCAATTGGAATAAAATAATGTTCACAATGAAAAAATATTTCAAAGTCATTGTGAGTTGGTGGTATATTTTAATAAGACTCTTATTGGATCATTGAGCTACTAGGATGAGTGAATAGGTCTGAATGGCCTCCTCTTATCTGTAACCTTTTCTTATATTGTTATGTTTGGGAGTTGTCTGCATATGGCTTATAAAGAAGAAGATGAGTTTAAACATAGCATACACATAAGCTGTGTAGGAAGCTGATTTAGGAATCTTTGGAGGACTAGCATTTCAAATTCCAGTTGGACTTGCATAGTGGTCCCAGCCTTGAACTCTTGGGTTTCTTGGATTCTGTGCTATGCTGATGTTGTTACATTGTGTAGCGAGTGTTCCAAATTTTTGAATTCCTAAGATATTCTTCTGGAGTCTTAACACACTGGAGGAGTGGGAACTGCCCTCCTTCTCTTGAATTTTCACAATCCACATTAGCATGAAGAGGCCCAGGAGCCTGCTGTAAAGCTCTTCAATATTTAATACATTTGTATTAATTTTAATGTGACCATTGTTACATAAGCCAAATGCAATCTTTTCTCTGCTCCAGTCAACAGCTGTAAGAGTAGAATCACATGCCTTGCCTATCCAAATTGCATCATTTAGAAATGATTCCTTGGCAGTGCCTGCTTACTGGTAACAATTGGTGGTCTGTGATTTGTTTTGTTTTTCAGTTTGATCTGATGATCCTTTAAGGTTAAATGACAAGTAGAATTTACTAGAGCAAACTGATTTTTGGAAATGCCCAAACAATCAATTTGTGTTTTGTTTTTTATTTTTTCCTAATAATGCATTTTTTCAATGACTTGTTCTAGGTTACTTCTAAAGAAGTTAATTGTCTCTGAAAGCTTTGGTAGAATAACCCCATGCAAAATGCAATTAAATAAGAAAAACTATATGTACACATGTATTGAATCAAGGTGCCTTAGCATACATATATATTTTATATGTTTTAACTCTCCTTTCCTGACCCTTAGCAGTAGCAAGGCTAGTACATTTCTTCTAGTGAAGAAACTTTGTACTTGTTCTATTGTTGCTTATTTATTTGAAAGTGTAAACCAATTGCCCATGACTGTAGTTCCCCTCTGATGAACATTTGAAAACACTTACCATGGCAAAATCTCAGTTTGCATGATGCAGCCCTTATTGGGTCATATTTTGCCTTCTGTGCTTCGTTGTGCTTGAGATCCAGCTCAGCACATGTCTGCTCACTCGGCACTTGTTGTTCTTCTTACAGGGGGAGGTTCAAAGTCGTCATTGCCATTCTCTCTGGAGTCACTACCTGCCTTGCCTTTGTCAAGCCAGCGATTAACTCAATCTCTCTGATGACCCTTGGTATTCCATGCACTGCGCTGCTCATCACCGAGCTGAAGAGGTGCGTGCTTGGTTTTTCCCTTTTTTCCCTTTGCAAACAGGCTATTCTCCTTCGTCCCTGACCATTGAACTTGGAGATGCAGTTTGACAACCCAGCCCAGAAGGTGCAGAACTGTACAAGCTAACGTAAAGAATTCTGCACCAAATCATTAATATGTATATTATCTCCATGAGTTGTTATTTAAAGCCCAAAGGTTTCCAAGTTACAAAGATTAAAATTCTCATCTGAAATACTGATTTATACTTATAGTTTTCTGCTTCCTGTTTATTTACTAATGGTCAAGACTCAAGGCTAAGCTAACAGAGTTTGAGCTAAATCAGTGTCTGGTTATGTACCTGGTAGTTTCAAATTGAAGTGTCCCATTTAGCTACCCTCTATTTTATGTGTGTACATTATTCATCAAAACAGTTTGATATTTAGCAAAAAGTACTCAAGTTAGACTGGGCAACTGGCTGGCTTGACTCTGTCTTGAACTGATCCTCCTGGTACTTTGGGACAGTTCCCAATATAGATGGACATATATATATATATACAGGACAAGGAGTGATAGTTTATTATGTATTGGCACCGGCTTGTCTGACAATGCAACAATAAACAGAAGTATTGCGCATAGTACAATGTCCATACAAATATCACAAACCAGTTTATTTTTGATGTGGCTGTCTGGGATGCAGTAACGTCATATTGTTACAAACAGGATTTGTGAACTTGTGCATACCGGCTTGATATATATTCATGTTTACATTAACCTGCTTTCAGGAAAAGCAGTTTTTTTCCTTCTCTGTTACTTCTGATTCATATTGTCCTTATCTGTGGTGATTTATTCTGTCAGCTATTGTTCCACTTGCATGGAAAATTATTGTCAGATGTCTGCGATTTTGTGTTAAAAAGTCTATTATTTAAACTGTTTTTAATGTGTGTGTCATAAAGATACAAACAAGATGAACTTTTCTTTTCCTTCAGTTTTTGTCAAGTTATTGTTCATATCCCCATCTGATAGCTCAAGAAGCTGGTATTGAAATCTGTGGCTAAATTCTTCCCGATTGATCTTCTTAAAGTTATTTATATTAATCTATGTTTTTGCTATGCATGAACTATCCGCTTCAGAAAAAGTGTAAATACGAACCCTGTTTATTTTTGGTATATTTCAAGCTCCATTCACGTTTCCTGTGAGGAAATTTATAAATAGGCCATCATTTCCTGGATTTTTGTACGATATACATATGTGTATGTGCTTGCACATGTATCAGTCTCTGTGCATGCCTTCTGCTTTATTTTCCCAGCACAAAATAACTAACCATGCAGCTTAATTACCCATAAGGCAACCTGCATGTATATCGCCTTCAAGCCACCACTTAATTATTATAGACCTTCCCTTTACATATTTGTAGCAGATAATTAATATAACTAATGCAGTGCTCCTTCACTACCGAAACCTGCATAGCTGCTATCTGTCCAAGGAGTGGCTTCAGTAAGTATCCTGTCATTTTGCTGGTATATCAGTGACTTGAGGCATCAATGACGTCTCAAGTTTACATACATGGTTTACTGATATGGCAATATATTTTCAAGCCACTTTAGTTTCCAGTGCATGTTTCTTTTTGCCAGATATTTCAGACTGAAGTGCTTGTCTAGGATTCTTCTTCTTATTTTATTCTCTTCCATCAGCAAGTAGACGTAGACTCCTTAAAATGCTCTTAAATAATCCTGAAATGAACATAATGCACATTATCCATTAAAACCAAAACATTTTAATTGTTATAGCTTCCCACTATATTCCAACATAGCCCATGTGGCATGACCTAATTATGGTCAGACCCTAAAATTTGTAACAATTATATATGTCCCAGAGTAAGAAGAGAGCAGGGTTTGTCATCATGGAAGGTATTGATTTAAATCACTATAACAGACCATTCTACTTTATACAGAGTTTAGGTAATAATTTACAGGATACAATTGGCTGGCGTACCAAGGCCTTTATTTGCATCATGACAATCTGGGTTTTGGATTCTTTATATAGAGTGAGTTATTGAAGGTCATTCTGATTTGAGGTGGCTTCAATGAGCATAATTCAATAGCCACAAGCTATAGTTACTTTTCACCTATTATTAAAATCCCGGAGCAGCCTTCCAAATCATCACCCCTTCATAGACATGGACCTACTCTTCTCCTTCCTATATGAACATTATAGTTACCCTGAACTCACAGCTTTCTGGCTGTGCAGCGATCACTTGTCACGGCACAAAATCAGTCTAATTTGTATGTGCAAAATCCAGGATGTTTGATGGTTTGTCTTAAATTGACCCATGAGTCCCGAGCAGAGGGCTTTGTCTAGCCAGTAATTGTGTCCTTGGAGGCGGTTTCTAAACAGAACATGCTGGACTAAATCGGGAATTAGAATATCCTATCAGTGATGAGCTCGGAGGGGAGCAGCGTACTAAGAATAGCAGGTTATCTGCCTGTGTTAATCCATCCATCACAGTACCACTGGAGCTGAATATCTCATGCATTGGCAGCGCTGGCCTCTGCTTCATCTCTTTCTCCAGCCACGTGTCCCACCCCTGTATTGACCGTTAGAGTCCTCCTCGGTGGCTCTGATTGTTGAGTTCATTTCATTAACATGTTAATTAAGGCAATGGCATTGCGTTTTTTTTTAATTAACCTCTAACCCTGGAATTTTGTATGCATCGATAGTTTCCATTCCCTTGTGGCTCTCCTTGATCCTACGTTAGGTTATATATATATGTCTTTTTATTTCTCTCTGGCCTGTTATTCTTATGTTAGCTTGTCTCTTTGCCAAAGTAAGATATCCTAGTGAATTGGCACAATTTCCCCCTGTGCCTTCCTGCCAGCAGCAGCTGCAAATGGACCTGAGGCCCATGGTGTTGCACGTGGACACAGACCTGCCAATCACGGCACACAAGAGACTCTAGTCCTTCTTGGGGATAGAGGATTATTGCTCACTGTCTATCAGTCTGTAGTCCTAATGTCTGTCTGTGCACACTGTCCGTGTGTATATATAAGTTGCTTGTGTGCATCATCTCCTCTGAACACCCTACTTAGTAGCAGGCTGTCTGTCTCTCCCTGTCATCAGTGATTTCTATATTGCACAGATCAGAGCTCCCCCCACAGCAGTATTTAATGCTGATGTCCATACTAAACAAAGGGGGAATTGAATTGCAATTTGCCATAAGCCTGGAACACAAATAGCATTTATAAATACTACTGTATAATTTGTTGTTAACAGTGATGCATCTTAGAAATCATAAATAGATTCACACTAATGATAGTAGAAAAAATACCAGAGACATAATATGAATTAAATACTACCTCAATATTCCAACAAATATTTAGATTTTATATACACATTTAGAATCAGTTGCCTCAATGTATTCATTTAGAAATGTGTATAATTATATTTGACATATATGTAAGTGATAGTCATATTACTAATAGTCATATTTATTTCACATTTGTGTATGTAAAAAAATATACAGAATTTAACGCTGTAATTTCTTTTTTAAATCAATCTTTAGGTTCACTTTAACAAGGGAATGAATACATTTCGGGGGAAAATGCAGACCTAGATATTCATTATACTTCTATATACTATACTAAATATAATATTGTAAACGTCTGAGGAACAAAAGTCTTTTATTCACAGTTTTCTCTGACTTTCTAAATCTCTTGGTATCTCCATCCAATTAAGCAAGTTTAGTTCGTTTAAATTATTTGCTAATTATGTATCTGGCTCTGCCCTTTGGATAATGAAAAAGACCTTTCAACATCTGTGCTGTTTTCCCTTTTCAAAAGAAAACAAGAACAACAAGAGTTATATAAGAAAGGTCACGAATTAAGAGTTTATTTAGTTAGGAAAATGTGTTTGGTTTAAGATGACTCAGTGTGATTCTGAGACATAGATACACTGTTGAAAGAATAAATATCCATACATGGCCCTTCCAGGATGTGTTAGTGTTCAGACGTAGTGAGTGATTTCCCCACAATCAACATTGAATTTTACATGTGGGAATTCAATGCTTGGAGTTTTGTCACAAGGAATAGATCAACAGACAATAGGAGTATAGAATGAATCAATGTATTGTTGGCTGGGCATAAATCTATTGTAAAAAGTTATGGATTATTATTCAATCAATTCATCCCATTGTGTTAGGGCTCACACAGTGAATCATGCTTTTCTCTAACAAATGTTTGTTTCAAGCCTGTTATTCAAGATGCTATTTACAGGAGATGGATTTGAAAGCTGCAGGATGACTTTGCCCAACTGCTTATGTTTGTTTCACATGTAATTTGAATTGAAATGAAACAAATAAAAACCTGTGTAACCTGTGCTCTTTTATCCTGAACAATTAAAGGGGTGGGGTGGGGGTTGTCACTCTGAGTTTAGTGCTATGACATGTTCAGATTTAGTTAACTAAAGCAGAAGGTAGTTTTATGTGTAATTGGGTATCCTGATTTTCAAAATTGAAAATAAAGCAAATATATATATATATATATATATATATATATATATATATATATGATTGTACACATTTATATGAAACGTACACATTTTACAGCATTTTATTGTTTGAGAATATATAGGTCACATCTCTATTAGCACTGCTTCTCCACTATAATGAAATTAAATGAAAGCCACCACAAAGAATACACAAACATTAAATACACTTTTGTACCTTGTCTGAGTACCATTTTTCTTGTACTTACCTAATTCTTTTTTTTTTTAACCTGTGCTGTAAATTGAGTGTATTTTAACGTGTGACAATTGTTCTTGCCATGTTCCTTCCATCTTTTTAACCCTTTACTGTTCCCTGTGGCTATACACTCATGTCATTGTATGGTCTCTCTCTCTCCTGACAGGTGTGAGAACCTGCGGGTGTTTAAGCTGGGGCTTTTGTCAGGGCTCTGGTGGACTTTAGCTCTCCTCTGCTGGATCAGCGACAGGATCTTCTGCGAGATGTGGTCCTCTTTCAACTTCCCATATTTACACTGTGCATGGTAAGTGGTATATACACAGATGAACACGACCACAGATATTTCTTTTGAGCATTAGTTCTGATTAAGGTTTACAGGCAATGATGTCCAGTGACAATGGTGAATTATCGTCTGGCAAATCGGAAACAGGAAAAATCATGAATCAGTTTTGAGTTGTCTGGGAAGTAACAGACTGCGGCAATGACTCAGTTGAGCTGGTCGTGCAGCACACATAAATAGTAATTGATGGCTTGGTGCAATGTGGCCTTTTTGGTCAGTGATGTATTTTCCCCATTTCTTTTAAGCCCACACCAAACTTTATCACCACAGCCCAAGCATGACTTAACTGAAATGCAAAGCGATGGAGTAATGTGCAAGCTCATCAGTTCCTCTTTTCCACTTCCTATAATTGGGGAAAACTGATCTGCTGATTGCTGGAAGACTGAGACCATCCAGTCTGGTTTCAGCCCAGGTCAGTTGAGGTTAAATGCTTTATGTGGTAAATGTACACTTATTCTCTGAGACCTTTCTTTCTTTTTTCAGGCACATCCTGATCTGCTTGGCCTCTTACCTGGGCTGTGTCTGCTTTGCCTACTTTGACGCGGCCACGGAGGCTCCAGAACAGGGACCTGTCATCAGATTCTGGCCCAGTGAGAAATGGGCCTTCATTGGGGTGCCGTATGTCAGCCTGCTCTGTGCACACAAGAAGTCATCAGTGAAGGTGACATAACTGAACTACTGTGGTGCTGTGGGAGAGCGGATCACTCTGGAGCAGGGAGACGGAAGATGAAGAATTTATATTTTTATATTCTACAGTTTGCACAGTTACAGATTGTAGGTTGATGATCAAAAAATGTACCGGTATAAAGCTGGTGTATAGATAAATTCTTTATGAACACAGTTTGTAAAGGCTGCTTTTGTTTATGAGAAGAGGTCCTTATACTTGGGTATATATAACTTCACCAGTGAAGAATTTGCTCCCCTGTTGACATATGTGGGACCAAGGTGTGACAAATGGAGTGTAACTCTCTGTACTATACATTAGGCTCTTCCCTACCCTGCTGCAGCATAATGTAGCTTCTGTGTCCAAGTAGAATTCCTCTTGGTGGTGTTACTGGAATCCACTGTCTTTACAAACTGTTTTGCAAGTCCTTCAAATTTTTGCTGCAAAGTTTAACACTTTAAAAAATATATATTTGTGTGATACCAATAGCCACACCCAGGACCTGTGCCTTGACTAACTTATTATGAAATTCCGTTACTGACATTTGATCCAAATGTTACTGTTACGTTAACAAAGGTATAATTTCTATTTTTGTGAACATTCCATAGCATTCATGATATTGAGTCTTCCAAATAAACAAACTGGCAAATTTTAAAGGGGAAAGTATTATATTGTCCCCTCATGAAGTTTTATTTATTTGTGGAAATGTTAAGATATGTCAATCATTATTAAGCTTTTGTTCTTTTGTCCATCTCTTACATTTTGTAATACCTGCTTTCATATGGAAGCCTAACCAAGAGTGAGTGATTCATCATTGCATTCTGTAGCACATATTGGTCCTCAAACTGATAATAATCATTGGTAAAGTTATTGGACCCACTGTGTATTTTGTGAAAGAAATAATCTTGTAGCACTGTGACCTCTTTAACGGTAATCTATATAAAATATTGTAATTTATTCCAAGATTCTGCATTTTTATGTTTTGTAACATATGCCTGGCTTTGGGTGGTGTGGTACACTCTGGATCATGTAGTTATACTGGAGTCATTGTTAGGTTCCAATGATTTTTGTGCTAAAAAAGATGTAGTTTTGGGTAACAAGTCACCACATACTTCAAGACAATAGCTGTCATATGTGGATACAAATTTATGCAAGCTTGCAGTGTCTGACAGCGTTCAAAAATAGTAATTTTGTATATCCCCACAATTTTTTATTTGTTACAGGTCTAAATTCTACAGTGGGTTGTGGAGGCCATGGCCAATTTTTTTAAAACTATCTAAAATGTAATTATCTCATGATTACAGCATTATTTATCTGGTGCTCACAAAACATATCTCAGGTTCTTCATCAAATCATTACTTTGTGAACAACTGATAACAGAATAATAATATCAAGATCCTCGGATAACAATGTTGTGATCATGAGATAACAATGATCTTTTTAATAATCTTGCCATGAATTCTTGAGATATGAATACCTCCCACCACTGGCTTCACAAAACATTGAGAATTCAGCCTATAATGCATGATTAAATCTGCCACTTGTACTTATTTTATTGTAACTGTGTATTAGGTGAGAACTAAAAACAAAAAAATATTATATCTACTTTAAAAAATGCAATGTTAATAATCCATTGACTTAAATGTTCCCAGAGATACATCCCCTGCAGTTCTATCAAGAAGAAAGATCTGAGGTGGTGTATGCAGTAATCTAAGTCAGTGTGATTAAGAAATGTGTAAAGATTGCACTAAATGTATTTATTTTCCTAATCTCATCATATACAGTATTTGTAGCAGATTTGTAGAAAAACCAAACAAGAAAGAAACACATTATAACAAAGGTAGGAAGTATCTCTTGTACTTGTATTTTTACATTTTATCTTATGGGAAAACCTGGCCAATAAACCTTTTTTGGTGACGTTGTCTTCACTTTAACAATGTTTCTCAACAGTCAGTAGATATGTTTTTAATTATACAGATGACTGTGCTTGCTGCTTTTACTAAAGTTTTGTGTGCGCAGCCCCTGTCAGAATCAATAAGATAACTATGTGATTCATTCCTGGTGATGAAGTGAATCACAAACAGTCCAATGCAAGGTGTGGATTTGCAATGTTGTGATGATGTCAGACAAACAGATGATCAAACTGGCAACCAACTTCGGCAAAGCAACAGTAAAAACATTAATAAATGCATGTACAGCACATAAAAATATAACCAACTAAATTTAAAATGCATTCAAAGTTCACTAGATTATCCCAAAAAGGTATTATGTGAGACTTGGTAGGCATTCTTGATTCTCAAACTTGATAACCAAATAGAATATAATGAATTTGTCACAGGAAGGAGTAGAGAAATGTGATCTATGATAGTATAGATTTTAGGAGACATGTTATCCAGCAAGCTGCAGAGGTCAAGGAAATCCTGTGTGGCCCAGAACATTCCTTAGAAAACTCTCCTTGCCATGACCAAAGAATCTTGTTTTCCATTATGTTCCATGACACAATCTGTCATAATAACTAAAATGTTTTCTCATGACAGTAGTCCATGTTTCTTTAACTTACAAAACACAAGATTGTTATAAAGAGGATTTTCAGACAAAAGTATGTGACAGAGTTTGTCCTATTAATTTTGTTTATCTCATGACTTGAGCTTGGGTGATTGCACTGCGCTGAGCTAATGGGAAAAATGCTTTGAGTCGACTCCTCTTAGCAATACTCTGTCAGTGTCTCTACAAAGTAAGAAAACATTGACTGAAAGAAAGCATTTGCTGATATGATTTCATTAGTCTTTTTAAAATGAGAGGGGAAAAAATATTGACTGCATGATTTTCAAAATAAGAAGTTGGTTGCAGTCATTTCTAAAACCTCAGACCTCTCACCCTGATCAACCATGCAGACTAGTAGGAAGTACCGTGAACTCTGCAATGATAAAGGAATCAGGCAAAACTCCAAGAATGTCCCAGTGTTATTAAAGGAAACATATGGAACTTGACTCTGCTTGCTTTTTCAAGTCTCTCTGGAAGGGTCCTTTTCCTGACCTGTTGATCCACCATCCCTGGCCCATGGGATCCCTGCAGGCAGAAAAGACCTTTACTCTGTTCTCACAGCAGCACAGCATTTTGTTTGTGTGTGAGGGCATTATGAGCATGTTTTTTGTGTGGTTTATGTGTTTGTTTTTACTCACTCTCTTCATTCACACGGTAGTGTGGCCTTTTTCCTCAATTGCACATTTTCTCACTGTGCCCGAACATGTTTTCCACCATATGTATATAAGATTCTTCTTTGGTCAAACTTTTTTATTATTAACTCTCAAAAAAACAATGTGTATCTTAGATGTTTTAATATAATTTGATATAGAGTCGATGGACCTTTTTATGCTGTTCACTGCAATATATATTTAGTAGGTATTATTTAATTATTATTTATGTCTTATTTAATATATATAATTTATTTTTTGTATCATTAATAAACTCCATTATATTTATATATGGCAGGGGCCTCACACATGTATTGGAAAGTGATTTACGATACTTCTGGTATGATTATTGTTAATAATCGCAACATTGTACTACATATAACATACTGTCCTACCTAGCACAGTGTTGAACAAACAATAGCCATATTCCCAATCTTTAACACCACCAAACTATTACACTACATCCAGCCCTGACACTATAAAAAGTCTACATTAAGAAGGCCAACTCTAATCCTGTCTTTAACAGGAGTCTGATTCCTAAATCATACCAATAATGAGATCAGAGGAGCCCAGTGCTAAGATAAATGTACATTTTAAGCAACCGTTTAAATAATAAAAACTAATAAGGGACACTATTCAGTATACATTTAGATTACTCCTATGAATGGGTCCTCTCCTGGGTTGCCTTCAGAAGTGTCCTGGAGATTAACCTCTTAACAATCCCAGAGGGTTGGCAGCCCTTGTTCCCAGAGTCTTGCTTCTGAAAGGGAACCCCAGCCGTCAGGACATTGAATATGTTGTGTAGATAGTATGTCTGCAAACAAGTTAGTACATCTTTGAAGTTTTCATTCTAAAATCTTGGGGAAAATACATTTAAAATGTCAGCACCATCTGTAGCCACAAGATGGCACTAAAGGTATCAACATGCCTTTTTATTTGGATTGTCTTTTCAATAGACTTCTAAAGAACAGCATAGAGTTCAAAGGATTTTAATATCAAGAAACTAATACGTTTTTCTAACCACTATTTTCTTTCCCCTCAGCATCAATCCTCCACCGTGTTTATACATTTACAGAATAATTTAAGCATAGCAATTGCTCACATGACTAAAGGGAGTTTATTACAATTATAAAACTAAATAACTTTATCAACAAATCCTTAAAGTTGATGGAACATTAAAACCAATCCACAATATTATATTGCAGCATTAAGACAGCTTAGGGCACATTTTAGGGCACATTGTGGGGAACATTGATTCTGGCACTAAATGCTTGGTTATAAAAAATAAAGAAGTACCAATCCCCGCTATGCCTTACCCCATTTCACTAGAACGGTTTGGTTTAGTTACTCCTAAAACGTACCTAGATTGTGTAAATAAGATATTCAGTTTTAGTACTGGAAGTGTATACATCCTTGACAGTTTTAGAACTTGTATCAACTGCTTTTAACAGACACCTTTCCTATAAATGAAAAGCACCCTTCAAACAGTGCTTGGTCAATATAAATTTATTTTATGTGCATCAACAAATACCGAGTAATAGGAAATATTTACATCCACCAGCAAGTAAAAGTACCTGGTCAGTTCAAATAAAACTTAACCTTCTTATATTACTTTGTTTTCCAGAATTTAATAAAATTTGTATTTCAGTGCTTTTTCACAGAGTTTGGAAATCAGTATTATTGCACAGCATTAGAATAGTTAGAAAAATAATAAAATACAAAGACTCGTGCAAATGAGTAACATTAATAACAGAAGGATGAATAAAGTCAAAAGTATAAAGTACAGAAAAAAATCTGTACGTTTTGATTGAAGCTTATAATGGCATGTCAGTCTTCACAGTATGAATCAAGGCATATCCTTTCCCACACTCTGGCCCTGTGCTCCGGCTGCAGACAGAGGCTAATGATGTCACTGGTCTGCTGGACTCTCCTCTGGAATCTGTCCCGGTCTCTGGCCATCTCCTGCCAGCAGGATCCACTGCGAGCGGCATGGCTGGCAAACCCCCACACCACCAGGGGGCACACTTCCACTTTATCACTGAATCGCACCTGAAAGAGCAACAGGTTTGTTATTCTCCTCCGCTGGGGTCCATCTGGCATTACTTGAGCTGAAAAGACTACACACTTTGGCAGAGCTGCCAGAATGAAGGCAGTTATTAGCACATGTTATGGAATTCGTAAAATGAATAAAATGCCTGGGTGTGTTAGTGTATACTTCCTACCTAGAGTAAAACAAACTGCTTTCCCATGGTGACGGGCTCATGTCACATTATACAGAAATATGTAACTGCTCAGCACGGTCTCATCAAACATTGTCATTAACTCAAAAAGCTTTCACTTTAAAATTCCCCATAAGTATCATACATTTACTTTCTGAATAAGAAAAATATAGGATTGCCATTTTGATAAGTGGTCAAAATTATTTTCACTTTGTTTATTAGTTTATAAGTTTATTAAAATTATGGATTACACAGTATCAAAGACTAACATATTCTTGTTTTTATTGGCTTCAGGTTTCTGACTGCGAGGCCCAATATAGCTCCATTAGTCTAAGCCTCAGAGGGATTATAGCCTTAGTGATACAACCCACTTTATTGGATCTCACACACACCACAGGACATCAGATGAGATTTGACTCATTAGCTTATCATCTCCACCCATCCAGACCCACCCTGTCCCCTTTCTCCCTCTTACATCAGGCTTGCAGCAGCTCGAACTGTGCTGTAACCATATCAAAGCACAACACAAGCCACATGAGTTACAACTCCCTTACTGACTCATCCCGTTTTTTTTGTTTTTTTTAAATCACCCACAAAACCTTTTACCCAGAACTTGCTGACATAGCATTTCAGTAATCGGACACAGGCAGCTCCTCTGATATTAGGCTCATCTCGGTTCAATTATAGTGAGCTACATAAAACTCTTGCACTATATTAAAAGCAAGTGATTCCACTGTCACAAGCCTGTCTCTTTACCTTCTTGCCTGCTCTCTTCCCATCCTGCGGGGGGCAGCTGTCCTCCTCCTCTGACTTTCTCAGAGGAGTCCCCGGTCCTTCTTTGTCCACAGGAGGCTCATCCTTGGTTTCCGTCACCTTTCCAGCCAGAGCCTCAAATGCAAAGGGGTTGTAGGGGTCATCACTGTGCAGGAACAGTTCCCAGAGCTCTGTGCTGCTCTGTGGTCCCTCACAGCTCCCTTCTGAATCATCTTCCCAGTCCTCGTCCTCTGACCAGTCCGTCTCACCTTCCTCGTCCATTTCCTCCTCTTCCTCCTCCTCCAATGGTCTCTGCCTGGAGGAGCAGCTCACCGCCTTGAATGAATCCGAGTCTTTGCCAACCAGGGAAAAACTGGCATCGGGAGCAGAGTCCAAGAGGTCATCCCAGGTGCAGTCCAAATCACTGTCCGCCTCTGCATCTTCACAACCACCATGTGATTCCAGGTCTTCTGAATCCCATTCGAACCAGTCAGACATCTCCACCTGCACCTCCATCTCACCTGACACCAGTCCCCAAAGACTCTCTACCTTAACCATCTGCATTTCCTGGACAGTGGGCCAATTTTCACACCCTGGAGTGTCTTTCCTCTGCTTTTCACAGGACCCCATTAAAAAACTGGTCATCCCAGAGGGAGTGTGGGGGAGGGGGGAGGCTTTCCCAGCCATGGGGACTTTGGTTCGAACGGACTCCATGGCAATGGGCCAGTGGCTCAGCATTTTAGAAAACGCTCCCAGAAGGAAGCAGACGGCTCGCCAAAACACCTGGAACAGTGGCAGTCCCGCAAGGTCCGTCTCGCACTTGTTCCCAGGGAGGTGCCGCTGTGTCACAGGCCCGTGGGAAAGCGGGGCACTGGCCTTACTGAAACCCACACTTGGCATCATGTATTTCAATGGGCACAGGTAAGCGACTGGGCAGTGGCAATGGGCAGCGTCAGGGGCCATTCTGTCTCCACCTCTCATTACTGTAGGAGAGAAAGTGAGGTTTAAAAAGTGAAAATATTAAGAAAAACCAATTTTGTTATTGCTGTGGATGTTGTCCCTACCATTTCAACAGTCTGATTTATTTAACAATACATTCGTTTATTTTTTTGGACAACCTCAACCTTTTATTGACCCATAAAAAACAAACCTTCTTGGCAGCAATTAATAAATAAATAATTTCCTGGTGTAGACGTCAAGGAAGTGCTTTCCAAGTGTAAGATTACTATTCAAACAAATTGTGCCAGTATCAGTTCCTTTCCTCTTTGGTTAACGTTTTAAAATATATAGTCCACTGATCAGGACCACACTGTATACAATAGTCAGGAGCCAGACAACCAAGAGGGTCTGGTTTTATTTATTTTAACAAATATGAATTAAATATTTGGAGATGAAAATATAAATTAAGTAGGTTACATCCACATAAGACTTCCAATATACATTTCCTGCCGATACTTTAAAGGCAATTCATAGACATTTTTGTATCGTAATTAAAAACAAAGTAGCCAGTTCGCTGACGGTGGCCTAGTCGCTACTCTATGAACGACACAGGCTCTTACACGACTATTTAAAGTTAAACGAGTTAAGCAAACGTATAGGATACATGTCACTTATTTAAATTAGATTACAGAAATACAACCCTTTTAAAACATACGCGAAAACAATGATTTCCTCACCTGCGGTGTGGAGCGAGTCTCAGCCGGCAGTCTGGACCTGGACGCGGCTGCAGCGGGGGTCCGGGGTGGCCTGGTTATTGACCCGCGATGTATTTTCCACAATAACAATCCGCTTCTTCAACGAGAAAACCCGCACGTCTTCCGGATCCAGAGAAAAGCGCATCTTCTGCTGTTTCGCGGCGTGAAAGTCGGACATCTTCGCAGGTGAACGGCGAGGTGCTTCAGGCTCTAGTTGCAATATCATGGTTGTCGTCTGTAGAGAGTGAAATGCGCAGTAGACGCACACTGGCGCTTATATACAGTATCATGACGTTGCGCTGAAGGGGCGGGGAATGTGGAAAGCAGCTGATTCATTGGTCAATCGCTGAGCGTAAACGTGGTGTTTTCGTGACGTTTCTGGATTTTTGGGCGGTTCTTTTCTCTTTTGTTTTCTGTAGAGACCGTGCCAGGCGTGCGAGACGTGCCTTACGTCACATGTCTGCGTTTCCAGAATAGGAGGGTCATCTTTCGTTTAGCTTGTTCTTTATTAACCACATTTATCTATAATTTATAAGGCAATTGCTGCATTTTCTTTTTCAGTATTATATACATAAACATGTGCTCTTTGCCAGCACAAACGTCTATTTGCCTCAACAGGTTTACGTAATAATAATAATAATAATAATAATATATATTTTAAATACACAAATTAAATTTACCTTTTAGATTTCCAATCAAACGGTGGTCTAGTTACTTTTTTTTCTTCTTCATACATTAAATAATACAAATGTAAAAAGTAGGAATGAATACCTTAATTTTCAAACGATCCCACCTTTCACGTATTGTCCACCTTAATTTGTAATCCTACAAAATCAAACACAAGTAAAATAAACTATACTGGTGTTTAACAGCAGTACAGCTGGTGTAGGTACTAAAGTGAATGTACTGAAGTCACCCGGTTTCCCCTGCTCCTTAGAAACTGGATGATTTATGAATCCCATTAAATTACATCACCAGAGTCTCCCAGTGTGTTGTATCATTAGAGGCTGATTTGTAATTCCTTGCTGTAATCCCTGTAACCATTGCATTGGGCATCACTCCAGGGGGGTCATGTGCTGAATGGTGCTACTTTCTTGTAAACATTTACAGACTCCTAGTTATAACGATTCTTGAATGATCATCCTATTTTAAAGAATACTTTACTTTGTGATTCTATAAATTGGGCATATTGTGGGTAAATTATTTTACAAAATAATAGAATCAATGGTTTTGTCCATAATAAATAACCATACTGTCTCTATTGCTTTATTTTGAAACATGAAGTATTAACTGAGGAAACAAATTGTCTGCATGTGACAGTTTTTTGTATGATATTTTAATGAAAAAATAATTAATATTTTGTATGTTTGTTAATATCAGTGATAATTTTTAATTTAAATAATAATATAGGTTAGTAGTAATATGCAGCAGTGATAGTGGCTAAAAGAAAGTACCTTACATTCCCTAAGTAATGTTTATTCTCTGAGAGAGCCAGAATTGTCGCTGCGCCTGTATAACAGCTTCCTCTGCCAAATAAAGCTGTTATCACCCCTGTCACAGCTTGTGCACTACGAAACGTCACCAGAAACATTGGATACATACATTTGTCCATTACCTTTAAGTATGCTTATGATAAATAGTTTAGGATTCAGATGCTGGCCAATAAATCTGCGTTGTTATTAGTCTGAAACAGCTTAAGAACATAAGAACATAAGAAAGTTTACAAACGAGAGGAGGCCATTTGACCCATCATGCTCGTTTAGTGTCTGTTAATAACTAAGTGATCCAAGGATCCTATCCAGTCTATTTTTGAATGTTCCCAAATTTTCAGCTTCAACCACATCGCTGGGGAGTTTGTTCAGATTGTGACGCCTCTCTGTGTGAAGAAGTGTCTCCTGTTATTCGTCTTGAATGCCTAGAAGCCCAATTTCCATTTGTGTCCCCGGGTGCGTGTGTCCCTGCTGATCTGGAAAAGCTCCTCTGGTTTGATGTGGTCGATGCCTTTCATGATTTTGAAGACTTGAATCAAGTCCCCACATAGTCTCCTCTGTTCCAGGGTGAGAAGGTTCAGTTCCTCAGTCTCTCTCAGTAGGACATTCCCTTCAGACCTGGAATAAGTCTGGTTGCTCTCCTCTGAACTGCCTCTAGAGCAGCGATATCTTTCTTGAAGTGTGGAGCCCAGAACTGCACACAGTATCCAGATGAGCTCTAACTAGCGCATTGTACAGTCTGAACATTACTGCCCTTGTTTTAAATTCAACACTTTTGACAATATACCCTAGCATTTTATTTGCCCTTTTCATTGCTTCCCAACATTGTTTGGATGGGGAAAGTGAGGAGTCCACATCAACTCCTAGGTCTTTCTAATATGTTGAATTTCATCTGCCAGGTGTCGACCCGCAACTGAATATTATCCAAGCCCCTTTGAATCACCTGTGCAGCCAAGATTCCAGATCATTAACATAGATTAGAAAAAGCACAGGCCCTAGTACTGATCCCTGTGGAACTCCACTAACAACCTCACTCCAGTTAGAAGCGACTCCTCTAATCGACACCCTCTGTTTCCTAGACATCAACCAGTTCATAATCCATCTACTTACATTACCCTGAATGCCTGCAGCTTCCAATCTGAGGATCAGTCTTTGGTGTGGAACCTTATCAAAAGCTTTTTGAAAATCTAAGTATATCATATCATATTCTTTCGCATGATCTAAAGCTTCAGTTGCGTGTTCAAAAAAACTCGAATAAATTAGTAAGACATGATCTGCCTCGTCTAAACCCATATTGACTATCTCAAAGAATATGGTTTTCATTAAGATGCTCCTCTATTTTCTGTCTAATCATTTTTTCAAAAAAATGCAGGTGATGCAGACTGATTGGTCTGTAATTTCCTGGCTCAGTTTTGTCCCCTTTCTTGTGGATTGGTATGACATTTGCTGTCTTCCAGTCAGTTGGCACATCCCCTGTTCTAAGTGTCATTTGGAATATTTGAGTTAGTGGCCTATAAATAATTTCCCTCATGTCTTTAAGTACTGTTGGAAATATACCACCTGGCCCAGGTGATGTGTTTGTTTTTAATTCTGTTAGTCCCTTTAGTACCTCCTCCTCATTTATCTTGATCTCTCTTAGGGTTTGACTGGACTGGTTGTTAACCTGTGGCATGTTATCTGTTTTTTCCTTTGTAAAAACCTCTGTGAAATATTCATTTAGAACATTTGTCACATCTTGTTCGTTTTCCAAGATACCTCCATTTTTAGCTTTTAGCAGTTTCACTTCCTCCTTTATTGACCTCTTGCTGTTATAGTTTAACAGACATATCCCTATAAAATCTCCTTTATTTAAATTGGACGAAAAAACAACAACAACAAAAAAAAACTTTAATAATAATTAATATAACCAAAAAAGAATACACAAAATCAGTTTATACTTTTAAGACCCTAAAACATAAGTAAAACATATTAGCCCCAGTATAAACACAATACCAAGCAATCACAGAAATGAAAAAATGTATTTGAGTTATCAAGTTCTTAACCAACTTTGGTCCAAGCCTTCTAACAGTTTTGGTAAATCACAAAGCAAGTCTGTTACCTGACCCTCCTCTTTAGAGTCCTTCGCCCCTGTCCTGCTCATTCTTTCCTTTCTGAACGCCATGAACCAAGCCTATGGCAAAGTCTATACATTCAGTAAGAGCGGGGGCCTACACAACAGAGAGGAGGTCACTTGTGTAGTGCAAAGCAGGACCATGGGCAGCCTGGGGTGCCCAACTCCACCGAACCAGTTTCCCTGGCCTTTCAGTAGGTACTCAGGGGCACTGTACCCTTTGTGCCCCATATTCCACCTGTCTGGCACCAGGTGAAGAGCTGAGCCTCTCTGCTCACCTCACCCATAACTTATATAGAGAAAGGCCAACATGAAAAATATGTAGAGACAGAGACATGAAAGGGATGGAGCTATGGGGCTATTGAAAGCTCTGTGTCCCTGCTTTCTAACGAGCTATGAACCACCAACTTGCAGTGTAAAATGAATGAATTAAGCAGGTTTAAATACAGTTGTGGGGGCAGTGAAGAGTTAAAATTTGAGCCAGTCTGAGTCCAGACAATAGTTCTCAACTCTAATCTAAGTCCAGTGCAATGTGTAGTACATTTTGAAGACCACACAAGATAATACAACTGCTGATGGGCAAAATAGTATCAGTTTTTTTTTCCCACTGATCTTTAGACATTGATGATTTAAAGAAATGAACAAAAGCTGCAGAATTGTGACTACTGTAATAAACAACCCCCTTAATTATAATAGCTTGGACCTTTGAACTGGTAACTTGGAAAAATGGAGTAATCCATATTCCCTTAGTGAGTCTTTGACCCTGCTTTATATGGATTTCCCCCAGCCTGGTTTCATAGAGGAAAGAGTTAAGATGCAATGTGATTATCCCAGTCTTGTGATCCAGCGTCCTGTCATGAAAGAACTCTCTTCATATACAGTGAACAGGCCTATTTCAACAAGTCGCTTGCAGTAGAACGGCAATAGTTGATTTTTAACAAAGAAACCTCCTGTGGACCTTCATTAAACCTGGTGAGTTAAATAAAAAAATACTACCGGTATCTAGTAAGACAAGCTACTCCATTTAAAAAATGCCTTCTGCATCATAGCTTCAGAGGGTTATATGCTTTAGTATGTGTGGGATACTCTTCCACTTCATTAAGATATCATGTCAAACTGCATATCATGTGTTGTGTTTCATCTTACATTGGCAGTTCATTATAACTTTAAAACTTGGATAACTTCAGGATTTTACACTATTAACATAATATTAGTGAATACAAGAAGTATTTGCCTTACTGTATGTTTTCTGTATTTATTTTGCTCTAATTTAATTGTCCAGAATGTGTTTCATATTTTTAAAAATGTAATATTGAGGTTTGTATTTCTATCTATCACAATATACTTTAAAATAAGTTTTAAAGAACAGTGTCACAATATGAAATTACATTTATATTGATTGAACAACAAAATATCCAATTAAACATTTAACCATTAAGATCAAACATTAAGATAGAATTGTTTTACAGATTTTTTTGTTTAAAGGCTGGTCTCATGTGAAGCACATATTGAGTAGATTAATTAGTTAGAGACATCAGTTGTATTTTCAGCACTGCTTCTGTTTTGACCTGAATTATTTCCTCAAATATTCATCATCTGCTGCTGCTGTGTGTAGAAAATGCTGGTGATTTATGTACGTTTGCACATGCGTGATCTTTGCTCTGTTGTCCTCACCGGCCAAGACTCCTACATGTTGGGGTTACGGCATCTCTCCTTCGCTTACCAGAACCTGGTGGAGATCCCCTACAGCACCATTTTCCAACACCGGGAAGTCCTGGAGGTGCTGGACCTCAGCTTCAACCTGTTGGAAGAGTATCCTTTATAAAATCGGTTTTATCTTCTGTTTGTACCTTTGAGCCAATTATGTGTGAAATATTAATGTGTGTGGACGAGGAAAACAGCCCCACAGGATGAAGAATTCAACTCAGAACCAGCAAGACGCAGGTCAATTCAGTGCCATCACATCACTAGGTTGCTCTGCTTTGTGTGGGACTTTGTGTGCCACACTATCAAGTAAAGCAACGATCCATGGATGCAGTAGTTTTAAATGTATGTTTTAAATTTGTATCTGTATGAATTGTTAGTTTACTTTAACTCAGACAATAACGGAGTCCAGCTCTTCTGGGGGAACTGGAGAAGCTCACCACCCTGATTCTAGACTGCAACAACTACACCTCTCACGTGAAGTTTCCATACATGCCCAGTGTCACAACGGTCTGGATCAACAAGAACAAAATCAAAAACCTACCAATTTTTGTGGAAGAGATCAGAAGGAAATTCCCAAACGTGAAGTAAATGAAATAGAATTTCAAATTTCACATTTGGCATGTAGTTGTTTTATTTCTTTGAAAGGACTCTTTACGAGCTGCTTTGAAATCCCCTGAATTTCCCAAGACACCTGAAGTAATTTCCTGTAGCCTGAAGATTTTTTTAAATTGTCACACATCAGTCACACAGAATTGAAGGACATGATCGTGAGAGTTAATATTGTCATTCGGGTGCATCAGCCCAGCAGCATTAGGCATAATAATTTTAAGAATGCAGGGGGGAAAAAAACATATGGCACGCTGCTAAACTATGGTAATATGTCAGATTATTGCTGTTGATGTAGAACCATTAATCCTGAACCTTCAGTTCAGTTTTTTTGTTCTGCATTTTATCTCACAATGTGTCAAGAGATCTGTATTACAGAGGCATAAAATATATGGTTAAAATAGGTCTAGTCTAGGTTTTATATTTTTCTAAGTAATCTGGAAATATTGAATTATAGAATGTGCAAATACACAAAATACAGCATTAATAACTTTATTAATAACATGAATGAATAATTTCCAGACCTCATAAGGTGTCAGGACACTGTCATCAAACTTTTGACCATCCAAGAAAAACAGAAAATTGGGCAGAATAGGAACAGACAAAGAAGTCTGTGTTATAAATGCGAAATGACAGCAATATGTTTCTTCTTTTAGATTTCTCAGCATGATGAATAATGAGGCAGCACCAAGCTATTTTAATGGAGGGACTTTGACTCAGTATCTAGATTACAGGTAAGAGTTGAAATAAACTGAAATGTGCATTTTTGTGTTTCACTGTTTGTTGTACTCATGCAAAGAAGCAAGAAAAGTTAGTTGGATTAATAAATTACAAGGCATATAAGCCATTCCCTCAATTGCTGTTAAAGTACATTCCTGCAGGCTCAGTAATTCTCACTGACAGCTTTTCACTATTAACTGTATTGGAAATTAATATCACCCAGAAGTTGCACCACTGAAATCAATACTCACCATCCATAACCAGAAATACTTTGACACCGCTTCAATTAAAATGATTGCCTTTTTTGCATACTTGCACACAGCAGCAATAATCATATATCAATCTGAAAACAGGAAATGTACGTTTTGTGTATTTGCCCCATTTTACAGAATCAGTTGACCAAGGCCTGGCACCTTGGACTTCTGCTAACGTGTTGCCTTGACCAAATCTCTCACAGGCAGTATGTTATCAGCCAGATCCCAGGACTGGAGGTTCTGGATGACAAGGAGATCCTAGAGGAGGAGCGCATCGAGGCCAGAAAGACCTACAAAATCCAGAAGAGAAAGGATACACTCAAAAAGAAAAAGGAATTAAATAAGTAACCCCAGACAACCTCTATGTTTTTAAGTGTTTTTTCTTCTTACCTTGCATGTATAAAAATAGGTATTATAAACAAATGTATAACTTCCAACAAAACAGAAAAGGGTCTGAGTAAGCTTATTACTCATCCAATATAAAGTTAAACTAAGTAACAGAGGCTCAGGTAGGAAGAATATCTTAAGATACCATGGCTATTTAGGTCTGTCCTTAGGTCTGTCCTGTCTTAATTAAATAAGCTAAAGCCCCACCTCATTTATTATGAAAATTATGATCATATCTTATGTGTAAGTGGCTTCTGACTGCAGGTAACAGAAATGAGTGATCATGTGCTATGAGGTTAATATTTATTTTAAGCTTAGGGAGCACAGCATTATTCCAATATTTAACAATATTATATTGTTAAAATAAAGCACCTACATGAAAAAACACAATTAATACATGCTCGAATTATAGGCAGTGGAAGATGATTGTGTAAAAACATTATATAAATAAAGACGTTATAAATTAAACAAGAAGGCACAGACATTTTTCCACAATTTTCAGCTTGTTGTCTACAACCGTAACAGCAGGGGGCAGAAATGCATTGGAAACACAACAGCTTGGAGCTAAATTGGCAGTGCTTTGTCTCTTGTGAAAACAACATTGCCCATACAATGTGTACTAAGGGATTTTTTTATCAGGAATCAGGAATATTCTACACTAAGGCACAGTCTGATCTGCAGGAGACCTCGGACTGTAGCGTGATTAACATGCCATGTACACAGGTCTGACCATTATGCTTGTGCTCAGCTGGGCAGGTTTGATTGGGCCGAATGTTATGAAATGCACACTCCCTAGAAACAGCAGATTCGAGGAAACACAACTGGCAGAAGAGACCACAATTATGATGTAGGAGAGCTTCTGATATATTATGTTTCCAAGGTAGTTTTTTTATTTTATGAATTGTATTAATTACTTTGATTATTTAATTGGAGCAGGACCTAGATTAAATAAAAAATTCAATTCATCTGCCAGCAACAACTGTTTATGTTTTTATTTAAGCTAGGCGCACGTTACCAGTGAGGAATGGTCTGAGAGTTGCAGAATAACAGAACCACTCCACCTTTTTCTGTACAATGACACTTTTCAACTGAACACTTTCTTAACACACGTAGGCAACTCTTTCTTTTGAAATACTTGTACAGCCCATCTCAAGTTCATCATTTATCTGCATTCAAGCTAGTATCTGTAAGGACAGGACATTTTAAAAACATACATGTATTTGTTCATGTTCCGAGCAGAATGTTCCACTTTAAAACAAGTCACTACAAAATGCTAAACTGTTCTGCTCAACATTTCAGAGTGTAAATACTAAGAAAAGTGATAGTGTTATGAAAGGAAATAAAATACTGTGAACTAGAGTAACAAAAATATATTCAATAAACTACCTTCATATAAAATATTATTTAATTAAAAAAAACATATGCTAGGAGTATGTTCTGCATGAATAATTCAACTGTGTAAAATATACTTAGTAGGTTCTGAAGTTAATATTCATTGTTAATTAATAAGCCAGACAGTTTGCTGAATGTGTGTTTCTGCTGCACATTGCAAATAACAGACATTTTTGTGCATAATGGGAGTAATATATATGGCTTAAGATATTATATTCAAATTAACATCAATTTAAAGCTCAAGAGTGTTGGAATTTGAAAACCACTTGCAGGTGGAAAGCAGGTCAGTATGAGAAAATAAATACAAATTAAACTTTTAATTGACTCCAATATAAAGCCTGTAATGTACTTAGGGCAGCTATTGTATAATTAAAATACAACAAATCCAGACAAAGCCACAGAAACTGGAGTATAGTCTACATATAAATTCACTAGCACTGACCTTTGGCAGAGTTACACTATCAGCTGATTACAAGACTGAACTTAACTTAATGTCAATAGGCTTAGTGTTAGCTGAATCTTTACACTATTATGTAGAGTAGAGGTGAAGTTTAATCCTAACTAGGATTGTTGCAGCTGTGTGATTTTCATTATAAAATCAAGGTTTTTGTATTGCTTGGAAAATAACATTTTGTTTGTTTTGGAAAGGTTCTGGATTGATTCCATTAAACCAGATATAAATTAAATAAATGCATACATTGAAATGCATAATTATTTATCATATATGTGTGTATTCATACACACACACATACATATATAATTTATTTATTTTTGTTCATCTATGTTTACAGTAGGGACTTTATCTGTAGACCAGATTGTCCAAACGTTCTTCCAGTCTAATCTTAACCTTGCCTATGGTACATCTTCTCTGTTCCAAGGACCTGAAAGATTGTACTAGCAGGGTAACGGTAACTCCTTTACTTTTTCCACCTAAATATATAAATGTGAATATTGAAGGTTTAAAGCTGTTCTATATTTTATGTTTTATATTTTACTAGATAGCCCGACTCTACAATTTTATTTGATGAATACACAAAGTATATATGATTACAAAACAGAATTGTATGGTTAGCTAATTTGGACCAATGTTCAGCAAGAGTTATGGTGACCCAATTAAACCCAGTTCAGTGGTGCTGTGTATGTATGTGTGCATGTATGTAGGTATGTATGTATGCATTCATGTATGTACTGTGAATTGTTTGTAATTCCTATTTTTATTAGGATTCCTTCAACTGAGTTCAAATTTCCAATTCAGAATGGCTGAAATTATGGGTAATTTCACAAATACGTATTTTAAAGTCATTGTTCATTCATGTGACGTTTGCATGTAGTGTATGTGCTTTTATTGCATGTAATGTGGAATACAGGTTTATAGCTACTGTCCCTTTAAATGCCGGTCACACTTCCAGTATTGCTACGTAGATGAGAGCGCACAATTTAGCAGGCTTTTCCAGAAGAAAGTAGCTATTACTTGCTAACTGGTAAGTGCTGTGAATTGCACCGACGTCGTGCGTTAACCATTACATAATGATTTAATAATAATGTAATGTAGGTTTAGTGTATTTTTTCAAATGCATGTAATCGTGAGCGCTGTGCCCTTTGCTTTGAGGAAACAAACCTGCTACTGCTAGCCCATTCTCAAGCTGTGATCACAGCAGTGCTAGGCCACAACACTGGGAACTATATATGTTTTTATTCATATTTTGCATGTTTCAGACGATAAAGCCAGCATTTAATGTAATGTATTTGTTTGTATGTGTTATTAGTATTTATTATTACGTGTTTTTAATTCTTTACTACCACTGTGTGAACCCTTTAGTTTTACAGCGCTGTCAGAAATGAAGGGGCAGTTTTTTCAGTGATTACAATGTAACTCAGGACAGTTCAATAATAGATACAAAATAGCCAGTGTGTTACACGGTACAGCACCTGCTTTTACAAGAATTATATACGTCTGTAATCATTACAACACAGTTAACTTGACGATTGTTGTTGGTGACGTGCATATTTAATATATGCTTTAATGAATCCAGTAATTATTATTAGCTCACTACAAATAATGAATAAAACCCTGTGACACTGAGGGAGGGGGGTGGGTTATGCAATACTTGTAAGCCAAGCCTTTTGTCATTCATTTGCAAACCGGTGGTGTCGTTTCTTTGTTTCTGTGCTGCAAGAAAAGTACTCGTGAAGACACCAACCAAGGCATGAGCTGTTAGCTTTAGAAATGTCAAGACAATAAGTGTCCATTTATGAAGTTCTTGTCAAATTGTTAACCTGTGCAATTGTCGATTTTGAAATCTCTCTATGCTGTTGTGAAGTAGTTGTCGTTCCTTAGGAACACTTGACAGATCAATAGGCTTAATGTTGCTCAATGTTGGGATTTTATTGAAAGGTGCTCTTTGGCTTAGACTCAGGGAATTGTGCCGAGTTTCTTTGCTGATTGAGAAAGACCTGCATTATCACAAAAGTCAGCTGTGACTGGATACTGGCAAGAAACGCCTTATTTAAACTTAATGTACTATAGTAACTCAATTATCTCTAGCAGTGTAATTCATCCAGTTACCGCAATTGTTAATCATTTGTTTGGTTCTGTAGAAGAGTGAAGGAGATTGGCTTTACCACTACATATATCTAATAAGTGTTCAAGTAAATGCAGTTTCTATACATGTTCTGCCTCATTGAATGATTCACTAGGGGGCATATAGTTGGAGCCCACAGAATATCATGAATATCCAGACCAATCTCTGCAGGTGAATCCACACTGATCAGAGTATTACACGTCACTCCCTCCCTAACACTACAACTAGCACACTGACACTACAGTTGGTTTCTAAAGAGGTGGCATTGTACTGTTTTACATAATATAAAGTAGTGTAATAAAAAAAAAAAAAAAACCTTTATTCTGCATTTACACTGCAAGGGTGGACCTAAAGTGGTTTTGTACTATGCCCCATGTTTTGATAACTGTTTCCAATTATCACGTGCATTGATCTTTTTTAGTTGATTTGTTCACTATATTATCATTCGGGTCATGGTGACATATACTTTTCTTTTGTAGGTGTTGGGTTTTGATTTTAAGTGCTGTGTCTACAGAACAGTTCACTTGAATCGGACCCTGCTTTGCCTTGGTATTAGTTACAAACTGTGAATTTAGATTATGGTGAGCTACTTTGTCACAGTACAGACACCTGATTGCTTGAAGTATTGGAATACTGTATCTATTGAAACCACAAGGATGACACCACTGTTGTCCACATGCATATTTTCTTGGAATTAACGTCACCCCTGATTTTGTACTTAGTTATTATTAATATTAATAATAATAGTAAGTATTATTGCTTAGCAGATGCCCTTGTTCAGGGTGACTTACAAAATATAAGAGAAATTAGGTGGAAAACCATCTTTCATAGGAATGTGGTTAAAGGTACTGTTGTTGTCAGGAGAGGAAAATCCATTATATTATCTTGTGAGACAAATGTAGATTTGCCCTAGACCTAAGCAAAGTGGGAATTTCACATTGTAAGGATTATTTAGAAAATCACTGTTCTCACTAGATGATTGTGCTGGAATCTGTGGAATTCAGAAAGTCTTTGAACATGAGCTCAAACATTTCCATTGTTCCTGCACTGCTAATTGACAAACTGTGTGAGAGAAAAAACATTGGAATGTGATACTTGGGGAGGAATTATGTCTGTTCATTTTTACGAAACAAGTTAACACAACTGCTGTGTACATAAAACACTTGTATGTAATTGTACGTATAATTGCACTTATGTTGTAAGTCGCTCTGGATAAGGGCGTCTGCCAAGAAATATTATTATTATTATTATTATTATTATTATTATTATTATTATTATTATTATTATTAATTGTTATACAAAATACTAGGAATTGCACATTTCTTTTAGCACTGCTCAACTCGAGACTGTAAGGGTGCAATCCTACAGGTTTTATATTTATCTAAAAGTTTCTTAAGATTATGAAAAAGTTCTTAATTGGTGCATTTAAAATAACCCAGATCTGACATTATTTTCTTTCATGCTGTCTTAAAATAAACTCTTCTGTGAAAAAGGCTGGGATAAGAGAGCAACAGTCCTGTTATTTTCCCTCAGTTACTGTTACTATCTCTGATCATGTGGCCCGCTGTGTGTCACGTACCAGGCTGGGATTTTGGCTCTGCGTCAAGGGTTTCGAGTTAAATAGGGGCAGAAAAGAAGCCATGTGTTTCATTAACACAGAGACGTCTCTCATAGCCTCTAGCTTGCCTGGATGTTTACAATCACAGCAGCACCACTGCATGAAAGAAAATAAACTGAGGAGGGGGGAACTGAGCACGTAGAGTACCTTTTGTCTGGAGAAAACCAGTGAACTTGGCACCTCATAGCTGCTGCTTTTCTGATGCTCCCCTGTTGAACAGTCTATTCTGAAGGCTTTTGTTTTTGTGAGGGGTAAGTTTTATGGCTGAACGGTGCAATCCAGTTAAGTTTTAGCATTCAACAGGATGCTGTACGAACTGTAGGCATTTGCCATTGCTGGCATTGTCTCTTGAGTGAGCACTGAAATCTAGCCGAAGACAAGGCATGATGAAGAAATGTGATGAAACATTGCTTGGCTTAGTTACCAATTGCATTAGCCCCTTTTTGCAAGATAATCAAAGGCTTTTAATGCTAATGTAACTGAAGGAACTGGAAATTGCTCACGTTTTAAGCACTTAACATGTTTATCAGTTTATGTAATGGGGCCATCAGCCTGTTAGGGTGATGTCATTCCTTTGCGTCCTAAGGTCTTATATCCCCTTGTCTGGGGCCTGAGCTTTTGATGTCATTTTTGTTGCTTGTCTGGGCTGAGCAGCTCAGGATTTGAGCTCAAGTTTGAATTATTCCTGATTGAATGCTTTGAATCTGGTCTCTGACATAGAGTACAATAACATCTGAAAACAGAAAATACTTTTCCTTATACAAATAAATCCATTAATGTTCATGAATATTCAGTTTGATTTATTTGTATTTGTTTTATTTTTAATCAAAATCCATAATAACCATTAAGTGTCCTCCATATCATCAAAGGGTACGACAACATTTTGTGCAAGTACGGGGTGCCACAGACACACGTCTTGTGGTCTTTGAAGGAGCAGGAGAATGTATACACAGTATCATGCTGGGATAAACTCCATTCACTGGGCTGAATGACAGGGGATGACTATTTGTATTGTGCTTATTTTGTAAGTCGCCCTGGATAAGGGCGTCTGCCAAGAAATACAAATATTATTATTATTATTATTATTATTATTATTATTATTATTAATAATATTGAGCTGTTTTTTTTTTTTCCTTTCAAAATTCTCCTCAGGTGATTAAAAGACACCATCAGTTGTACAACCATGAGGAACCCATACGCACACATTGTAGAACCTCTGGACCCAAAAGAGCCAGCCAAAAAGATCTACAACTTGTGCAAGTTGGGGGATCCCAGATACGGTAGGGATTTCTGGTTTCCTAATATTCTGGAAGAAGTGTTCATGCCTGTTGTTTCCTGCCTTTTAATGTTGTGCTCCTCACACAAGTGCAAGTGTTTTTACTGATTTGCAGCTGTTGTTTGTCTACTTACATTATTGGCCAGTATTACACAGGACTCCTGAAACAACCTTTTTTAAGCCTGACTGCAGCTGCTATTTCTCAAATGGTTTAATTGCAGACCCTAAAGCTACAGGTTTTATATTCAAAATGACAGTTATTCATTATTAGACTGAGGAGCTACATTACCCCAATGAACACAATTAAATTTAATCCAGAAACCTTGATTTGAATAATTAGCCTCATTAATGCAACAGTAGGAATGACTTGAATTACTGGACATGGTAACAACCTTCTTTCAGACAGACTAATATTTATGAATATGCTGAACTGCCCTTCCTAATTAATTAATAACAATATTGTACTTTTGTACTTTTAATATTATTCATCTTAAACCTTTCATTCTCATTCCAGAGGGGGTATATGCCTCCCTAGCAGAACCCTGTTTTGTAATTATACTTGAAATCAGCTGTAAATACTGGAATAAGCTTCACGATCGCACACAAAGCAGATGCCCGTGTTCCTGCAGGACAGTGTTCACAGGAGGGGGGACATTTCTGATTGGGTTTCTTTTTCCTTACAGCCCGCCTTCCGTTCTCCATCCGGGTGCTGCTAGAAGCTGCGGTCCGCAACTGCGATGAGTTTCTGGTGAAGAAGGACGATGTGGAGAGCATTCTCAACTGGAAGGAGACACAGACACAGAGTGTTGAAGTGCCTTTCAAACCTGCAAGAGTCATTCTGCAGGACTTCACGTGAGTTTGGGAATGGTCTCTTGCTGATGTTGTTCGGTGGAGTGTACATATCAAACACGTGTTCACTGGTGATGTTAATGAATAGAATGAAAAAATGCATTTAATTAAAGATTTGGCAATAATACAAGTTTTAGTATTGCATTTCCATTTCTAGAAAACTATTCTGAATCAAAGCAAAAATTGTCAGTGTTCAATGAATGCTGGTCATATTAAATGTAAAATAGAAATTGTGGATGTACAGAAATTAAAGTTAGTCTAAAATGTTTGTGCAACACTTTCAGTTTAAAAGTACTGCAATATCTGATGCATAGCTGCACAGAAATGAGTTAACACTTCCGTGGGGTATTGAGTTCGTCCTTGCTCCAATGTATTCCTCACATTTTTACTGCTGGTCTTGCCTGTCAGTGGAGTGCCTGCTGTGGTGGACTTTGCTGCCATGAGGGATGCTGTAAAGAAGCTTGGGGGAGACCCGGAGAAGATAAATCCAGTGTGTCCGGCTGACCTGGTGATTGACCACTCCATCCAGGTGGACTTTAACAGAAAGTAAGTTCTCCATTTTTTTTTCCTCTCTCTCTCTCCTTTAAAAATAGTTTGTTTTTCCATCTTTTGAAAATGTTAAATCCAGACTGCTCTCTTGGTGGCCATCCAAACACCAGTGAGGAGAAGTACAGACGGAACACCGCCCTCAGACTTTGTTGATGCTTGCAATGTTCCAAATCGGTATAAAGTTTAAGGTTAGACATTGTTCTGATTTCAATACAAAAGCATGGTTGTGAGCAACAGCAAAGCATTGCACTGCCTTACACCAGATGTGAGAACAAAGATCATTCAAAGGTGTTATGCATGGATCTGCAGCCAGAACCATATCATTTCGTTAGAACCTTCTCTGTTCTCTTGATACAAACCTCTTGCTGAAAGGCACAACAAAGGTCAGTTAGTTAAACATTTTTTCACATTGTTTAACAGCGTGACCTTAACGTTTTGTTCAACAAAGTTACTGTTGGCCATTTAGTTTATGATTGGGTTTATGATAACTGACCGAAAAGTAACATCCTAGCAATTGTGTTCTCATACTTTCTTGTATACCTTATTCCTAAAATGTCACAAATTGATAGGTGGCCTTAGAGTTGGGTGTCATCTTAAAGTTTAAAGTTGTCATGTTACACATAGCTTATTGCTCCAAGGATTTCATTTAAGATGTTCTTTGAAGTTAAATTTGCATGGCTGTTTGATCCATGATGCCGTGACTCCTTTGTGTAAAGAATTTCCCTAATCGGTTTAATTTCTGTGTGTGTTCTCTGGTCTTGGGTCCTGGGTTGAGTTTAGAGTGATCAAGGATATAGATTGCTCTGTAACTTTGCAGCAGTTGCCTGACTGTCTTTCAATGTTAGAAAGGACCACATATCAGTTATCTGCTGTTGTGGCTGACCGCAGATGGACTTGCCTTAGATGTGGATGAACATGTTCAGTCTCTTGGAAACTCTCCAGAAGCCTCTGGAATCACTCCCTGGCAGGCCACAAGTTCACACGCAGCAGCGACTGCACACATTGCAGAACTGGACAAACCTCCTGAAATGCTGAATATCCATTTGCCGTGAGAGTTTATCTTCACAACGATTCCTCTTTTTGAGTTAGCACTCATGTTCTTAAAGTGACATCCTCTTGTACTCCTCACTTCAGAACATTATGTACTACTTAAAGGTCCCGTAGATTCAATCTTTGTTTTGTCAAAGTTGTTGTGTGGTGCATCTAATTTTTACATGCTTGCAAATGACATATGTCTGCACTGAAGTTAAAGGTTGAATATAAACTGATCAATATTTTTTAAACATATTGTTATACCTTTGCTTAATTGTCAGAATGATTTTAATATATTTATTTTCGCAGGGCAATTTTAAATCATTTATAAATGAAAATGTACGTCTTTCATTTGATAACATCAAAACTTCCTGGTACATCCTGTGATATTTTGTGATTTTCAGGAAGAGCAAGTTTTGATAGCCTGCAAAATTACCGGCACCTGTTTGTATTTTTGCACATTAATAAATAAAAATCATCCTGTCAAACTATATCCAGTCATTTGGAGATTTTGACAAGTAAGCAAAGGTATTTAATACGATATATTGAAAGGTTTATACGACGACCTACAAAAGAAATGCCTACCACTGACTTGCATCATCTGGAATAAATAAACAACTAAACTGTCTTGGCTGATGAAACTATGTGCAAGTTGCATGGTTCCATTGTGCAGTTCAGTTCACTTGAAAACCTCATGTATTCATCCTTGAGTGCTGCCATTATAGGATGTTGTCCCCAGAGCTCAGTCTCGTAAAAGCACTTTTAATGTGTGTGCTTGCATGGCTGTAAGTACATTCGTTACATCTAAATGTCTTTTATTTATGATTATTTTGTTTTACTAAATATTTCTCAAAAACATTCTTCTTGGAGAAAGTGAACAATATAATGTCTGTTTTAGTTTTCCGTCTGCACCCTTTGTCCGTTGTTCCATATGGATGGAACTACAGCCTTTCAGAAGACTAAGATTCTCATACTATAGATTCAATACTATACTTTATAGGGAAACATTGGTCTGTCTCTCTGTCTCTCTTGATGTCAGGAATAACTTTTTCTTTATGTTCAGTTTCCCTCATTATATAAAGTCCCTCCCATAGCTCGATTCGATTGTTTCTCAAATTATTCCTTGGGACCAAAGACCTTTCATTTATATGCAGTGCTGTGTAATTTCTTCTCTTTCTGCTCCTGGAGATAACACTCCCTTTCATGTTTTCCCCACTAGAATTTAAGAAGTGCTCTCTGCTGGGAAGCACAAGGACAGGAACTGAGGGGCATCGATTATCTATGAGCGCTGACGAACAGAGCAAGGATAATTTATTTAAGTGACAAAGAAGGCCTTCAACTGTGACATCTACAAAGATATACATTAATCAGAGAGACTCATGGTGCATGTTACAATCCTACTAATCAGCTTTCCTGCTGTTTCCTTTGAAGATGTGAACTTCACTTTGGCAGAAAGTTCTGAAGGCCTTTATTTTGCGAGGTTATGACTATTTTTTGTTGTTGTTGGTTTGTTTTAGAAATCAGATCTTACTTAGTAAAGAGACCAAGACATCAGGAACTGAGAGAGAAGGCATTCTGGCAACTTCAATGTGTGTTAAGCTGAATGCTGTGTATGCTGGGCATCGGATTATCGCAAAACAAATATGCATTCACTGAGACTCCTGCTCATCTTATCATATTACCTGGCAATGGATACAAAGCAAAATAATGTAAAGTATTATTCTAAAGGCTTACAATATCATGAGTTCCTTCTCTGTTTCACAATGACTTTTTGGAGGGCCTTGCTAAGACTATAGCACCATTGTCTCTCAGGAAGTGGGGTAGGGCAGGGAGAAAATTGTTGGCTGCGAATATAGCTGAGGAAGGTGCTGCAGCAGACTTTGCCTGCAGTCATGTTATAACTGTTGACCAGCTTAATCGTCGTTAAGCAACTTCCACAAAATTCATTCAGATCTCCGAACTTTATACCATGCTGTTATCTCACTGTTGCTTTGAATGGCACTGAAAAGTAATGCAGCAGTTCAGATAATGGATAAGGGCGTCTGCCAAGAAATAAATAATAATAATAATAATAATAGTAATGCACACTCTTACGGCTTTGAATCGCTTAATACTGTTTCATAGCCACCATCGTTAAGAATTCATCACTTCAGTGAAACGCTTCCCCACACAAAAATATGTATCACCATCATGAACAGTAACTGCATGCCAGATTTAGGAAAGCTCTGTGTTGGGTGACGTACTATAAAAAAACTAAAAACAAATTGTCGTTTTGCTGTAACGCTTTGAGTCTGCAGTCTTCAATTTATTTTTCAGATCGCCGCAGGATAGGTGTAATTAAATCCAAGATTGTGCTGACCATCTCATAATAAAGTTATTAAAGGTTCATGCAGCTGCTTATGTTTTTGCCAGCAACAGGTGAAAATCAGCCCTTATGGGTATTTTCAAGTTAGTAAGAATACCTGTATTCTCTTTGCAGGCCTGACAGTCTACAAAAGAACCAGGATCTGGAGTTTGAAAGGAACAAAGAGAGATTTGAGTTCCTAAAGGTAGGTAGGGTTGTGTGTGTATATTGCATTTTTTTTTTTAATCTGTGTAGAGTGAAGTATACTGTTGCCACAAGACAAAAGATGTGTTGCGATCTATCCATCTAAAAAATGATTCTCTAATCATGTGATCAGTGAGTTTGGTTCACGAGGTGGGGAGGCTGTTTATGTATTTTTGTATTGTTGAAGTTCTTCATTGGGAAGATGTGGAAAGAAAATGCACTGTGTTTTCTGTTGCTTCCCAGTGGGGCTCAAAGGCTTTCCACAACATGAGGATAATCCCCCCAGGCTCTGGAATAGTTCACCAGGTCAATCTGGAGTACCTGGCCAGAGTGGTGTTTGACCAGGATGGCTTCTATTACCCAGACAGCCTGGTTGGCACTGATTCCCACACCACCATGATCGACGGACTAGGCGTGCTCGGCTGGGGTAGGCCACCAGCGTGTCAACTGCACCATGAATGTGAACTGTGTGTGCCAGTGTTCATTCAATACTGCTACCAGCAGGAAAATTGTACTGTAGCAAACACACGATTTAGACTGATTTAATGATCTGGATTCAACAGGGAGCTACTCTGCTTGATCAGCTTATCTCATTTTTTTATATATTTTCAATTAAAATGCCAGGAGATGCTCTGGTAAGGCAAGTAAAACCGTGAAATGTCACAATTATTTTTAATGCTGGAAAGCCTTTCCTTTTCTCTCCAGGTGTTGGTGGAATTGAAGCTGAAGCTGTGATGCTGGGTCAGCCCATTAGTATGGTCCTTCCAGAAGTAATTGGCTACAAGCTGCTGGGGAGCCCAGGTCCTTTAGTGACATCGACAGACATCGTCTTAACAGTCACCAAGGTATGTAAGAAAACAAACGGCTGGAGAATTCGAACGTCATCGGTCAGTTAACAACCTTTGATTTGTGTCTTTGTACACTTTGTGCACTATTTTGTCCCCCACCACTTCCTTTTCCTTTCTTTCTCCTACTTCTTCCTATGAAAAATTGACTGGTCATCAGAAGATGAGAGACCTAACAATGAGCATGATCTCAAATACTCCTTTTAAAGAACATAATCTGAAGTCTTTCCCTTTTTTATTATTATTTATCATCATTGTTGTTGTCAGGGATCGGAAATGTTACCTGGCCACCCAAGTAACACCAGAGCTCTGATTTTCTGTCCTCTCTGCCCACAGCACCTAAGGCAGGTTGGCGTGGTGGGAAAGTTTGTGGAGTTCTTTGGCCCCGGTGTGGCCCAGCTCTCTATCGCTGACCGGGCCACCATTGCCAACATGTGTCCAGAGTACGGAGCCACAGCCGCTTTCTTCCCTGTCGATCACATCAGCGTCAAATACCTGGAGCAAACGGGTGACCACAAATTCCCTGTGCTTCCATTCCCGGCCTGATGCAATCTTCTGTATTTTTTATTTTTTTTATTTGCTTTTATACTTGCCATTTTTGAATGCCTATGCCTTATTTATAGCCCTTGAAAATCCTTGTAATAGGCTAGGATAGATGGAGGCAGCTCTCCCACATGCTCCAAAAACATGCACATCAAGTCATCCATATAAGAAAACAAAAAGAAGCATCTGGGGAATTGCAGACTGCAATAGTTCTGAAATCAACTGTTTGCCTTTATAAAAAATAAATATATGGTGGTGTTCAAAACGAATTGCATAGATATTGCAGGCTCCAGCAGCTGAATTGCATCATATTGATCTCTAGCAAGACTGGAGTTTACTTCACTATTATTTCATGTTGCTAGAGATGTCCTTACTTTAGAATGGGTGAACTGCCTGGAGGGGGCAACTTTTCAGAGAAACTTTCAATCTTATATAAAGAGCTTTTAGTGACCTCTGTTGGTTGAAACAGGGAGTGTAACAATAACTATTTAATTTAATTTTCTAATTTCTGATAATCGACACTCCACTGTTGCACTTGCACTCTGCTTTGTAATGCTTCCTTTCTCTTTAGGGAGAGATGAAGATAAACTGAATTACATCACCCAGTACCTCAAAGCAGTAGGGATGTTCAGGGACTTCAACGACTCGTCCCAGGATCCAGACTTTACAGAGGTAACGGAAATCAGCGTTGCCTTTTCTACCCTGTGGAAGCATTCTATCTCTCTGCCTTTACTTAGTTTACATATGGAGGCCATTTATTGAAGATCGTTTGTAACTGCGGAGCAAAGATGAGCGTGGAGAAGCTTTTCAGGAGCAAAGATGGGCTCCAATTTTGAGAGCCACGTTGGCTGACACACCTCCTGTCAGTGTCCTCTGTGGCTGTGAGGCACTTTGCTGTTTCTTCTGTGCAGGTAGTGGAGCTCGACCTCAGCACTGTGGTTTCCTGTTGTAGCGGCCCCAAACGGCCCCAGGACAAGGTAGCGGTGACAGATATGAAGAAAGACTTTGAAAGCTGCTTAGGAGCCAAGGTAAGGCATCTTCTCTTGATCAGGTTTAGTGCTGTAGTTCTTAGTGTGTAGAATAAAGAGGAAATGTTGTTCAATGGGGAAGATCTTTTGTAACATCTCTTTATCACCCTAGCACTCTAAATTGAGTTATGGAATGTGCAGATATCACAATTTCAGTATTGTGACATCTATGTACCCGTTTTTCAGAATTGCAGAAGTGAGTGCAAGACTGGACATTGTAGACACCCACTTATATCCTGTCTAAGTCATGTCCTTTTAGCCCACACTGAACTCTTTTGGCTCAGACCTATTTCTGCTTCATATTATCTTCCTCCAACACTTTGTCTAACTTTAAACTTTTAAGTCTAGAACTTGTGCTGCTGTAGAGAGAGCCTATAGGTGCATTTGAGATCAAAAGATCCTGAAATCGACAACTGATTGTATTTTCAGCAAGGATTTAAAGGCTTCCAGGTGGCGCCCAAACATCAGACTGTTTCAGCCTCTTTCGAGTACAACGGCAAAGAGTACAAGCTGTCACACGGGTCCGTGGTAATTGCAGCCATCACCAGCTGCACCAACACCAGCAACCCCTCCGTGATGCTGGGTGCAGGTACCACCCCGGCCACCTCCGCTGCCTCTCCCAAAACATCGGAACGAACCTATATTTTATATATAAGGAGGTTCATTTTTAACATCTAAAATAAATGTATATATTACAGACTACAAATATAAGGGGGCAATGCTGGTATATGAGCAATATTAGCCTCATTCATCAATTACGATATTAATACATTTTTGTTCCATAAAGGCTATTTACATTTGAAATACTTATTTTTCTTTCCCGTCCTTTGAAAAATCAATGCTTATTAGATTTTAAGTCTACACACTTTTGTCTAGACCTCTTAAAAAACAAATCAATAAACCAAATGCAATGTCTAGTTTCAATCTGACATAGAGTTGCTGCCCCAAAATATTGAACCAGTTATATCAAGGCCATCAGTTACTGCATTTCTAATCCTATCAATCTAGCCATATAGAATGCCAGAAATGACAAAATGTGTCAGGTGTATGTTCCCACACTTTTGAGATTAGATTTTTATTAGAGCTGTCAGTTTTGGTCCTCTGTTTTAAATGCGTAGTTCCCAGGTTCCATAATGATCCCCAAGATAGTCTTCCTTGTATCATCAGTCACCTCTTTAATGTCATTCTGTTGCATTTTTTTTCCAGGGCTGTTGGCCAAGAGAGCTGTTCAACAGGGGCTCAGTATGAAGCCGTACATAAAGACAAGCCTGTCTCCTGGCAGCGGCGTTGTCACCTACTACTTGAAGGAGAGTGGAGTGATGGATTACCTCTCTCAGCTCGGGTAATGACACAGAATTCAAATGAATGCTCAGCCTGCAGGAAATTATGCAGAAGCAGCGGGACACCTGTCCTCAGGGCTGCGTTCAAAGGTTCCCTTCCTAGTCATACGTTCATGGGTAGATCTCAACCTTTGAAGTTTTATCAGACGTACCACAAATGTAGCTTAAATAAAGCCATGATGTTATGTCAATTCCATCGGCAGTTCTTTAGCATGGTCACTAGATGGTGCACTTATGTTGGCAATTTACTGGTACCTCAAGATGTGATATTTGTAAGCTGCAGGAATTTCTGTTTTTCATTCCTTAGAAACTTACTTAATTGAACTAATCATTGGCTCAGTTATTAAAGATCCCCGTTTTATTTCCTTTTTAGAAAACAAAAACAAAAAAAAACTAGTATGCTTGCTATGGTTTTGCCAACTTAGCTCACGGTCAATTGAACTTTGTTTATTGTACATCCAAAAGATGTACTCTTCAGGTCCATGTTTATTCATTGATATGTTGTGGAAATTCACATCTTGGTATACAAAGTGGACCTAGGAGTTGAGTGGCCCCATTCCTAAAGTGTATTATTAATAAAAGGTTTGAAATGTAACATCTCCTGGGTTTTGTAGCTTTCACCCGAGTTTAACCCCCACACTTTGTTGTCTTGCTAATTATATCAGTGGAATCAGGCTTAAATACTACAGATTTGTGGCTATACATTCTTAGGTGGTTAATCTAGTTCTACACCAGTAGTTTTATCCTCCCCACAGATTTGAAGTTGTGGGCTATGGCTGCATGACCTGCATCGGGAACAGCGGCCCTCTTCCAGAGCCAGTAGTGGAGGCCATCACTCAGGTATGTAGGGTTCAGAATGGATGTTTTAACATTTAAGTACACCACAGTGCAGACCTGCTCACTTGAGCTGTGGAAAGAGAAGTAAATAATTCCCCATTGCTCTGGCTGCTGGCCCAATGCACTACTTTCAATGTTGTTGTCGGCGTAACTAGACCAGCGCTTGGTATTCATTGGCTATTTATATAACTGTCTTATGGGGTGGAGTGTTGTACCATTAGTTTTCCATTGAAAATCTTTGTCTATTTTTGTGTCTATTTTTACATATATCCTTCCTCGTCTTGTACCTTAAAGATCACTTCATATACATTATGAATTAAGTTGATAATGAAGATGTGTGTTTAATTCAGATAAGAAAATAACAATGGTCTAATGGTGTAGGTAGTCTGTGAGTCTTTACTGTTTGAACAGTGTTTTGGCATTGTTGCTGAGATTGTGTGTGGTATTGTCTTCAGAATGATCTCGTGGCTGTGGGAATCTTGTCTGGCAACAGGAACTTTGAAGGCCGTGTGCATCCCAACACCCGCGCCAACTACCTGGCCTCGCCGCTATTGGTCATTGCCTATGCCATCGCGGGCACCGTGTGCATCGACTTTGAGACCGAGCCTCTGGGTGTGCTGCCGTGCTTTTACATCACAATCTTTATCGTGCTTCTGGAATGTTTTTTTATTTTATATTCATTTGCTTTCAAAAAATATATAAATATAAATAAGAAATATAGAAGTGTAATTGCCCTCCTTCTGTCTGTCTAGGCATCAACCCTCAAGGAAAAAAGATCTTTTTGAGGGACATCTGGCCATCCAGGCATGAGATCCAGGAGGTGGAGCGAGAACATGTAATTCCTGTCATGTTCAAAGAGGTCTATGAGAAAATTGAGGTAAAGTGCTTTTCAAGCTCATGTCCTGAAGCCCTGGAACTGTTGGTAACTCCTTTTTGCTCTGGAGAAATATAATTTAAAATTTTAATGACTCAAAGCACATAACTGTACTCTCTCTGTAGAAAGTGAACGAGCGATGGAATGAGTTAAACTCTCCCTCAGACAAGCTTTACACCTGGAATCCCAAATCGACCTACATCAAATCTCCACCTTTCTTTGACAATCTGGTAAGCTTCCATTTTATCTTCTAGAAATGCAGTGTATTTCATAACAAACAACTTTGTTTTAACTATAGCTTAATGAAAATGTAACATTGGCAAAACACTGTACTGAATACACAGACTGATGCAACCAATCTTTACCACCTGGCATCTTAGCCTTTTGGACTGAGCAAAATATAAATTCCTTATAGTACAATGTTTGTAGAGTGTACAGTACAATAAATTGAGTAGTACAGTACCACCATGGTAAACCTTTTATTTTTTCAGCTACAAGTGAATTTTGAAAAGAAAAGCTAATTTGAGAGAAATTCTGATTTATTTATTCAGATGTATGTCTTCTCGTGAGCACCATTCCCAGGTCTCCTGCAACTCAGAAGTGGAAAACAAACAGCCTTGTCATTATTTGCCTGGCCAGCATTATTTTCTTGTATTGGATGTCCTCACTTGCCCAATGCTCTCCAGATTACAAAAACTTCAAAAATGTCTCTATTTTTCAGACTATAGACCTTCAACCCCCAAAATCAATAACTGATGCATATGTGCTGCTGAACCTCGGAGACTCAGTGACGACAGACCATATCTCCCCCGCTGGGAATATCGCACGCAACAGCCCCGCAGCTCGCTATCTGACAGGCAGGGGGTGAGAGATGCATTTACGCCACTACTAACCTGAACACATCATTATACATGCATAATAATTGAGACGTTTCTTTTGTGAATGATACATTAATGTTTGGTTCTCTACACCAGGTATTATTTCATTTTTTCAGACAGGAATTGGTACAATTTATATAAACCTAATATTATTGTTCTGATATTGATTAAAACAAAATAGTGTAATTGCATTTAAGATTTTAATTAAAAACCGAAACCAAGAAAACATTTGGAAGAAAAGAGAGAAGAAATGCATACAAGACATAGTTCTGTTAGTATGATGTTTTCTGGCTTAAATATGATCGGTCAGGCAGGTTTAAGTAGTGGGAATGCCTCTCGCCCCTAGTTTAAATTCATGACCTGGTAGAATTTGAGGTGGTTAGTTTTGTGGACAGACTAGATTGTGATTAATCTGTGGGTAATCATTTGCTTTTCCTGTCTGGGCAGATTGACTCCTCGAGAGTTCAACTCTTACGGATCTCGCCGTGGAAATGATGCTGTCATGGCAAGGGGCACCTTTGCAAATATCCGCCTCTTCAACAAGTTCCTGAATAAACAGGCTCCTCAGACACTACACATACCTTCTGAAGAAACGGTACGGAGAACTCCTTAAATTAAATGGAGAGTCATAAATGAACCGCTTTAAACATTTTTCTCTTTGATTTATAGCACAACATCAGTAACCAACAACAAATATGCTTAGTAGACATCTTTTCATCTTTTTTTGCAGTCTAATCACATCTCTTGGTATTGTTTTAGCTTCTTTATTTCCATATGTTGTAGTTCAGCAAGGAAATGAAGTCCAGTGTATCATTTTATTTATTTATTTTTGTCTGCTGTGGCAGTTGGACGTCTTCGATGCTGCTGAGCGATACCACCAGGCCGGCCTTCCCCTCCTCATCCTGGCAGGGAAGGAGTACGGCTCTGGCAGTTCCCGAGACTGGGCCGCCAAGGGACCTTTTCTTCTGGTACGGTTCTCTCAGGAAGATTTATTCACACAAAGATTTGGACCTGCAGTGTACAGTACATTAAACACGCGTGCAAAACCATTCAAACTCAATCTCGAAAGATGACCAAAGAGAAGAAAAACCTGTTTGAATAATGGGCTTAGTTAGTAGATGATACTGTAATGTATTGTTTCCTGCAGGGCATCAAAGCGGTGCTGGCTGAGAGCTATGAGCGGATTCACCGCAGTAATCTGGTGGGCATGGGCGTCATCCCCCTGGAGTATCTCCCAGGAGACACGGCGGAGTCCCTGGGCCTCACAGGGAGAGAGCGCTACACCGTAGTCATTCCTGAGAAGCTTACACCCAGGATGATTGTTGACATCAAGGTAAGGCCCGCATTCTCAAAACCATATTGAGAGGTAGGATTATGAATGCAAGATACACTATACACCCATCTCTCATAGTCCGTTCTGGAGAGGTACTTAAGTTTTACAGACTCGAGGTTGAATTTTGTAAGATGATGTAGCAAAGCCTTCTGTAACTATTGTTCAAGTAACCAAAGTATAAGTTCAAGCTTAACCGGTGCCCTCTTGGTCTCGTCAGCTGGACACAGGGAAGACTGTGAAGGCCCGCATGAGGTTTGACACTGATGTGGAGCTCACATACTTTCTCAACGGGGGAATCCTCAACTACATGATCCGCAAAATGCTGGAGAAGTAGAGACGGAGCTTTCAGGTGGAATTAAAATACCCAGTCGGAACTAACAGCCTTATTCCAGGAGACCGCACACATAAGAGCATCAGAAAAGCATATTCTCTGTTTATTCTGTCTATTTTTCCTACTTCTTTCTTCTAGGGCACAGAAAATGTTTAAACTGAAGGGAATTTGTCATCTTCTTTTCAATACAATATAGACATATTATGGTTATTTTGTCAGTTTGTTGGCTTTATACCCTACCTCACTAGAGTTTACCACAAAACAAAATTCTTAGGTCAAACAAAGTCCTCTGTCCTGCTGCACTTTTTCTTTTGTTGGGGATCAATCCTACCTTGTCCATCAGTGATATCTTTCTTGTGTGGGTGAAAATGTTACAGTTGCATTTGGCCTGCCTTTTAACTCCCTTTTTAAGATGGATAAGAAAGAAATTATGCATCTGTCAACTATAAAAGCAGGTGGCAATACACACCTGCGTTTACATCAGCTCTGAGATCCTCTATGCTAGGATTTAATATGCTCAAGATGAATTTATGAAATACTGGTAATCATATTTTGTGCCACCTGGAGATGCCAGCAAAATGTGACTTTTTTTTTCATCCTCTTATGGTATGATGTGCTGCTTTTCTTCAATTAATCATGTTAATCATATTACTGATAAACTGTAGATTGATGGTATGTTTCTAACCTGAAGCCAGATTAAATGTATTTTTTGAATCATTTCTTCCCCCTTTTTTGTATTATTTCCTAAACCTTTGTCAGAAGAGTTGTTTCTGTACTACTCCTACCCACAGGTTATATTTAACAGGTGACAGGATCCCGTAACACGACTTTGATGGGGGGAGGCTAGTCCAGAATGACACTACACCAGCACATGTGTTCTGCTGAAAGGATATTCTGTTCTTGAAAATTAGTTTATGCTTTAACTAAAATGATTTAAATGTAAAATGTATATTCTGTTCTTATGTAGATTGCATAAATTTAAAAGACATGGAATTTGGGACTGGAGTATTTTAGTCAATTATGACGAGACAACACAGATGCATCTTAATTTGAACTTTTCCAGAATATTGGAATAATAAAATAATGTAAACGTGATTTTTTTTTTAATTTATTTTTCCTTTGAGATGTATTTTTAAAGGAATTCCAAACAGCATGTTTTCTTTCAAGCCCATTTCATTCTGAAAACTTGCTGAAATCTCTTGAATGCCTTAATTCTTTGTCTTGAACCTTTATAAAATGCTTGGCTTCATTCTCAAACTTCTGAGGAGGTTCTGAGATAGTCATTTTGATCTGGAAGTTTTTTACAATTAAGTACAGGCTTCTGTACTCACCACAGAATTTAACAATTTTCTTTTATGTGATTCAACTTGTCATAATAGCCCAAAAGTAGTCAATTTTATGGAAATGCAATTTTAGAATTTGTCTCTGGTTCCCTGAATATCCAACATTAAATACAAAATATCAGGAATGTCATATTTTTTGTTTTAATCCAAAAGGTATGAAGAGATACAGAAATGTGGTAAAAAAATAAATTTTTAAAAAGCATGTAAAAAAACAAAAAGTTCCTAAGTCCCTTTTCTCCACTGCAGACCATCCACAGTAGCCGATACAATGCTTTTCCTAGGTTTGGTTGCGGACCAGACTGGGGTCCATTAGAAAAGGCCCATTCTGGTGAGAGGGTCTCTCTTTCTGGACCTCACACTGACACTCCTCCACCATCATCACTACTTTGGTAACTTGTAAGGAATCCTGGCACTTGAGCTGCACCATCTTCCTGGTGAACTTGGCCGGGAAGCAGTAAGAGCAGAAAGTGTGGAGACCATCCTCGTTGCCTGGGACGTTCACAGAGCTGCACTTCCCAAAGCACAAGTTGTTCTTGAGCACCACCTTTTCACAGTTCTCATGGACTACACTCTAGAATGAGAAAAATCAACATTGCCAAATTAATATACTTCAATATTCACCTATAATAAACATACACACAACATATTTATATATATCATATATAATGACTATTAGGAATGAATGACTCATTAATAGCAGATGCGAAATATACTATTACAGAGCCAGTAGAATACAAGTTCAAATGTCTTAATTTAACTCCGTAAAATAACACTTAAATATTTGTGTTCTATAATTACATATCTTTTTCCAATAGCTTGAACAAAAATGCATACATGCAAAAAGGGTGCAGCATGTCTTATGAAAGAAAAGAAAGCAGCAATATGTGTGGTCCTACCTGCAGAAAAGGCAAGGTCCGGCATGTGTCCTGTTGCACTTGGTTGTTGGTGATGGGTAAGATGGACTGCGAGTCGGATCTTCGCCTGAAAACAAAGTGGTCCCAAAACTTTTTGGCATTTCTCAGCGCAGGGGTATAGGTCGGGACCCTAAAACCGGCGGCCGGTGTCGGTTTCAAACCACCGAAGAAGCTGCCCAACCCCAGGCGAGCCTCCTGGCCTGTGCGAGCCCTGAACCCCTGCTGTCGGGAGCCCAGAGGCTGCAGGACGGGCGCTGCCATCTTCCTAAGAGAGGGCGCCCTGCCGCTGCCCAGGCCAGGGCTGGCATTACTCTTGGTCAGGTTGGTGATGGCTTCAATCGCTCTCTTCATGCCCATCTCAGGATCTTCATGGTGGTCGACGCCTGTCATCAGATCCAGTACGAGACGCCCTTCTGACGCGGGTCTCCTCCGGTGATAGAGGTTGTTGACAGTGGCACCTCGGGTCTCCATCTGTATGGCGCTTATCAGCAGAAAACCCACAGCTATAATAAGCATCGCGCTGCGCTACAACGGGTCCCTGTCTGGATGCAGCTGCAGCCTCTTTGGTGAGGCAGGGATGAGGACTGGCTCTTTTTATGACAATCCTGCCACCTTATCTGCGTCCATGCCGGGGGGGGGGGTCCCATCCTGTCAAACTTCACAAACCAGCTCTAGATTTTAATTATGATAAAGCAGGGGTGAATGCACCTCCTCCCGCAGAAAGCCCACTTTGAAGTGCTGCTGTGTGTACACAAGGAACAGGAGAGATGTTGATTGGGGCGTCTCAGGGTGGATGTATATTGGCGGAATTAACGTCGCTGCTTTCAAACAGCAGATAGCAATCCCCCCCAACCACCACATGTGAGTGTTTGTATGGATCAATGTACTTTAATAATTTATGGATGATTGTTTTTAAAAAAAGATTTTAAAAATGAATCTTAATTGTTTTTAAAGATTTAGTTGCTTTTAAACCACATTGTTTAGGGTTTTTTGGTTTAGTTTTGTTATATTCTTTTGTCAAATACATTGACCGTTTTGGATTTAATTTTAAATGCATTGGACCTTTTTTGTTTGTTTTTTATTTTTACCTTTTTAATTGTTTCTTTATTTTGTCCAATGCATTTTCAGTTATTTTCAATGTATTCGACTTTTATGTTGGTGAGCAGTTTTTGCTTTTATCACGTTTGTTTTGTTGTTTTGGGCACGTTTATTTTGAAGTTAATTGCTTTATTGTTTGTTAAAAATCACAAAGATTTTAAAAAATTTTAAGTGATTTTAAGGATTGATTTTTTAAAGATTTTAATCATGAGTATTAAAAAATTTGAATTGTTTTTATTCATGTAAAATGAAAAATACTAAATACAATAAAATAGTATTTAATAATGTATAAAATAGTGTTGTCTTATGCATTATAATGCCTGGTAGAGAGCGTTGTAGGCGTTATAAATGTATGGAATAAAGATGTGTGTGTGGGACATTTGGTGGTTGGTTTCTTTCTTGAACAAGAAAGGAAACCTACACAATGATTAATGAAATGACTTTACTCCCCTACCCCTTTTATTGCAAATTGTACGCTTGGGATTCAAACAAAACGCGTGTAGTACAATCTGTGATAACATATTTTTTATTCAGTTAACATAATTAAGTTTTAATGGTCTAGTTTTGATTCTACATATCCCTTTCGAAATTTGAAAATACATTTTAAATAATTACGTTGTGATTAAGTTGTGATTCGGACTTTAACGCATTTGAATGGTCTCAAGAGTAATTTAATTTTAATTGTCTCTGGGCTGACTTAATCTTGTATCATTTAACAAACCATTTATCATTTTAAAGTGATCTTAAAGAGGTGTCAAGTTGTGGCCAGGTTGTGGCTCGATTTGATTAAGCACTTGCAATAAACAATTAGGATACCAGCATTTATTGATAAAGGGATCATGATTGGGGTTAATAGTGCTATATTTCGGCTGTTTGCATTTGATTTGTGTTTTGTGCGGGCTGGGTAAACAGTCTTACTGTAAGTATACTTGGGAGGAAATTGTATTTTGTTTCTTTACTTTTAATTGAGTCTATGATCGGATAATTGTGTAGTTTGTAATGAATCACATGTGTTTTGAAATTAGTTGAACGATAGGGAAATAATTTTAAAAAACGGTAAATATTGTATCGTACAATTATATAGGTATATATATATATATTTAAGAGAGAGAGAGAGAGAGAGAGAGAGAGAAAGTGTATGTGTGTGAGAGAGAGAACCAGAACAGTGGTATCAAATTTGATACCATTGTTCTGTTTTTTTATATCCCCTATATATACAAAAACATCTGAATATATGTGCCCAGACTACTTAGCAACACTGTGAAGGTCTGTACAGTTTTCAATACCCTAACACCCCAGTTATTCTTTAATGTACAATGTATTCTTCCACATCTTATATCCCCCATCGAAAGCTTTGATTAGAACATTAAGACAAATCTTTAAAAGTTCAATATATATGTCTGCATTATTCCAATCTAACTATAGGGAGCTTTGAAAAGACAAGACAACAAATGGTGGAGACTGCAATCCTCTGTCACACGTGTAAATAAAATAAGAAACGTGTAGGAAAAACCTACAAATGAAAACCAGAGGGAATTTAAAACTGGACTGTGAGTTGGGAGTGTGTACAAATTGGACTTTCAAGTTATGTGGTCTAATATCCTTAATATTCTGTTTTAGCACACACTTGTACCTTACCTTACCAGCACTAACTCAGACTTGCAAAACCTTTGGTGAATGTGCTCTATTCTTTCTTACAAAACCTCATCATGAGATTTTGAGAGGTCACTGACATGAATATTGAGCACATCCTGGGTGACTTCCACCTTATAGTGGCACCGTATAGTGTGTGCATTTTAACATATCTATCCACACAGGAAAGAAAATGTTAGGATTTGCAATAGAAAACCTTACCATAGTACAGAAGTATTAAATGATACCTATATGTTTTTAAGTACCCCAGCAAAAGATACAAGCATATTCATTTGAAGCTATTGGGACATATCTTAATTTAGCTCCAAGAATTTTATATTCAATATTTTTTCTTTAATTGTCATGGGGGGAAGGTGTCTCCTTAGCCAACTTGACAGGAGGATGCAAAACTGCTTTCATATGTTAACACTGTTGATTAGTAGGTCGGAACATATGGATAGGTGGTTTGTTTCAGACTTAGAAGAAAGACACTAATGAAAGGTTCAAAAACTCTGAATGTAAAGGTCTAGTGTTTGCTGATTATACAACTCTTTGCTTGTGACTAATAACTCATTTCAGAACTTTGATAACACTATGTAACACAATTTTTGTTCCTGGGTAGTAAGTGTTATTTCCTAATTGCTTATGCCTCAAAAGTATAGAAAGGCTATTATTTACGATTATACTGTAAATACAGTATAATCATGAATCTTGAAAAATTAATCACTTCTAAATCTTTTGTATTACTTTAGTATAAATACATGATAATTTGGATTCATATGTTGTTGTGTTCTTTACTTTATGTGAACGAAAAGACACAAATTCGCCCGTTTTCTCATTGGAAATAGTTACATTTCAAAATATCACTGTTCTGGTCACAACAGCAAAGTTTGTGGGGAATAATAGCCATTTTCTATACTTTTGAGCAATAAGGATAAGCAATTAGGAAATAACAATTACTACCCAGGAATAAAAATAAATAAAAAATGGTTACACGGTGTAATCCATTGCATTATCATCATCACCTTACTTCAGATTATAAAATGTATTGGACGTCAGGTGTATGTCCTCAAATATGTACAGCATTGAAATACACAACAATAGGGACAGTACTGATATAACTGGATTCCTAAACAGCAGCAGGTCTGTAATAATGTGCTGATACAATACAATACAGACTATACAAGCTTTCTGTGTTTAAAAGTGTGTGGCCAGCTGTGATATACTAGTCCCATGGGTTCTCCGACCATGTGGCATTTGTTTGTATACATGAGGGGATAAAAAGCTTTTGTCTGAACTCACTTTGCCCTTCTCTTTATCTCTGGAACATCAGTTTAACCATTTGGTACCCATGGGTGTGGGAGAGAGAGGGGGAGTTTGACCCAAGAATTTGGATAAGAAACATAAACTAACCATGAAGACAGTTATAAGTGCAAATGATTAATGACTGTGGCAATATTACCATGAAAATCTCACATTGTGTTATTCTGAAATAGCTAGCGGTTGCCAAATTCAGAATCTCACTAGACTTGTGTTTTTGCATTAGGTTTAGTTTTGGCATTTCATTCCTACTATAAAATAACTATTAATAGTAAATATGATTTGACTCCCTACTGTGTATCTTGAACCTTTTTTGACAGTGATATTCACAGAAAGTTAACTTATTCAAGTCTATCGTTTAATTAAACTTTTACCATTATTTTATTTGTTTGAAAGAAAAAAAAAAGTTAAATTGAGAGAGTAAATTGAGTTAAATACTTGTACTCCTTTGGCCCTTAGGATACATCAGCATGTCAGAAAATGAATGTATCTCACTGCAGGATAACATAGACAGTAAACATAGAAAATGAAAAACCCTAAACATATCATAGGGTTAGAAAGAGGTAATTAGTTCACCAGTTTCCTAGGTGTCCAAGAAATCCCATCACACAGCACAAGGGCACAGGAACTTTAGTCCAAGTGAACAAATCAACAAAGAGAAAGAGCTGCCGTGTAAATAGACACGATCATTTCCCACATGATAGACTTTAGAATTGGATTGTGTCGGTTAGTCAATTGCTGTCTAGCAGAAAAGGACACTTGGCTGTGCCATCTCTTCTCCAAAATGTGCTATGGCAGTTTGTAGGTCAAATAAACATAGCACAAAAGAGTCTTAGTCAAAGTCTAAATAGTTATGTACATTATTATTTGTATTTGTTTAGCAGAAAGATTAAATTTGGAAGGTTCTGGTTCAAATGAGTATTCTGCTGTCCTTGTGCTAAGTGATGTTTAGTGCTGAGTTCCAGACTGGCTGAACTGAAAGTCCCTGTGTAGGAGATGTTTTTATGTGGTAGCTGTTGTATGAAGTGGGTAATAGTGAAATTGGGGCTCAGATTCTTGACATGCACAATAGGGAGGTCTCAAACTCAATTCCTGGGGGACTGCAGTGTCTTTGAGAGACCCCTGGATGGGTTTTCATTGCCTGCCTTGTATCTGGTACATGATTAGACTAATATTTAACCTGTGTGTAGCAGTATACTTGCATTTCTAAAAGAGGTTTGAGCATTTATTTGAGGATGTCGAAAAAGGAAAATACAGACAAAGATCAGAGTTGCTGTTTCTTGATTCAAAAGGATCTTTAATTAAGGGGATACAGGTCTTATTTAATGGATATGCAATTCAATGAATATGTTGTTGATTAAAAAGGTCTTCTGTAATGCACACATCTAAGATTTGCTCTTCCTTCTCATTCTGTAGAGCCTCCTTTTACTGCTGTGTTTGGAGATGTGCAGATCAGGGTCACTCGTTCTCTTATTATGGACACTGCATTTACACAGACAGTTGGTCCGAGACAGGGATTCAGTCTTGGGAACTTTGCGCTGTGGGACGAAAAGCAAAAAAAACACATAAATATAAAGACAGGGTTATCAGTCATATGCATCTTTTAATTAAACGCTGTCACTGGAGTTTATTTCTCATGTTTAATAAGGTATGGGTGAATGCCAATTTCAGTATTTTTATTTACATTAATATATTGATACTAATTAATATATATTCTTCACATCTTCTGAATTAATTATAAATTGACCATACAGTGGTCATATCTCACCGTTTGCTTTGTGAGGTGGTTCTTTGTCCAGATGAGCATCTGAATCACAATAGAGATTAAACGGGCACCACCCACAAGGATCAGAAAACCTTCCAGAGCCTGCTGGTTGGGCATGGGCACTTTTTGGAGAACCTTCCACCACCTGTGAAGATCTTTTCCCACCACATCAAAAGCTTCATCAATGGGGTAGTTCTGTTCATCACCATCCATGGCCCTTTCACCCTGCGGGTTTTCTTTCTGAACCTGCCATTGCTCCTCTTCAGCAATCACCTTCAGTTTACCCTCATTGGCTGCCAGTAGGTTCTCTACTGGGGCAGTTGGTCTAGGTGTGTAAATCATTTGTCCACCAAAAAGAAGGAGGCCATACATCGTTATTAAGGTCCTCATTGTCGACTGCATCTTGTCTGTCAGTTGGCTTGCCAAACACAATACTTGCGAACAGACTGGGTTGCCAGGCTTGGAACAATTCAATGGAATACAGAGGAATGGTGATGCAGGCTGATGACATCACAATAGACAAGGCTTCCAGAAGACATGGCAGTCCATCAGTAACACAAGAGAATGATAGAATTTCAGCAATGTGAAAAACTATGTATTAGGTCCTCATTACAATTCATAATATTAAATATATAATACATCCATAGTTTGGATAACAAATTAGCATTAAGTATCAACAATATTGTTTTTATTTTTGCACAATCCTGACCTCTAACATGTAAACCATTATATTTTAAAATTAAGTTTTGTAACCCATGTTTTGAAATGCATAAAGGATTACAAATTAACATTACTTATTATCATACAATTGTATTTATTATTCATATACAAAAAAAAGCTGTGTTGTAAAACCCATAACAAACATTTCAAAAAGTTTATTTTTCAAGGAATAGTATGGATCTTGGAAAGGGAAAATCCTGTGTGGGGAATCAAACACTTAATTAATTAAATATCAAAGCTCAAACACTTGCCAATCACAAATTTAAAACCTAGTAGGCTACTCGGTGGTTGTAGTTAAGGCTGTGATGAACAAAAATCTGCCACAAAGTCAATGCAAACCTTCCACTGCCGACTATGTCAGAATTTTGTGATTGGCTGAGGGTATTAAATTAAATTCCAACTTAAAGTAGAAGAAATGTGTGAAATAAAATCACCTTCACATGAGGACTGCGATAATACCCACTAACTTAAAGTGAGTCAAAAAAAAAGTTTCCAAAGAAACAAAATTACAATATTTTAATTCCCATAACAGCCCCATGTAGTCCAAGATGTTTTGGACAATACGTGAATATTCAATAGAAAAACTGACCGTATAAAAATAAAACTTCTGCTATTAAGAAAAGGTCTGAACAGCAGACTTTTTAGTGAAATTATTCAGTTAAAATGGATTCATATCCTAACCGCAGCTGGTTTCAGTTTCTGTTGTAATTTCCACAAAATCCTGTCAAAAGCACAAAAATATACAGGATGTTAAATACAGCACCCAGATATTGGGATCTGGTCCCCGACTCCCTATCCTTGCACAAAATCAATACGCCATCTTCCCAGGCACAGAATACCACAAGGTCTTTCAGCTGCTGTCCTCCTCTGCGATTATTACTGAACCAACCATTCTGAATCGAGCAGAAACCCAAGCCTAAGCGGTTCGGCATTCTTTGGACGAGTGCAGTATCCATTGTTTTCGTGATTTCAAAAAAAATGACACATCTACAGAACCTCTGCATTGGCCATAAAAAATATTGCATAAAGCCTCATGGACAGGCGACCATGATTTGTTTTGGGGTTTTGCACTGAGGTACCCCAGTAGTTGGTCAGAAGGACTGGAGAAGACTATTTAATCAACCCCACTTAAATCTTCCAAAAGATTTTCTTCCTGTAGAGCAGGTAGGAGACGAGGACCCAGACTGAGGTGGCCACGAGGTTCTGAGTGAGGTGCTCAGCATGGGATTGGCTGTTCATCATTTTCCACTTGAAGGGGAAGTAGTCTGCAAACACTTCATGGCCGACGTAGATCAGGATGGAGTTCATTCCTTAAAATAGCACAGAAAGAAGAGACAAAATCTCAGGACATCCATTCAAGTCAGAAAACGTTATATGGTACATGTTAAAATTACATCACGTGACCAAGATGCAGGACTAAATGCGTATTTATTGTGCCTAAATAGGTGGAAATAAGATGGATTGTTTCTGAGGTGGACAATGCAGAGACTTTTCACTTGAATTGCTATTTTCTGGAATACTGGGCAATAAAGTATACATTTCAACATGCCATACAATACAAAATGCTGCCATTGTACCATGACTGAACTCACCAGGGTAAAAGAACGGAGCTCCCGACCACCATCTCTTCACATCTACCGTGTAGTAGGTAATGAACAGCAGCACAAAGGCGAAGCAGCCGAGTGTAGTGATGTACGATAGAGACCTGGAATGAATCAATCACATAAGACCCTCACGACAATGTACTCAACTCACAGGCCTTGGCTGAAATAAGTCAAGCTGTGCTCCCCAATTATAGAGCTTTCATAGGAGAAATGAACAAATCAGTCAGCAGAGTCTATGAAGGCGCCGATAAAATAAAGGAGACACGGTTGTGGTGTAATCACCCAAGGACGGAGAGATGAGACACGTGGTTAGAGGCACTTTTCAAGACACACTGTCAGAAGCTGGTAACTCCAGACAACAAGTGAGGAAAAAGTGGAGCACCCCCACTAAACTTAATGTTTACCATAACACGGTGGGTGGCCTGAGCCCAGGATTTCTCTCACAGTGCAATCGGACATAAATCCACTTTTTTAAGGCCTTTTCTTTATATTACATATTTTGAAAAATACAGTATCCCAATAAGGCAAGGCAAACAGAAGTCTTAGATGTTAAACTGGAGTTGTTTTAAGTTAGACATTACCATAAATTCTTATTGACGGGGATGAAACCTCGGTCTCTGGAACACTTGGTCAGAATGGCTGAAATAATCCCCTGGGATGAGAAGGAAAAAGCAATCAGTGTGTACCCATGTAAACCACTCTGGGGAAAAGTAACACAGATAAATCTGTCAGTTCACTACGACTTACCAATACAAAGCCCCATATAAGAAACCTGGTCATGATTTTCTTGTGAAGGTCCTTGTAATGTAGAAGGATTTTTCCAGCCTATTGAAATAAAATTAGAGTGTGGTTTAATGTATAACTATTAATCACGGTAGTAAGAGCAGGCAGATAAACTCAAATAAGTTAATTGATAATAAATGTTATACATTTAGCTTGTGCACAGACCCCATTTACCACATGAAATTCCACAAAATATATTCAACTCAGTGAAAACGTGGTTTAACAGACATAAACCTAAAGCTTCCAGCCTGTGATTCATCAGCAATCTTACATATACACATAACAGTCCAAGACAGGAAGGGAGAGGAGACATCAAAATAACACTTTGTGTGCAGAAGTCACATCATACTGACCTGCAGGCCTAGGAAGGCCAGTACAACTGAATTGATGGTGCCCAGAATCCCCTCTGGGTCATAAGGCATTCTGGTCTGGTAAAGGACCTTTCAAAAGTACAGAAGAATGCGTCACATTTTACACATGATCAGCTTACTAATGAGTTACTAATACAGGGAAGTGGGAACAACAGTACAGTAACAGGGAAATCAGTGGAGGAAATGTTCAAGCTAACTGCAGGATTGTCATGATTATTTTCAGCAACATTAGTGGTTTAGCTTCTAGATCTGTAGATCCTACATAGGGAATTGACCTTTCTTATGGAGACAAGCTGATTATACATCTACAATACATTATATTATGCAGTACAACCATAATACGACCGTTCATGACTGGTTTGGTTGAGACACAGTCACAGTCCTTTCTGCTGACGTACATGAGAAGATGGGTTCTGGTAGATGTGATTTTCCCCCAAGAGCCAGCGATCGATGTATCCCGCAGCCCCTCCGGTGCAGTTTGAGTACTGTCCAAAATCTCCTATTCCACCTGGTCCCAGGTAACCTCTAAGAATATAATAACTATTTCAGTTACACTGCAGATTTTGTGGTCCATGAGAAGTATCTCTGCTGCTGACAGATTCTGAAGCAATGTTGGTCTTCTTTGTCAAACTGTGGCCAAGTCTGGCAGTTGAAACAGATGGATTGGCAAGTGTGTATTTGTGTGTTAGCAGGCACTCACGATGGACAGTCGGGGACAGGCAGTAGGAAGGTGAGACAGAGCCACACAGTCTCTAGAGCAAGGATGCACAGCCAGGCTGGCCAGTAAAGCACCAGTTCCTGGGCTGGGTACCACCAGGCATCCTGGGAAAGAGGGGAGAGAGAAAAGAAATATTAATTATATTTTGATTGAAAGGGAAACATCATAGCTGCTGACTGCTTAAAAGTTGATCAAAAATCACAACAACCACATGCACAAACTGGAATTAAAACAGGCAGTTTTCCTAACAATGGAAATGAAAAGCTCATTAGAAAATACTCAGTTGGCAGTTACCGTGATGGTGTCCAGTCTGGTCATGGAAAACAACAGCTCCAGGACAGCTACTGCCAAGTAGGTGAAACCCAGTCGCTGGAGGACCCCTGGGATTCGCAGAGAGTCCCAGGACACTGTGGAGAGGAGCACAGAGGAAGGCTTTGAGAGAGCACAGATGAAGACATGCACCAGAGGACAGGAGAGGAGCATACTTGGCTGTACATAAAGAGGATTCGAGATGGAGACAGATATACAAGACATGAGAAGACAGTGGGAAGTGCAGTGGTGGGATGTACTCACAAGGCCCCAGGCAATAATTAGGATTAATGACCAAGACCCCAATCATGAAGAGCTGCAGGCTCCTCCACAACACTTTCCAGAAGAGTCGTAGCCGAGAGGACCCGTGGCGCAGAGCGGAGGAGAGGGACAGGGAGATGGATGTCCCCATGATGAACACAAACCTGGGAAGAGAGGCCACAATCACCTTCCTGCTTTACAGGCTCTGGTGTCATGAGCTCTGTGCACAACCACGAGTGATCCTGAATTGAGAGCGTCCACTGCTGTGGCATGATGACTTCTCCACTGGCCACGGTTTTTTATTTTATACAGAATCAATGCCTGATAATCTTCACTTTGAACAAAAAACTATTTGCGCCACCCACCACAGTCTGCATTATTTACAATTACATTTTGTTAGTTTCTTCTTTCTTTTTCATTTTTTTCATTAATAGGATAGTGCAATAAATTCAGATTTTCTCAGCTTACCAGGGAAAGACCAGATCTGCCACTGTAAGCCCTGGAGAAAGGAAATAATAATTTCAACCCATTGGCTACACGTATCTATAAATCTGTTCAGTTTACAGACCGATGGGAAAAACACTGAAAATGTCAGACGTCTTGCGTGAACCCTGAAGTCGTATGAAAGTGCTATGACATCAGTCTCTGACGTGGCCGATTTTCAATTGGACTGCAAGGGCATAGTATTTACAATAAAAAACATGCTAAGCAGCAAATCTTTGGAATCTGAATAACCTGAAGAAGTTTTTTTCTGCATCCTGACTGATCCACCTATTACCTACAATTCTGCATAAATCCCACAAACTAATGCCTAGAATGTATTCCATTCAATTTATTTGTATTTTCTGGTAATTCAGGTTTAAATGATAGTATCTGAATATGTTGGATAGATGTATTACATGCAGAATTCCTTTGTATTGATTATACACATTCAAAATTAATACAGCTTATTAATGGGACAGGAGTAATGAAGGGTTACCATTCCAGCTTTCATGTTTGAAGAACCAGTATCTCCCTCCTCCATAGTTGACAAAGATCATGATCACCAGGGACAGCCTGACACAGATTCAAAGCAGGTATATATCAATGTGGGCAACAGACACGGGCCATTATTTTTAAATAATACCCTACCTATGATAAAATAAAACACACACACACACACACACACACACACACATACACATACATAAAACCAGCCTGTGTAATGCCCTTTGAATAAAAAAAAAAAAACTAAAGGAAAGACTTCAATGCACACGGTTTCCCATTTCCTTCTATATTTAGGATAAAGAGACTAAACTCCAATTCTACCATTAGCCTTAGTCCTAACCCTTATCTTGACCTTAACTATAACACCAGCAGAAGTTGAGTTACACAACCTTTTTACGATATGTTTATACTAATGCTGGCATACACAGCTCATGACATCTTTAGCACAATCATTTTTTAAATTTTTTTATTTATCTGCAGTAAACATCCTTAAGTTGTTACACATTCTTGTGACTTTTTAACAAGTTCACCTGAGAGTAGGAATGTACATTGAGTCCAGTTGGCTTTGGCCGATTCAATAAAGAGCAGCATGCAGAGATACGTACCCTCGGAACGTGTCCAAAGATCGCAGTCTTCTGCCAGGGGCTACAGGGGCTGCTGCATGAACAGAGGCCTCCACTGACCTGCTCGGGGACCCCAGCTCCTGGAACACAGGTCAGATTCAGTACCGGAAACCACCGGTGTGGATTCTGGCCAATACAGACAAAAAAAACCACTAAACGGGAAGGAGGGATCATTCTTTAATTTTGGTCAACAGGTTGTCATTTTTATTCCCACCATGTGAAAGTACGAATTAATGAATAAACACACATACAAGCCATGATACACAAGAACCTTCTGCAAAGGTTTGCGTTTCATTCTCTTTGCCATTCAGCTGAATCAATGGGAATTAAATCACAAACCTAAGAAAGTTTAAATGTATCATAGACCTGAAATATAACTTACGTATTCAGAATAAACAAGTATGTATTAGGATATACATTTATCTCCCTCTCTCTATCACAGAACTGGGAATACATTCCTGGTTAAAGACAGGATATGCAACGAAGGACCTGTTCACTTACTGAATTGATGAGTCTCTCAGTCTCCATTGTGTTTGCCATCCTGTACATGAAATTTCTCACAACATCAAGTCTGGAAATGACAAGGAACTCATCAGAGACTTTTAACAGCATAGATTTGACAAGAAAGATCAATAAATCAATGTGACCCTATGAATATTGACACAGAAAACCACCTTACCCCATGAGGTACCCTCCAATGGCTACAAGACTAGCTAATCCAGTATAAACCAGGAAGGCTACCAAAATGGCTGAAGGGAAGAGAAGAAAAATATATAGAAGAATTCACTGAAGAGTCTCATTTGTGCAATGCACACAAAATCAAAAGTCTCAGTGTCTTCAGCACATCTGCAGATTGATTTGGCTTGTTTACACCTGGACAGAAGCATGCTAATAAGTCAGAAGAGGACATCAAAGAAACAGTGAATCAGCATGGGTAAGGTATCCATGTAAACACTCACGAAAATAGCTGTTGACAGGCTCCTCGTCAATGAAAATGGCACAGGTGATCTCTTTGGAGGTGTCGTTGACGTTCTTGATCCACAAAGAGTAATTTCCTTGCTCTGCAAAGCTGAAGTGTATCCTGCACAAATGTAATACAATTGAGTCTTGTGGGGATAAAGAACATTTGTCAATAATCATATCCATATGTCTTTTTTTAATGGGACCAGTATTCATCAGCTGAAAGTATATTCCACAGTAATGCTTTACTCACACACAGTAGGTTGTTTGTTTTTTGGTTAATACCGACAAACAAATACAAAATACAAACAAATGACTAAACTACTGCTGTCCCATTTCTTTCATTAGATGTTTTGTTGAAGCACTACGTGTTTAGTGATCACGGTACCTCGAAGTCTGAGAGATCTTATTGTATAACATATACTGGGAAAACTAAATTCCTAACATCAACAAGCTTCCATACCCTTCTAGAGGACACTATTACCACCTTAAAGGGTTCTTACTTTCTCAAATGGGAAAATGCAAATACATCTACTTGCATGCTCTCCTGTGATCTTACCTGCACAGCTCTGTGTCTGAGTTAGTGCTGTTGAGCTGCAGAGTCAGGGGGTACTGGGTGCCCACATTGAACACTGCTGAGCTGGGCTCACCGGGCCCTGGACCCGCAGGCACAGTCCCCAGAACCTGGAACAAACACTGTCATAGGAAACAAAGAGTTATTTTGTTTCTTCATTTACTGATATTTAGCCTAAGGCAGTGAATCTCAACCCATGTATCTGTGTTGCCTGTTTATTATTCCAGTTAAGCTCGGAGTTATGTTAACTTAACAATTACATTTTCTATACGTCTTTAACATATGGAAATGGGGAGCACAAGAAATCAAAACAGTGTATAAAGGCTTATCCAGGACCAAGGTTGTGAGCCTTATATTTCAAAATAAATATCCTTTTGAACATCTTTTACAGGAATTGAAAAGGAAATCTATGCCAAAAGCATTATGGAGGTGTACAATGGCTGTGGTAAAAAAAAAAAAAGGAAAACAGTTATAATGAAAGATTGTGTGGCAAACCTTAATTCTAAAATCATAATTCTAGAATAATAAAGACTGTACTACAATGGCTGCAAGCATATGCTAACATATTATTTTCTAGATTTTGGTGGGATAAATTCAGCATCCTGAATAATGCAATAGTGCTTCATAAGTCAGTGGAGGTTGATATACGATTCAGAGACCAGAGAACAAAGACCAATTTGAATGCAAATTAATCATTACATTTTAATTTTCTGTTTAAAATTGATTTGCATTTAGTTAATTCAAGTCTATTCTGAAAAATTCCAGGCATGACGATACTGGCCTTGTGTCATTCTATCGTATAGAAAAAAGAAAACCAAAAACTAAAACTGAATAAACAATACCACAGAGTTTAAAAGATATTTCGGAGTGCTAACCATTTAATGTTAACGTACAAATGTCTCTATGGTCTGCACAGTCATCTGTGTCTTGTCTTCATTACACACTGGGATGTGCCAGGTCTTAAATATCAGGCGATTAGATGTCTGTGAAATATAACAGAGCCGGAAAATGCCTTTACATGGTATGACCACATCTTCCAGAGATGACAGTACTCACTTGATAGCAGCGGTCAGAGAGCCAAGACAGCAGCAGAGTATCGTTCAGCAGTTCGTTTTGGATGTTCAGTAGAGCCTGATCCATCTTCAGCTCTGTTGATCTCCGGTGCGGGTGAGAATCTGGAAGGACCAGACAAAGAAAAAGAAAATCAGCTCTCCTAGAACTGTAACATCAAAACCCACTGCAAGCATTTGACTACACCGATTTGAGCACTTGGGATCACTTCATAGATATTGAACTGTAAGTGTAAACAACTTGGCTTTAGAACAGTGATAATAAAAAAAAAAACAAGGTCAGGAATTACCCTGTACTTGAGCGAACTGAAAATGTGTCTTTCATGAGATTACTTCAGTCATGATGTTATATTTCTACTTAAAAACAGAGAGAAAGCAGGTTCTGTTACTAGCTGGCGTCCTCCCTGCTCGACTGCCTGTGGATCACAGCAGCACTCAGTGAGCATGTGAGGAGCTGCGTGGGGTTTGTGCTCCCACACACACAAATCACATGCCTTAATCTGGCTTTCCAAACAGGGTCAAGTTCAATTTCCTAACCTCCTAAACCTAACCTCTTCAAAGGCCTGTTAGAGAAATTGTGGCAATGGAGGTGGTGCAATAGTGAGTAGTGTGAAACAAGGGGCCTGTAGCACTAGTTTAGTTGGAAGTGTGTGAAGCCTTAAGTGATAGAGCCCATCATGTTACAGAAAAACAGTTAAATCCTCATACAATACATTTACTTGCACAGAAAATCTCCATTTGAAACAATGTAACAGCTTTAAAACGCATACTTAGTTGAACTGGGTGTAGGCTACTACAATTAAGAAACCTATGCAGGGTACAATTAACTTTACCAGACACATTTTCAAGTACACTGGAAAGAAATCCATGTCTGGAAAGTTTTTTTATGGTCGGTACTGATTGTGGGTGTTCAGATAAAGCACACATTTCAATGTGAACATATTCAGATATGCATTTTCAATAGCTGAAAACCAAACAAAACCATAAAGCCAGGTCTGTCCCGGGATTAAAATCAAGACCAACAAACACTAGATCTTTAAAATCTTGAAATCTTTACAATGCATTTGGTGTTGATCGCGAAATCTGCATCAAGAAATGCTTTTACTTTTCGCATGCAGCTAAACCAGAGCAATCTCAGTTTATTGCTGTCTTCTCAGATGCCGATTTTTCTGTGGTGGGTGATCATTGGATACTACTTTTCCATTATTGCTGGACATTAGGCTACTTACTGACGAGTTGAGCGGTCAGGGGTGCCACGCACGCCGCCACTAGCGCAGTGATGGCAGACAAAATCACAGCCGTCTGCTTATCAAACCACTTGGCCATAGTCACAGATCCGTCCCTTTCTGCGCTGGTACTAGTGTCTTTGCCTTTTCTTTTTTGACGGTGTCTTTCGCCTTTCATGACGGACACTTCCGACCACTCCTTTTTGTTTTTAACACCATATGTGGGAGAGGGAGGAGGGACAGAGTACAGGACAGGTTGGGATTTGGACCGGCAAGCAGGGGATGATCATGCGTTTCACCCACCCCAGAATAACCCTTGCATGTTGGGATATTGTAAGAACTGTTCCACACAGACAGGATAGTTAGATGGTTTAAAAGGGAGAAAGACGTACTGCTAGCAAAGTGCACGATATTGCCTAAGGAAAAGTGAGGTGGATCACGTGGTTTTTTTGTGGTCACATTTATCACGTGGTCGCATCACATCTCAGCAATCAAAAAATACAACCAAAATAAGACACGTCTTGGATAATCGCTTATCCAGCTATGGGTGTGCTGATGTTATAGTTAATGCAATAAAGCAGTCAGCAGATCATTATATTGCTTTTTTTTTAGTATAACTTTGAGTCATCCACGTCGGTAGATGGAGAACATTGTACTTACAATCGTGTGAAAAAGGTTATTCTACTGCAGTAGCGTAATTTAACATTATACATCACACTGCATAAGCATAGGCTTACAATTATTTTGGATAAGAGGTCTCTGTCCACAATAAGCGCTATTTCATATATTGTTAGCAGACCACTCTAACCGTGATAGTCTACTCAATAAGCTCATTCTCAATAGAAATGCATGAACGACAAGTCTGAACGAGCAGTATTTAAAACCAATACATGAACAAATGCGAATATGTATCCGAATATACGGTAAACACTATAAGATACCATAGAAAATAAGAGCTAAATCTTTTCGAAGACCTTACCTGTCGATTATCGAGCCAGCACGCAAGCGTCAAAAGCGTGCGTTGTGACGTCTTTACGTAGGATGTATGGAGTGAGAGAGTGTATGATGGCGCAAACCAAGAATTTATAGAGAATGCTTGTTCAAGATTTTATTTAATTAGAAAAAGGTACACATTTTTTCTTTTCTTGGCAAGAGCCAGCTCGGACAGTCGGCGACCAGGTAATGAAATGGACATCTCTGTTTTGAGTGCTTTTTAATTATTTGTTTAAGTTTACTTAGAATGATAGATACAGTTTACTGTATTATGTATCAACATTCACTGGCGATAATACAGCACAGGTTCACAGTTGCATTTTGCTGTATTATAATATTTACTAATGTGTTTAGTGGAGCATTTAGTAGCTACGCCAGGTTTAAACTTCTAACACTAGTGCTGATGGAAACGATGACAAACAGTACGCTACAGTGTAACAAGAAGTTGTACCTTAATAGAAGTCGTCTGAACCGTTTAAAGTATTGTCGTGACACGAATATCAATTTGGATTCCTTACTATTGAATGTATCTTGTTAGCCTTACCTTGTATTTATCTTCCGAGTTTAGTGAAATATGATCTATAATGTTACCTATTGGAAAGGACAACTCACGAAACCCTGATCTACTTGAAAAGGTGACGATGTGAAATTGTGTGCTGTTGGTAGAAAATGTGGTAGACTAGCGCAATAATAGATCCATCAACGATCAACCAAAATCAGAGTAGTAGAATTGGAGTGATAGCTTATGATACGTATGTTTACCTTTACTGAATAATTGTTTCGCAAATATTTTAATGTAAAGTTTTGTTATTTTATAGTCTTTTTGTTCTGTACACATTGCTTTTTGGTATACAGATTTCACCTCACCATTTCCTTCAGACATTTTCTTGTATATGTATTCTTGGCACATATTTACATATTTTCTGCCATTGGTACACTCAAGAAGCACCGTTGTTTTATAAGTTAATAGCAGTTGTGCAGGAGTGAAATAAATAGATAGATAGATAGATAAATAAATAGCTGCAGCTACCTAAGATAATGTATCCCAACAACACCACACCTGAAAAGCAGAATGATTTCAATGCAGGTTGTTGCTTTGTATTGGTTTTGGAGGTGGAAGGTGAAGATGAAGACAAATTATCTGGCCTATTGTTATTCCCTTGTCCTGTAAAACTGTGTGTAATTGTTTTGCTCTATGCTGGCAGGATGGATCCAGCCCTGCTCAGAGAGACTGAGCTCTTTAAGAAGCGAGCCCTTTCCACACCGGCGGTGGAGAAGAGGTCTGCCCACTCAGAATCCTCTTCATCCAAAAGGAAGAAGGCCAAGCACGACCATGGTGGATCTTCAGGGTCCAAGCACGGAGCAGGTCAGTGTGTGGTTATGACTGACAAGCATTGAACATCAAGGTGGTCACAACTGAGAGAAAGCAGTTAGGCCCCTTTATGCTTCTCTGCGTATTAGTAGATACTTTAGATATTGATCAGTGGTGTCATCATTTATAGTATATAACATTTGGAAATTAGGTGCAGGGTTTTGCTATGTAGTAATCCTTGTGACCGATTTTCCACACATTTAAATTTTAAAAATAAGAGGAGAACATATACCCAACTGTGTCTAGAAATGTTTGACATGAAATATGTGCTTAATATGCATGAAAAAGAAAACAACACAACAACGTGACAGCACTCTGAAATTATACTAGTTCTGTTAGTATTTTGGAGATGTTCTAAATTGGAGATGGTTTAGAGGGGTTGTGAAATTAATGCTATAGAGAGGAAGGCTCTTTAAAATAAAGACTTACTTCTCTATTTCTCTCTTCAACTGAATATGGGATGATTGGCACACAGATACGTGTGTAAATTCTGAGTTGGGTATCACATGATGGCGTTGTACATCATACAGCCACTTAAGCTGAGAATGTTAAACTCGCTGCTTTAAAGTGTTTGTAAAATGAGAGGTGATGGGACCAGAGACTGATGGATACTGGTTACATTTAGCACAGTATTTCCAAATCACAACAGTCAATTTATCAAAGAGTATAGTTTAGTTCAAATTAAAGGGAATTTTGGTGCTAAAGAATTACTGGCAATCCTGGTTGCTAAAGTAAGGAACTCTATTTGTGAATGTAGTTCTGTTGAAAAGTACAATGCTTCCCAATGTGTAATGTGAGGGATGGTGATTGAAAACCTTAAGAAGCTTAAAGGGACAGCCTGACTAAAGAGACTGGGATTATGGACGTTTCTGTGTTGATTTATTTAACTGTGTTCTTCATCTGCATCCCTTTAACAACCCAATTGCATTACAACATAAAAAGGATGTAGAAAATCATTGTTTAAAAAAAACAAACGTTTACTTTAGTTTAATGCAGTCCATTATACAGTGAAGCAATGCAGTACCAGATAATTTCCTTTTCTGTTGCTGTGTTATACAACGAAGAGCTAACATAGAGTAGAATCAATGTTACAGAGTATAAAAGGTTTCTGTAATTTGATCTCCCTTATGTATTGCAGTTACATGGAAAGAATTATTTTGCAAATACTGATCTGGTTTTGTTAATTTTCTATTTACTATTTACACTGAGTGGCTTTTCATGTTCTTTTAGCACCTTGACAGTATCTCCTAGCATACTCAATATGTAATTTAAAATAACTTATATTTTATATCTCTAACAAGTCTATATAAACAAGACCTTGTTTATATATAATATATATAATTAAAAACAGCTATTCACCCATACCCCTGCTTCAAATATGCTATGAAAGCAAGCACCAGGGAACATGTATTGTATTGTATTGTGAACTGGACTTGGAACAGGAGCCATTTATATACACTCACCTAAAGGATTATTAGGAACACCATACTAATACTGTGTTTGACCCCCTTTCGCCTTCAGAACTGCCTTAATTCTACGTGGCATTGATTCAACAAGGTGCTGAAAGCATTCTTAAGAAATGTTGGCCCATATTGATAGGATAGCATCTTGCAGTTGATGGAGATTTGTGGGATGCACATCCAGGGCACGAAGCTCCCGTTCCACCACATCCCAAAGATGCTCTATTGGGTTGAGATCTGGTGACTGTGGGGGCCAGTTTAGTACAGTGAACTCATTGTCATGTTCAAGAAACCAATTTGAAATGATTCGACCTTTGTGACATGGTGCATTATCCTGCTGGAAGTAGCCATCAGAGGATGGGTACATGGTGGTCATGAAGGGATGGACATGGTCAGAAACAATGCTCAGGTAGGCTGTGGCATTTAAACGATGCCCAATTGGCACTAAGGGGCCTAATGTGTGCCAAGAAAACATCCCCCACACCATTACACCACCACCACCAGCCTGCACAGTGGTAACAAGGCATGATGGATCCATGTTCTCATTCTGTTTACGCCAAATTCTGACTCTACCATCTGAATGTCTCAACAGAAATCGAGACTCATCAGACCAGGCAACATTTTTCCAGTCTTCAACTGTCCAATGTTGGTGAGCTTGTTCAAATTGTAGCCTCTTTTTCCTATTTGTAGTGGAGATGAGTGGTACCCGGTGGGGTCTTCTGCTGTTGTAGCCCATCCGCCTCAAGGTTGTACGTGTTGTGGCTTCACAAATGCTTTGCTGCATACCTCGGTTGTAACGAGTGGTTATTTCAGTCAAAGTTGCTCTTCTATCAGCTTGAATCAGTCGGCCCATTCTCCTCTGACCTCTAGCATCAACAAGGCATTTTCGCCCACAGGACTGCCGCATACTGGATGTTTTTCCCTTTTCACACCATTCTTTGTAAACCCTAGAAATGGTTGTGCGTGAAAATCCCAGTAACTGAGCAGATTGTGAAATACTCAAACCGGCCCGTCTGGCACCAACAACCATGCCACGCTCAAAATTACTTAAATCACCTTTCTTTCCCATTCAGACATTCAGTTTAGAGTTCAGGAGATTGTCTTGACCAGGACCACACCCCTAAATGCATTGAAGCAACTGCCATGTGATTGGTTGGTTAGATAATTGCATTAATGAGAAATTGAACAGGTGTTCCTAATAATCATTTAGGTGAGTGTATACAGTAATGTTTAGAATATTATTATAATTAAGCAGTCTGCATTTTGTTTCTCTTTTAATGTTCTGTTTATTAAAATTAAGATTGTTCTTTAAACCAGGTTTAACACTTAACATTTTGTCCTGGAAACCAAATGCATACTGACGTGATTTTAATGCGGCTGATTCACAAATACGCAGTGCACGTGGAAGAGGGTAGACAGAGTATGTGATCGTTAGTATTCATTCAGTATGCAGCAGTGGAGGTGACTGTATGTTAGTCTGGTTCCCACACAGTGTGGATGTGGAATTCAAACGCTTTTGGCTCAAATACTGAGGACCCCTTGCCACAGATGCTGCATGGTACAACATGGATTTGATCCTGTAAATGAGCCTCTCTGCCAGTTAAGCCTCTTGAAAGAACCCTGTTAATTTAATTGTTTGACATATTAGATAAGTTATGAATGAATGTTAATGATGTTCACATAAACCATGCATGCGGTTTCTGACTCATACCACTATTTTTCACTGTGCAGACTGTGTGAAAATTAGAGGAAGCAATGTGCAGGTGCATAATATCAAGCTTAGTATCATAAACCACTTTTTTTTCCCCCCAAGAAGGAAGACATATTCAGTATGCATTCTTTGGTGCATGGAATTCTGGACTTAATCAATGAGGGCAGATACATTGAGAGATCAAGACAAAAGTACAGATTCTAATTGTTTTAATCTAAAAGTACATTGTTTTAAGGCAAGTGTATACATAATGTGCTCTATAATGCAAGGCTGATGTACAGTATAGTCAGGATTTTGTGTTTCACACAAAGAAGGCAAGTTAATGACATTTAAAAGCTATGAATGTGTGTGACACATGCTGTCAGCTGAGATGTTTCTATAATCAGCACTTGGTTTTCCAATTAGATATGCAGTAGATGTCAAGGTTAATGAGATGTGGGCTCTAAATAATGAGAAGTTAATCTCTCAATTTGGAATAGACATTTCTCTCTAGATGTCCTATGACAGGGATTCATGCTAAATGCACAGTGCTTTGAAGGTGGCTTTTAAGTTTTTACTTCCAAGGCTGATGATTTTCAACAGAAAACTGTTGATTGAACTTGTCATCTTTGCTCGAAGCTTTTGTTTTTACTGCTTACATTTTGCAAGCTGATTATCTGTGACCTCCAGCTCAGTTACAGAAAAATACAGTACAGCATTATTTAAATAAGGCAAGATTGTGTGTCAGTGTGTTAATGTTCATGAAGGGTCCCGTCAGTTTTTCTTTCCAATTTTATTTATTTATTTATTTATTATTATTTTTTTTAATTTAGCCTACTCTTTACTATTGCAGGTCATATTAGGCATTTGGTGTTTGAAATCAATGGAGTATATGACAGGGAGTGCAGGAACATTTTGATGAACAGTCAGAAGCGTTTGCCTGATCGGTTAGCTGGTAAATAACCTACGGAAATAATTGCTGTGTTGGCATTGATGTTGTACATTTATTTGTCCATTATGAAGTAGGGTGTTTACAGGGGATACACAGAATGTTTTGCAGCCAATGTGCTGACAGTGTAGCCTGCCATTGCCGTATAGAAAGAAATGGGACCTGTTAAATGGGCGTGGACTTGCTACAAGGCAACTTCCATCCCACCAGTCCCAGCCTCTCTGATTGACAGATGTGCTCTCAGTAGTAATGCCTGAGCTCCTGTCCTTGTGTGTCTGGGTCGTCCAGGTGGCTGCGTTCCTTCTGCTTTGTGGTGCAGAGCAAGCGAAGTCTGGCAGCGTGAATTGGCATCGTGGTGAACTTACACCACTTCCACCCGCCTCTTGCGCACGCTCTCCATCATGGCGCGCAGGGGCCCCGGCTGCTCTCTGAGCTCCCGCTCTGTCTTCCCCTTGGCACAGCAGCCGCAGTCCAGCAGCTCGTAGAGGAAGGCCAGGGCGGCCAAGGAGACCACTGTGAGGATGAAGAGAAGCAGTATGACGAAGCAAGCTGTGTTCCAGCCGTCGTGGAATGGGTACATCTCCTGAACCTGCAGGGACAGGTCTGCGGCGTGCGCAGGGGGGTGCCATGGCTGGCTGGCGTTCAGGCCTGTCATTGCCACTAGATGAGGGACGGTGATAGATTTACACCAGTATCCAACAGCTGGGAAAACAAGAGGTTTTAGGGCATACAATAAGTGTCAGTTTTGGCTTGGTGGGCACTGGTAGGCAGTCAGACAATAATTCACATAATGGAAGTGCTAGTTCAGCAATAGCATTAAATACATATATCCTTACACACAAGTGGTTAATTTAACTAGCATTTTCCCCCGAAATATACTTATTTTATCATTTAAAGTAAGTAAAGTAAAGTAAGAAGTAAAAACTTCTTAGTAAGGTACAGGTGTGGGGGTGGGTATACTAGGCTGACATTTCCTTCATGTAAGAACATCCTTATTAAACTGCTAGGTAGAAATGAATATAGTCTGTTATACCTGAATATAGGCTGATACACAGTCATAATACTTTGACCTTAAATTGATCTTTTTGTTAAAGTTTCAGGCCATTCGGTTTGAGGGAATTTTTGAAGAGCAAGGAAACAGAAGTAGTGATAAGATTCTGTTGTGTGTAACCTGAACTACTGTAGCTATCCTCCATGAATTGTTCAACAGTGTAATGTGATAAAGCTCAATTGTAAACAGCCTGTAGTTTTTCTGGAGGATGTGAAAAAAAATGTATACGTTTCCTGTTTTTTCAGTTCCTTGTTTTGTTTTGCTGGAAAACCCCTGAACCAATTACGTGGTTTATCTTTGAGAAGCAATACAATTGTTTTTGGAGAAGGATAGTTAGACTTTCTGGTGCATTTCTTTTGTAATATTACCGTCCAAGATATGTTCTCATTTCAATTATGTATAATTCATGAGAAGTTAAAAAAAAAAAGAAAAAGAAAGAATAGGTGCATGTAAGTAAACCAAATGAATGTGAAAAACAATGGATTTAATTGTATCTAGCATCATGTTTTGAAAATGTTTGTTCATGCAATAATAAATTGCAATGAATAGGCTATGCCTTCTTTTGATAAAAAAAAGACATCTTGTGAATTTGAATACTTGCTTCTTAGTAAGTCTGTACTGTTTTTTTTTTTTTTTAATATTGACCTGTCACTGTTGCATTCAGTTTTTTTAATATATATATACAAAATTGAAAACTGTATGATATTAATTAAGAAACACTAGATCTTTAATGTTTTTGTAGTTTGATTTTCAAATATGAGTTTCAGAAATGTCCTAAGCCTCTGACTAAGTACCTTGGTCTGGGAGTCCGCAGCTTAGGAACAAGGTTTTCCCAGTGTACTTATTCCTTATTAACATTACATTTTTAATCAATACTGTCTGCTGGTGAAAGTGAAAGATGCACAGGAAATTTCTTCATAACTGCAGTTCTGGTACAGCATATCTAAGTACTGAATGATCCAAATCAGGTCACGAATCTTATGTTAAGGGCTGAATTGCCTGCTCCCACAGGATGACACCACTGTAGAAAGGATATAGATTGAAACAAATACAGCATTCAGTGTGCTGAATATATTCCTTTGGCCTTTCAGGTGCTTTTTAAAGCAGTGGATCCCCCAAGATCTTTAGTAGAGAGAGAATACAATTAAGAGCATCCATACATTTATCTGTTAGCTGGGGATTAGCTTCAGTCAATGCCTAGCCTGCATCACAGATCCCCTCCCCTCCCCAGAAAAGCTGCATGCTCGATGGTCACACCTTGTAATTGTTGGTTAGTTTCATTTTGAGAAAATGGAAAACCCCTAGCCCACTATTACAGGTCAGTCCACCACCAAAGAAAGGGTAAACAAATGCCAAGCTGTGACACAGATCTGCAGTATTTATCCCTGTATTTTACCTAAAGAAAATTGAGTAAATCTCATAAGTGTCGAGGAAGCTGTGCTTCTGAATTTTAGGTTCAGTTTACAATAAAACACTGAACTTATTTTTGCTTTTTGGGGGTCAGGTTTCCACATATCAAATATAATCTTTCTGTTTTGCCTGGTCTGATTTCTGTCATTTAATGGTTTTGTTTGGGGGAGGCTGGTGATGGGTTTCTTTCAGATATGTCTTATTCTAGGTCAACTTATCTCAATCATTGATTGTTTTGTTTTGAAATTTTAAACTAGCACATTGCATCTTGCTAACAGTTAATGCACATAGGGTTTCATGAATAAAACATGTAATACCGACGAAATGAATACTTACAATTCTAAACAAGAAAAACAAAACAGGGTGGACTTTTTAAGGAGGAACTAAGCAATTTAATCTACAGTACTCCAATTCACAGCCTGTCAATTGGTTTCATATTCAGTTTCCCCCAAACCTAAATAAATTGCTACTCAATTCCCAATTCTAAAAAAGTCAATGTCGTTGGAAAAGCCCCAGTACCAAATTAAACCCAGTTAGGAAGAAAGCATGCAGATGTACCTTTGTGCCTGTCGGAGGGGATGCTTGAAAAGGCTTCTCCCTGCTCGCTGCTCCTTGCGGCCTGGATGACACAGACAGCAGCAGCGGCAGCTGTAAAATGGGGCAGCGCTGTGATTGGCTGGGCTGGAACACAAAGAGAGCAGCCCATCCTGTCTGCATTAGCATATAGCTCCCCCCCTGGACTGAATGTATAATGAATCTGAGAAATACATTCGCTTAAATAAGGAAATTACTGATCCATGGGAGTGAGGCAGACAGTGTAATCTTGGGACCGGCTGCTGCATGGGCCTTTGGCTGTTTACTGGCTGCATTAAGACGTTTACTGTCACGGCCATGAAACTGCAGTGTCAGTGAAGGATGACTTTCTTCCTGCTCCTGCCCTGTCGGCATCCAGAAGCATTTTAAAGAGACAGCCTGTATATCATTGTTACTCTTACTGTGGAGTTTCTATTTACCTCTTCCTCTTTGCCTTCTGTTCTCTTTACTCCAAACTATGTTTAAGAAGGATCAGTACATAGTGAGATCTGTAACAAGGCAGATGTATAAGAGCAGTGACTCGCCTAAGAGAGAGATCCTTTATTTATTATTTATATGTCACCAAGGGCAAACACAGATGTCTTTTTTTTTTTTAATTTCCTGGGAAGAAAAAATGCAATGGGTATAGATGTGTATTGAATGAAGGATGATACAAAACAATTTCTACACATTTGTTTTCACTTCTTATACAAATGATGTCGACCTAGTGTAAGTTATATAAACAATGTGTAAAATATATAAATGGCAAAGTCAAATGGCACAATTTTCCACAATTTTAGGAAGTTTGAATGAATGACACTCATCTGCATATAGCTTCAGGTGCATCAGAGGAAAACCCAGTTGATAGTCCTAACTCCTAACTGACATTTTTCAGTTTAATTTGACAATGAAATAAAGCACAGCTACTGTATTTACGACTGATTCTGTAGGGAACACTGACTTCAGTCACTATAATTAGGGCTGTTGTGATCTCATGCAACACTATATGCTAGATTTGATTGGTTTGAGGGATTTGCAGGCATGGGGCAAACAGCTTAATTCAAGGAAATTTGGGTTCAACTCAACTGGCCTTTCGCCTGTGATGGTCTAGTTTGCACTGTCATCCTCTGCTGAGAGCCCTACTCCTGACAGCTTTGAATCCAAAACTAAAACCCGTTTGATTCCTCTCATTGACAAGTCGGTTTGATTCCAGTTTTCAAAATATTTGCTGGTGAAAGTTATTTCTCAAGGTTTTACAGAATGATCTTGTAGTTAATCAGATTGCCCTATTACATTTATAGGTGTTGGTCTCAGAGGTGATTTTGTTTATTTTTGGTATCTTTCTGCAGACTGCATGATAGGTAAAATAAAATCCAATCTATTTTTACAGAACCTAACTTAGTGGAAAACGTGGGTTTTAACTGGATTTGTTATAGCACCGTTATAATTACTGGATGTGTGTCCTTTAAAATACACTCTGACATCAGCTACTGAAATAACACTGGATTATGTAGGTTGAGTGTGGGGGGGGAAAAAAAAGTTTTTGTTAAATGAACTAGAAATACATTTGTGAAAATTATAACAACAATGGGCAATGGGTGTTAAAGTGTGGGATGATCTAGGAAAAGCAATGGCACAGAATGTTCTTCTTTTGGCTGAAAACAATGTTGTTGTTTTCCTTTCACAAGGTCCCAATATTTCATGTTATTCATTTGACAGTGATGCTAGTAGATTTGACATCTGATCTTCAAATACTTCAAATCCTTTTCTGATTTTAATTTCAGAATCCAGTAATGGATCATTTAACCTGAAAGCATTGTCTGGGAGTTCGGGATACAAATTTGGAGTTCTGGCTAAGATCGTGAATTATATGAAGGTAAAGGAGTTTTCTATTCATGTTTCATTTATTCTTCCTTCACTTGTTTCGTGGACTTAAGATCTAGTTTAAACAAAAGTATTACCCACAGGCCAGAATCCAAAGCTCTCATCTCAGCTTCTTGTCTAGAAACCTCTTGCGTGTATAGGAATAAAGCCATCATGAAATATTGGTTTGAAGTATTAATGTAATTTTAAGAAGTTTAATTATATTTCCGTTTTTTTTTTTTTAATGCTGCAACATTTGATGAAACTTGTAAAAGTCTCAAGGGCTTTTATTTGATCTGCACAGTCAGAATAGCCTATATGTGGAAGCTGGTCTACTTCTGTTAAATGTGAATTTTATACATTGTTTAAAAAAAAAAAATCACCAGAATAAATATTTTTAGTGGTAAGTTCTCGGTCATTGACAGTAAATCTTAGATATTGGAAAATGGGATTAATTCCAACAAAACCTAGTTCTCATGACCTGAAACCACCAATGATTCTGTTTTATTATTGTTATTGATTCTTGGATAATTTATATAATGCAACAACCACAAAAAAACTGGTAATTCTGATGGTGTAGATAGTCTCACCACTTGAATATACTGCATGCATGTATTTACTATATACTGCATGCATGTATTTACAGTCTTTATGCCTTCAGAATTGTGGTTACTGGCAACTTTGGCAGTTTACAGCCCACTTATCAATGTGGCAGCCAGTTGAAGTGTTGTTGAAATATTTGTTGTTGAATATCTCATGATTATGTAACAAATAGATATGCATGATTATAATTGAGTGGGTTATTTTTATTTTGAAATTTTTATTTTAAAAAAACAACTTGTATTTCCAGTGTATACATATAGAAAGAGGAATGAGATATACATATCTTTCGTTTGTGTGCCAAGACCAATTATAATAATAATATTTACATTGAATTCTGACAAGTCGGTTACCACAGGGTACTTATTTGACATTAAACTAACAGTAGGGACTATCTTGCCATCTCTATAAATATACTGTCACTCCCTGGGTTACATAACACCTGACATAAATTTGACTTTACATAAAATGTTCCCATAGGCCCATTATGAAAATTTCAGAGTTATGAATATTTTAAGTTAGATAGGTACAGAGTGACTAGTGCCTTTCCAACAAAAAAACAACTTGTACAGAAAATTGCGGAATGTAACCCTTACGTATGTCAGGGAACGTCCCCCCCACACACAATGCTTTTAATGTTGAAAAATATATTGTTCGTTTGTCCATTGAGGTGAAAACCAACAACAAAAACAAACTTTAGTAAGTGACTAAGAAGCTCTACTCCATATAATAGGTTCCCAAGTTACTACTGATCCCTTCATAATCCTATTATAAATTAAATCTCCAAAGTGAGAAAGCTAAAGGGTGATGAGCAGATGGTGTTTCTGTGGGAATATTTACTGTCCTTTGTTTTGTGTTGTTTGACAGACACGACATCAGCGTGGAGATACGTATCACCTGACTTTGGAAGAAATTCTGGATGAGACGAAATTGCTGGATATCGGTTTGAAACAGAAACAATGGCTAATGACTGAGGTACAGTATCAAGTTGGGGATTAATTGAAAGTTTTTCCCTTTTATTTTTTAATGAAAGCACAGATGCTGAACTATATGAGAATCACTAGAACAAAATTGTGCTAACTGAGGTTATAGAGGTAACATCTTTTGTATTACCCTGTTTACTCCTTTTCTATTTCTCTATTTCTCTGTCTTATCACAATATATTCTGTATATGAAGTTGTGTCCCACAATTATTTGTTGTCATATGTTGCATTGAGTGTAGGTATATAGGTTTTTTATTTTTTATTGTGCAATCTTATTGTTCCCAGCTTTCCTTGCCATCAATATGACTTGATTTTTTGGCTACTCCAAGTCATTTATTTAACCTCCTAATTTTCCCTGACTGACTCTTTAATATTAAACATTGTATAAATGTCAAAGACTTGCAGTTTTGCTCGGTGGTTTGCTTCATGTTTTGTGCTTAAATAAAAATTGGAGTACAGTGCAGTTACCTGTCCTCTGTATTTAGTTTATTTTTAGAAAATTATATTATCCTCTAAGTTATTCTTCAATTTATTCATTATTTTTTTTATGTTTTTATCAATTTTGTTTTAACTAGAAAGATTAGTCCACTATTGTATAATGCTCTTTACTTTTGTCCTGAAAAAACAAACATTTCAATTAGTATCCACAAGAGGGAGCCAAATGTTTGCTGAATAATTGTTAACTTAGAAGGCTATTTCCATTGCCAAACTCCAAAGAAGTCTCTTATCCTAAATCAAGCATGTGGAATCCGAGTTAAGTGGATAGCATTATAAAATATACATTTTCTAAAGAAGATGGCATTGAAGAAAGCTAGTATACTTTTTGTTTTTTAACATTAGTAACTGAGAGGAATAGTGAAATTACATTTTACACTCCTCCACAAGGTCAACTCCATGTTACCGGACCCAAGTCATTCATTGATGTATTGTTATTGCTTGCTTTACTCACTGGTTGAATGTTGTCTTCCAGGCCCTAGGCAGTAACCCCAAGATTGAGGTGCGTGATGGAAAATATGCCTTCAAGCCCAAGTACCACCTGAAGGACAAGAAAGCGCTGCTGCGGCTGCTAGACAAGCATGACCAGCTGGGGTTGGGGGGGGTTCTGCTGGATGATGTGGAGGAGGGACTGCCCAATGCACAAAAAGCCATCAAGGTGAGGCACTGCACTGCACTGGCCAAATCATTAAAACGGACTTGAAACCAAATTCAGAAGTCGTACATATGATGATAATATGAAAATGGAAGCGGTGTAGCAGAATTCTGTATCGCTAGTATCATTAATTTGAGAAAGGCCCTTGTCTTAAACATGTTTGTTACATTGTCTGTTCTTAAGTCATATCCTGCCAGTACTATGACTCTATTTTTCCAGTAGAAATCTATGAAAAAGAAGAGAATGCTCCACTATATTCCATTCTGCCCTTCCATGAACTGGGGGAAAGGATTCTCAGTTTTGCTGCTATGCAGTCAAGAGATTCCAATGGATCATCTGCTTGTATCTGATCTGGCCAAATTATTGTCATTGGCAGGCTTTGGGTGACCAGATCATTTTCGTGACGAGACCAGACAAGAAAAAGATCCTGTTCTACAATGACAGAGACTGTCACTTTGTGGTGGATGAAGGTAAGACTATTTGCCGTGCTCCGGCCTCACAGAAATCAGAAAAAGGGAGGTGATAGGACACAGTTATCAGGTATTCAGTTACATTATCCTCAGCTTTGTATAGGGCTACATTGTACAAGCTATTATGTTTAGGTAGTAAGAAGTAGAAGTTCCTTTTCCTTACAATTAAATTGGTATACATTTGTTGTTGATGCCTCCATGCTTGTATGCACACCTTATACAGGATGTACACTGTCCATATGTGTTTCTGCTGTAGATGTCTTGGTAGGTTATTCATCACAATAAAAAATAATTGTGGGCTGTGCTGTCCATGTCCCACAGTTTTCCAAGCTTTGATCACACACTGACGAGTTACATTACCCTTTTTCATGTAAGTAACTGCAGTGGTTGTGATACAGTTGAGGCACTGCTGCACACTTCCCCACAGCAGCACAGAGTTCTCTCACCTTAAGAACGGGTGCGTAGAAGGGTTTGTTGCTGGGATCACTGAGAGCCCGCCATCATTGAGTGTTCTCAGCCCTGTCTTCACAGTCACCACAGCATATCCACACCAAAGCAGGGCCAAGACTCGTGCCCTCAGCCTGCAGCACAACTCTATTGATTGTAGGCTGAGAGCTCTGCCTCTAATCCCCTCGCCAGCAGCCTCATGGGTGAGGTATTAGTGGTGATATTTTGTATAATCTGCTCCTAGACAAGCTGCTTTGAAATGAGCTGCTTCCTAAGCTCATGCTATAGGGGCATTTTTGGGGGGGATTTATTTTATTCACTGGTGAAACCGAGCGTAAGAAGAAAAAAATTACATCAGTACTTTATGCTAGCTTCTATGTTTACACCAGAACTGCAGAAGTTGAACCATAAATGATACAGATGTCAAGGCTATAAGGCTTTAATGTTTCACAGTGTAGTATACAGTGATGGATTTTCTTGTTTTGGCTGAATTCTCTCTAGACAAACCAAGAGTTCTAAATTAGTTGGGAAAGGATTATTTCCAAGGTAATGTCCAGGTTGTATTTTGTCTTGCACCCACCATTTTCAGTTTGTATTTGATCAAGTGCATTACTGCTGCTAAATATCTAGTGTTGTAATTAAAGATACTAGTTATTATCTTGTGATCCCCCACAGTCTCCGCTCTGAAAATAATGCAATTCATTAAAAGCCAATGAACTTCATCAAAATCCAGGGGATATTTTGGTCTAGAGGATCTGGATTGACAAACCTTGGCATAAATATTCTAATCGAATTACAATAATTCCACAGTAGCACAACAACGCTTAAAGATGTCTGAAGCTTACATCTAAAATGAGGAATCTGCTGAAAGCATTGTGTTCTTGTTCTTGTCCTGTTTCAGAGTTTCAGAAGCTGTGGCGGAGCATTCCAGTGGATTCCATGGATGAAGAGAAGATCGAAGATTACCTGAAGAGGCAGGGTATCTCTTCCATGCAGGAGACGGGACCAAAGAAGATAGTACGTACCTGAACGCCAAGACATGCTGCCGCCCGAGATACCATCCGAAGTGAAACACTGATGCACACTAAAAGCACTTCATACTGAAACTGCCAGCACACACTTAACAGTGACTTTCACGGTTTATATAATTCACTGAAATATGCATGGCAGAGAATCTGTACTGGAATCCTGTTTACCTTCGTTGACGGTTCAGTAACCCTTTCTGAGTGTAGAGAGCCACATTTTAATAAAGCACGCTAGCTTATTTACTTGACAGAAATACTGTAAGACCAGTGTGAAAGTATCCTGCTGGAATCTTGCTGATCTCAACTGCCTGTGTTTGATCCCACAGACACCGATCCAGAAGAGGAAGAAACCTTCTCAGAAGAGACGTTTCAAGACTCACAACGACCATCTTGCGGGGGTTTTGGAAGACTACTCCGAGGGTGTCCCAGGCAAGAAGTGAACAAAGACTGTATTTTACCCATCAGGCTGCAGGAGGGACTGACTCATGCAATCCAAAAGAGGAGGGAAACAATCTTCTAAATGATCTTGGTTTTGGCTCCAGGGTTTGGAACGACTCAGCCAAGATCATGGCACTGGCATTTATTTTACTGTATAACCTGGTTCAGAGACATGCAAATGTGAATCTCTATATAATAGTGTTTTTCCTTTCATGCCAGCATTCAAAAGACAATAAACTGGATATGATTTGAAAGAATGATTAACCTTGTTCCAAGGAATCTGCATAGATTATCATCCGGTGCTTTATTATTGTGCTTTTCTTGTTTTCTGAGCACATAGTGTATGCTGGATATTTTACCTGAACATCTTTGAAAGAATATTTGTAATAAAAAGGATGGGGTAAAATAACCCTTTTTGTTTTAAGAGATGTCGATATGTTTTTCCTTGGAGGATGTAGTGACTCAGAGAGGTCTTTAATTATGAATCGGGATCAAAAAGATCAATTCAAATCCAGCGTCTTGCACTTTTTAATGACCTGTTTGCAAAGCAGTTAACCACAAGTCCTCGAGGTGCTCATTGGATTTCTTATCCAAAGACTGGTACAGACTCAAGACTATAATAATGAGTCCAGATTTGCTTTATTTCACATAGTGTCTCCCCTGGTTTGTCTTGTTTGCTACTTTGAAAAAGAGGGAGGTCTATTGCAACTTACATTTTTGCAAAACAGTTTAATCAAATTGCAGTTCTTAGGTTTATTGTGTAAATTGGATTGTATATAACTGGAAGCATATGTTAAAAAATACAATGCATTTATTTTAAAGTAACACAGAGGCCATGCCACTGTTTGGCTCAGCTCTGTTGTGTTTTTTGAGACCCGATTTTTTAAAATGTCTCTTGCTGTTTAAGCTGCCCTGGAATATCTTGGCAAAAAACAGAGTTCCTTATTGGAGCAAAGTCAAAGCACAGGGCCTTAATGTGTTACTGATTTATGTTTTATTCATATTCCCCAGCTTTTAAACAGTGAAGGTGGGTATAGGCTAGGGGTGTGTGTGATTTACAGCGCCGCAGCCCATAGTGACAGAGTGCACAGTCCTTGTAAGGCAGGCCTGTTTCTGTCACTCCTGATAAGTGCAGGCAGATGGTGGCTGCACACAGGGGAGTAGGGGTCTGGTGAAGTGCTCTTGATACCTGCTGATGTAGAAGGTCTGAAAGGTACACATGACAAGGGGGAAAGTGATGGTAGTGACATCTGATTACTTCCAGGCTCGTGGCTAGCCTGTCGGTCCTTTCCAGAACCAGTGAAATTCCTCTGTGCGGGCAGAGTTGCTAGGAGACAGCTGGTAAGAGCCCACCCAGGGGGGAAAAATTGATTGTAGGTGGTAAGCTGGGATGGGCAGAGTCTAGATTGTTCTACAAACAAATCAAATAATGGTCTAAAATGTATTTGTTGTGTTTACCTTTGTTTTAAAAAGCAAAACCATATACAAGTTACCAGCAGACATTGTTTTCAATAGTATGGCAGTAGATGGCTGGGGTCATTTCCTCAGAAAAGCTCCTCAAAACTATATACAAATGCAACCACGTTTCACAATCTGCCTTATAGTGTGCTCGGTCTCACTCCTAATTGAATTTTGTTCTGCTTTTCCAGTTGCTGTCAATATTTCTATACTACATAGTGTTTTATGTGTTTGTGTTGTAATTGCAAAAGTAAGCTTCTGGCGGCGTGGGTTCACTGAATAAGTGTTTTGTGGACGAACATTTAAACTGCACGGTGCACTTAAGACATATTCTGTATTCTGTAGCCCTGACCTGCTTGCCAATTGCCATTTTCAGTCACGCCACAAGAATATGTTTCTGGTTATTGTTATTTATTTATTTGCACATGCCCTTATCCAGGGTGCCTTACAGGCTACATGAGCAATACAAAAGGGCAGTATAGGTTACAATTTAAGTTCATTGTGTTTCCGGGAATCTGATCTATTATAAATTGGTAGCGACAAATGTCTGTTCATGTAAAGCCACCTGTGTAAACTCTTGGAGTTGCAGAGCAAAATAAGATGTCTGAACTTAATTCGAAAAGTTGCATGAAGCCAGTGACCTCCTATCTTTGCCTGGAGAGGCGGGGGGATTATTACGCTGACCCCGGTGCTCCCAGGGGTGATGGTGAACAAATTGGATGGTCACGGAATTTACTTATTTACTGAGTGGTCCCCAGGGAAGGCCCAGCTCTCATTATCCAGGCTGAGAGACATCCACCTGGGCTCAACACCTTGGCCAAGGCTCCTGATGACCCCACATCCGTGCTCCTGTGTGGGCTGCTGCTGCACAGTGAGACCTGAATGCTGAAATTGGTGGGAAAGATGTAAATGCTGCCTAGGTGCCAGTATGTCATTTATCAGTTTTTCAAATCATTCACCACATTACATACCGGATTTGTGTCTCGACTGCATTGGTGTTCTGGTGGGGCTTTTGTGGAGTCCGGCAAAATATTACCCTGCTGAAGAGAGATTGCACTGCTGGAGACGGTGCTGCATTTGGCAGAGCTTTGACAGGATGCCACTTATGTGTCTGATGATCCCTTGCTTTCATAAGAAGAAAAAAGAACGATATTGGATAATTTCTGTGCTTGTTGCTTCTCAGATTGTTTCCACGAGTCTTTTCACTGAGCTGGAGAGGCAGGGAGGTGTGATTGGATTGTTAATCAGATGAATGAACTGTACATTATTAATCATTTTGCTCCTTACTCCAATTCTGATGAGAAAGAAAAAAAAAAAAGATGAAATCGATCGCTTTGTTTTAGCTATTTATTTAAAATATTTTTCAAGTAAAACAGCAAAAAAGATACAAGATACAAAACATGTTTTTGAGCTGGTGTTACAGTTTCCCTTTAATTTTCAATGACATTTTTGGTTGTTGTTTTTTTTTCTTCCATTTTTTTTTTTTTTTTAAAGGTTAACAACAATGACTGCAATTCACTGAAATAAAACTCCCCCTGTGGAGACCTTTTTTTCTCTTTACAGCTAAAGCATAAGGAAACATACCATGAACATGCACAATGAGTCTACACACTTTACTACTAACATAAAGTTAAGGAACAACAAGTATAAGTATTTAAAAGTTGAAGAAAAAAATCCAGATTTTGTCACATATTTCAAGAAGGTTTAGTCTTCATGGTTGATAATATTTTATTGACTGGTTTATTGAATGGCGTTAATTTTTTAAAACATTTTTGATTATATGGTGAATTACTTTTTCTCTGTAGTATTCATGGCTGTGATCAGTCTATCTCATCTTATCTTCAAACATACAGCCTTACCTGCACAGATTGAAGTATTTTAGGGGGGTATTGGTCTATTGAAACCCATATCAGTGGCTTGCAATCAATAATTCTACTGCTTATTTATGAAAAAGATGTGTACTGGTTAAAAAATATCTTTAAAGATGAACAGAAAACAAAAAAGGATTGTGTAAATGTACTGCATCATTTAACAGCAGAGATGTTCTATAACTTTTCAAAACAAACTTTGAAATAAACTATTCACTACATTGACTCACTTGAGAATGTATTCAACCTTTTCAAATCAATAGTTATTTGCATTGGAAATGGTGTTGGGGTTGTGTAGAGACCAAGGAGAAAATGGAGAATTTAAAAATAATTTGCCTAAATTTAATGCTGGGGTTAAAGATGACTGAAGTAGCCAGGATCTAATTGGATAGTACTCGGCAATCAGTAAAAAACAAAGGCACACTTTGTTTAAAGGAACACAAATATTTTACTTGTATGTAGTTGTAGGAAATGATTGAGTTGCAGTTATTCACATTATTGCTCACACAGTTTGTTTTGTGGTGATAAAACAGTATTGCTTAGGATGTTCACCTTGTTCAATGGACACATTTTATGATGTTGAGGATGGTTATGATGGGTTATGTGATCTCTATACTGCTTGTCTGAGACAGTGAACTGGAGACTAATCAAGCTAATCTCCAACAAAGCTAAATTCTCATTGAAGATCACTTTTACTTTTTGCCCACAATTTGCAATTTGCCCACAGCTCTTCCAACAGGGAAAATATGGACCTTTCCCCTATGTTGGTATACAAAGTTCACGTATGTTTGAACTCACTCAAGGGATGCCTGTACTGGTAATTCAAAAGGGTATAGATCTGAAAATAAATTTGGCATAATAGGATGTCACAACAGCATTGCATTCTGAAAAATTGCTTTGACCCTCTGTTCTGAATGCTTATCACATTTAACCAAACCAGGCTCACAATTAGAAAATGTGTTAGTCTTATCAAGCTTATCAGAAAAGTACATTATAAAAGGGAAGTTTGAAGTTATAAAATCCAAGGCTGACAATGATAACGGATATTTGGCTGACTGGAAATACACTTCCTGTATATCATTAACTGAACTGCCCACCACTTCCACTCACACCTGAATCGCGTTTCTGCTGTATTGACTGCTGTACACTTTGACTGATGACTGAGTACCATCTTAAGAAGCCTTTGGATGTTCGATATGAGGTCGAATAAAATAAAAAAGCACAGTCATTTAACACTATAAGCAATGGGGAAAAACAACCAAAACGGACGGTTCTTCATACTCACATCTGCTCAATACAAAAATACTTGCTCTTTTTTCTCTCAAAATATTAAAAAAATTACAGCACTGTTTTGGCAAATCATGCTTCAACATTTATAATAATAATAATAATAATAATAATAATAATAATAATAATTTCTTTATTATGCAACAATATAAAAAAGGAGGGAGTTGGGTTGACAGGTGGATGTGTGATAGAGGCCGAGGTGAAGTCTTGAAGGTCTTGAAGTTGCTGAAGCCTGAAAGAGGCACAACTGGAAGTTAACACGGTGCCTACCACATCAGTACGGCCTACACTTCATCACCCAGTGAAACGCTCTGCCTCAGTTGGGCTTACGAACCGCCCAATAAAACAGTTTGAGCTGCTTCCTGGCAGCCCAGTTAATAATGATTGATTTATCATGCTTAAACATATGGAAACAGAATGTTTATCATTATCAAGTCGTTCTTCTTATACACAATATTTTAAATCTACTTTCACCGCAAATGTGATCCAATTTTAAAAGAGAGGTGGATCATCCATAACTGTCTCATCATCAGGCGCAGAGAGAAAGGAGAGTTTATGAGTCTTGAATGAATCTTCTGGATTAGCCGGTTAGCTGCCTGAAGTCAAAACCTATGGAATGCTCAAACTGGTCCATATTCAGTTTCCATGGGAGGCAGATGTTCCAGCCTTCCCCCAACCCCTCTGATGTGGGTGGAGGAGGAAATGAAAGATTAGAACAGATGAATGGTGCCGTGTTCTTAATACAGGTACAGGCAATCGCACAAAGATTGACTTTAAAATATTTAGTTTCTGAGCCTCTCAAAGTTCTGCCCAACCTTCATTTTACTGGTGATCGATGGATGAAGTCTAGACCCCTCAGCTCAGGAAACAATCTACATAAGGCTTCAAGATACTATTTGGAAAACTTACCAACAGTCCACAATTTTGTGATAAGGATCGGACAGCCTCAAGGCAGGGCAGGAGTATAGGTGAACACCATCAAGACCAACTGTCGCCACCATCACACATCAGAGCCCTGAATAAAATCCCACAATGGAGTGAAAGTTCAGAATCATTGCAAACTGAGCTAACAAATAATAGTCATGTGAGGATTCAAGGCCTATTAAGAGATTCATCCATAAAAAGAGGAACAAGAAAACTGCACACCTGATCAAAATCTGACAGGTGTGTAGAAGATAAAGCCTGTGACAATAAAGTGTATTGAGATCCTCCTGTGTCTGGCATTGTTTGTTTATACATTTTAAAAGAGCAATGCCAATATTTTCTGGAAAGCCTTACAATGGCAAATTATGATTATTATCATTGCTTTATAAAATGCTCTAAACATTGACTACCACATCTCATTTCAATCACCTCAAGAAGATTGAAGATCTCAAGATTCATATATAGGAAATGGGTTATTCCACCACAATGTCTTTAATCAGGGAGCTGGGTAAATATCACTGAAAATATGCTGCTAATGCTGACCTCACAATAAATGATAGAAGTGTTATTTGGTGACTTTAATTCTCTAAGTTAAGTAGTGCAGTGCAGTATGAGTAAAACATAAGCCATGCACACCTATTTCATCATCGTTACAAAACAGAATACATCTTGTTGAGGATGGTTATTAAATATGACATATGAGATCAATATTAAATCTGTTTAGAACTGTAAGATTTAGGGTTCTGGGAGTTGAGAATCGCTCTGGCCTCTGAGAGCCTGAGCCTGAGCCTGAGTTTACTCCGCTTTGCCTTTAAGGCAAGGTGTACTAGTACGCTGTCCTTCCCTTCAGCTTATCAATAGCTCCCCACACTTTGTTCAAGTGCATGGATGCCGTTCTGGTCTCCCTGAGGAGTCTGGCTGGTTTGTTCATTGCGTGTGGTGTGCTGTTTTGTGGTGTATTCTCGTTTTCAAATAATCAGGGTTGCATTCACAGCAGAGCAATTCCACTCTATATTGCAAATCTAATAACACAAACCCAGTCATACTTTTATTTATTTGTACCGTAACTTGTAACATGCTCTCATAGTTCTTGAATTGCATAATCACCCTGCGATCATTACTGATTAACTCACTACACTGACCTGCTTGAACAAAAAATACTTTGAAAATCCCAAGTCCAAGCCAAGCCAAGCCATTGCTCAAAGCTTAGGGTTCATATTGTGGTTTAAAGTGCCAATAGGTTAGAAACACAAAAAGACATATGAAACTGTGCTTTTTTACATTATCTTTTTGGCTCTGGAATTAACCTTTATTATGGTTATTATTCTTGTTTCATTGCCTCTGATTTCTGTTACTGTGAAAGAGGTCAAGACAGAAATCAACCTCTACATTTCCTTTTTAGAGGTCACTACATTTCTGAAGTGGGAATTATTTAAAAGTTAAACAAGAACCTCTGGCTTTGCTCTGTTATTGAGCAATATGCCTTTCGGCAAGTAGTAATCGTCTATGGTTGTCGTTGCAGAGAAATCTCCACTGATGTTTTGTCAGAGGGCAAAGCATTACATTTTTTTGCTTTTCACAGCACATTAGTATTTAGTTACTGACCTCATTTGTCATTGCATTTCCATAGTTTCAGAATCTGTTAAATATTAGGTCCATGTTCACCAGGAACCTCATGTTTAATTAAGGAAAAGGAACAGACTAGTTTTTGTTGTTTTCTTCCCTATATTGGTACACATTTTTCTTTTTTTACCCTCCAGTTTGGGATAATCATACTGACTTACCACTACAGCCCTTGTAGTAGTATGACAACTATGAAGACAGCACATCTTCTGAATTGTGCACTGGCAGGCCATCCGCTCAATACATTTAACCCTGAAAACAGCTCTAGATACAGCAAGCAAAGTTATGATGACAATTTGGCTAACCATACAACAGTTTGTAGACTGATCCAGCTCTCAGTGATAGCACTACAGCCTCCTAGCCACCCAACCAGCTATAGGAGTCACTGTTGCATGTCAAACTGATAATCTGTCCCCCTTACCCAACTCTGGCCTGCCTTGATTTAAAACAAGGCAGGATTTAAAACAACTCAAGACAACTATGACCGAATCGTTCTGCTGTTTTTGAGACATCTGTGAATGCCTTGCTTTGTGGTATCACGTTACAGCTTTCTACTGTTGCAACTGACGTTCAGGTTGAGAAGCAGTCACTTTGGTTTAGTTAAGTCCGATGACGCAGAGGTAATTTTCCGGCACTAGTCCTGTTGTACTCATGTCCAGGCCTGCACTCTGGCAAGGCAGTGACTTCTCATTGAGACACTCACAGCACTGCACCAGTTGAGTTAAATGTGTTCCTGTGAACATCTGTGTACATCTGTTTATCTGATTTCCATGAACAATTTCTGTTGAGGCTATATTTAACTTTTCAGTAACCTAAGATTAAAACAAATAACAGACATAAATGCCAGTCACTACTATGCTTTTAAATTCAAGCTGAAAGGTCACTAATAAATATTTTTTTTAAACTTGAATAAGTAGGAAGGAGAGAACAATGACTATTTTATATGAACCGAACAATAGTATACAGAACAGTAGTACACTATACTGTATTGCAGATCTATATACCTTTGTAATATGAATGCATCTGCAATATTTTTTCCTCCATTGTAATGTATTTCAAATAAAAATATATAGGCCTATTATATATACATATATAGAAATATGCACCTAAAATACATCTAGGAATGGCTGTTTAACATATGTCAAACAATTTTATCTAAGATATGCTTGCAATAAGAGCTTTTTTTTTTCTTCTCTTGATTATGTGAGATATTTACACAGGGTGTTTGTGGGCTTACAAAAGAACCTATTAAATTATGTTAAAAATGCTCATTACTAAGATGCTTTAAGAATTGGCTTAAAAATGGTTCCTGGATCAATAAGCTACACAGGTCTGTCATATTACAGAGAAAGCTTGAACATTGTGAAATAATCACATTTTCCCACAATACATTTATATAATTGGTAAGAATATCAGCTTTGTGCATCAGGCCCTGAACGGCTAAGCTGTTTGATATGCATTTGTTTGTGTCTACAACATTTTATGTTTGCAGTTTTGTAGGACTGTTATCTTTAAGTCAAAGCTGGCTGTACTGAATATGGCAGTTAGATGAGCAAGATGGGACAAACAATGTGCTCTTGTTTGCAACTTTCATTAGGTTCCTCAAAGTTTTAAATGAATATTGCAAACCTCCACAATTATTGGCTTCCTCGTTTCTCCCACTGGAATTTACAAGAGGACGATAAGGAGACAGCATCGGGTTTACTCTCATTTTTCATTTCCCTCACTTCTCCCTACAGAGAACAGCCAGCATGAAACGAATGATACGAACCTCACACTAATCAACACCACCCTGCCAGTGGACAGACCCAAGACTCACCCCCGGGACTGGGAGAATGTGTCTGAAAGGCATGTCACTTCCTGTTCTACCATCTCCGACTTCATGTTTACACTGCAAGATTTGTTTCTTTCCCTAGGATACCAAATCTATTCTTGAAATTCGAAAATCACTGTCAAAATATGTGCACAGGTTTAGAACACCCTTTCATTATAGTGTTCCCCCAAAGCATACCTTCCAAAGAATCCAGATTTCATAATACAAAATAACTGTTCTGGGAGCTAAATGCATGCTGTGTACTACATTGAGTCAGGCAAAAAAAGACACACTTATACTGTAAAACAAATAATCCACTTTACACTTTCAGTTTGATAGGATATTTGATAAATAGCAAAGGAATTCGATTCAATCAGACATTTGGCAGCAGGTTGTGATGTACTCAATCAATTAATTCTGAATAATTCAAAGTTGTAAAGCAAAGGATTTGATGCAGAATTTTGCTTGCATTGATTCCCTTCATACCCTTAATTAAATAAATGACATGACATGAATTGTGAAATGACTCTAATTTGCCAGTATGATCTTCAATATGAAAATGTCAACTCTTCATGCTCGTGACATAATGTTAGATGATTCCTATGTTCATTTCAGCAAAACACATAAATCTATTGGTGCATTTCACTAAACAATAACAGAAAAGCCGTGGGTTGAGGGAAGCGGTTTGAAGTGGAGGCACAAGGTTTATCTATTTTGCTTACACTGTTGCAGATCAATGTTACTTTTTGTAAAATATCTACTTGTTATATAGGCTGCAGCTAAAGCAGAACAAAATATAAATATGCATTTCCCACATTGTTTTAGACCATTGTGAGATTGAGTGGGGAGTAAATTACGGATGTGTGGTCTGTAATTAGAGGCTATGCAGAGCCCCAGCCTGTAGGCCTCTCACAGTGTATTCAGTAAGCATCACACTTTGGCAAAGCGACCCATACTCACGCAGATTTCAGCAGTACTGCCTGGACTTCCATCCCTGAGGAGCAGCGTCTACAGGAGGGATCCAGCGAATCTGGACAAGTGAAAAAAGAACAAAACAGCACCTGATTCACCGGGCTCCGGACCAGCTCAACTCTTGAACCTTGATTCTCACAGTGGCTCCTCTGCGCTGCTTCAGAAAACTACTCTCACTCATCGCTGCAGGGTTCAATCTGAGTGCACCCCCCTCTCTGGTTACAATGCACCCTCTTACTGCCTGGGAGCCGCCAAAGGACTTTCATGACAGAAAAGGAGCAATCTGAACATTTAGCACTTCTTGTCGTGACAACCTAGGAAATGTTGTTCAAAAGATTACTCTTCACATTTCTGGCTTTTAAACATATCCAAATCAATGGTATGCTCTGTGTTTTTGATAACAGCCCAATCACACTGTTCTAAACCTACATTTAATACTGCATTAAAAATAACTACAGGTGACATGGGTACAGTAGCCTCAATGGTAAAGCCAAGGATGAATAGAGATATTGAAAAACTGCTTGAGGAACCTGGGAAGAATGTGGTGAGACCAGGAGAATCAATCAAGCAACTTCTAGAATACACACTTCCAAAGGTAGGGACCTTTTTGCACAGCTGTTTGTTGAGGTGGGGACAAAGCAGTAACAAGCAACTCTATGTCCACCTTGCAAAGATATCTGCTTGTGCAACACCATCATTCATGTGTGGACATCTTAAAGTTTAAGAAGTTTGAAATGTTTAATTATTAAAACATGAAATAAAATAGTGCAGACTTCAGTAATTAAAACTTAATGAACTTAAGGGCATTTACACTGCAGAAGAGTTTTACAGGATTGTAACTGGGCAGCATGAAGGGTTTGATAATAATATGTTCTGTCAGACAGAGAGCAGGGAATCCACCAACTTATATTTTAGTAATGACAGGAAAACCATTAATGAATGACATCAGTGAGAAAAGGAGATGTTGAGAATGCCAGAATCTGTCTTGAACACCTGCCTTTTATCCTGTGATTCTTGCTTTCTAAAAGATCAGAAACCATGCTGCAGCACTTTCATGAGTTTTTCCAATTATACAATTCACAGAAGGCACTGCTTATTAGTAGACTAATGCCAATATGATAATGCGAGAATTAGAAATGCAACTGAACTTGCTCTTGACCCATCTTATATTTATAAGTTTCATGTGACTAATGTATAGCCCTGTGGTCGATAACATAAATCAAGCTCGGCATATCAGACAAATTGAAAATACAAGGAGAAACAAAAGGACACATTTCATTTCAAATTTACAAATACCAACTCCTTTTTTGTAACTGCAAACATAGTTTTCAAAGTTGTTTTTTCCAATTCTGCAGCTACTCTGCACAGCTCTTTACTGTGACATGGTATTTGCACTGATGTTTTTGTCATGAACATTTTGCGGTTTGCATGAATAGCTTAGTTTTGGAATGATAAATGAAAAAGTTAATTCTGTATTACTGCTACACTACATTAATGTGATGAATGTTCTTCTGAGAGCTCCCAAGTGGCTTAGCTGGTAAAATCCTCCCCTTGGAGCACACTTTGGACCTATTGGACCCATTATCTGGACTACGTCAGCCAGCTGTGCTCAACCAACACTTTGCTGGTGCACAGTTGCTTCATAGCCTCAGGGGTTGGGTGTTTTTAGGTCAGCCAGGATACTAGGCCAGGCAACAGCGATCCCTGTGGCTTACTGGGTGCCTGCGAGTCTGCAGAAATATCAGTGCTAAATAAGTCAGGCCACCATGCAGTGCTTTAGCTCTTGTTTGCACCGTGGGCTTGAAAAGAAGCAGATGTCGTGACAATGACTTCAAAAGTAATGTGCATGTTATCTGCATCTCTACCATTCAGATAAGAGGCCTTGAGCACTGACCGGAGTCGAATAGCTGGTTTGAAAAGGGGGGTTAACAAGACTAACTGCAATTCCAAATAATACAGAAAAGGAAAAGAGTGTATTTTACAGGTTTTAATGGAGCTCCAAAGGGAAGGATTACAATATTTGTATGTTCCTTTAAGTTAAATAATTACCTGTGTGTTCCTATTTATATTTAATCCATAATTTATTTTTTATCAGTAGAACACAATGTTATATTATTGATTCATTATGTCATATTATATATTCTAATACACTGTATTATGTTATTTCAAATTTCAGATTTCAAATCAGTACTTAACCATTGGATCTGCACAATTCTAGCTTTGTGTCTTTACGGAAATTGATTAATCTCAGCTCAAATGCAGCTCCAAGCAAAGTTGGGAGATGAATAAAATGAGACCCTAACTTGAGAATAAAAGGTCATGGCATGCTGCTGTATTCAATGGGAGGCAAGCTGCTTACTGAACCTCTGCAGACAGAGTAAACTATGTGGTCTATCAACTGGATGTGTTGCAAGGAGAATGATTTATTATGATACCCTGGGAGAACTAGGTGTCAAAGGAATGGGAGCACTCTCTTTCACACATTCCATTAGCTCTTTCTGGCTGTGGACAAACTGCAAATGATGCTTTCCTTTTCAGGTAGACATGCCCGGCAAAGTAGAGGAACTGCATAAATCTTTACTCCTTGTATACTTAAAAAGGCACCAGCAGGATCTTTAATTACATAATTATCACCAGCAGCCAACCCCTTTGCTAATACAATGCCTGCATATTATTGATAATATTCTTGATTCCCTGTAGGAAATTCTTCAATATTTGTTTTGTCTTTAAATATTTGTCATATCTGCAATTTTATATGGATCTACATTATACACTTTCCCTCTCTCTCTCTCAATTTATATATATTTATATATATCCCTTCTAGAAACTTACCCCTGCTTAGCTTCCTTTCATTTCCTCTCTCATTAATTCATCTCTGCTCTTGGCCTGCTAACCCCCTGACTTCAAGGCCAATGCAAACCCTCGTCTTTAAGAAGCCTTCTCTTGGCGTCTCCCTACAGAACTATCATCACATCTCTTTAATTTCTATTCCATCTACAACTGGAACAATCTGTGGTTGACCCACTCAATCCATCAATATTTTCTGGATTGAACTGTAATGTGTCCTGCCTGGCAGAGGTGTGTCTTGGGTCAAGTGACAACTGTGACATAGTATCTCGAAAACAGATGTAGACCACACCACAATTCCTACATAATCACTCTCTATAGTTGGCCACTATCTGGGCTTAAACAGTTTGGAGATTATGCAGTCAGGCTGTCATTCTGGTGAAGAGACTTGCTGTTCAGTTTTGTGGCAGTTTCAATTTGTCAGACACCATTGTCAATGAAACCCAATACTCTTGCTTTTCGACTTAACTTCGCGCTTCTCTCGCAGGAGGAGCAGGCGGTCATTTGTGGGTCACACGTCACTCCCAAATATTTCCAGAGTTTTACAATGTTCGACACATTGTATGTACTTAACATTTTGGACAGTGATGTACAATTGTATCATATTTACACATTATTTTCAGTGTTCATGAAAATGTTCTGTTCGGTTTAAATGAACTGACTAAATCTTGATCATAATAATACATTATTTTGGGGAAAATGTCTACAAATTAATTCTGGTTGTCCTGGTAGTTGCATTTAAAAATACATTGTATGTGTAATATATATATTAAAAAAAAAACTACTACTTTTAGTAAAGCATTTAAAAAGATTGAATGGCATACATTGTTTAATAATATTCTAGTTTCATTTAGCTTATAGTTTTACTAAATTATTTTCCTTACACATTGTGCAACTATAAAACACAGAATATATAGCACTTGTAAATGCCATATACATTTTAATATTGTCTGGCATTATTACTGCCAAACCTTAAATAAGTGTGATATCTACACTAAAATAACTATAACTATAACTATAAAATATGTGTATAATTTTATTTAAAACCAGAACTCCAGTTGGAGCTAATATATTCTCTATCCAATCCATCATGGCCTACTTGTTAATTGAAGAGCAATTAAAAGAATAACAATTCTGAATTGCTGAGCTGGAAGATAGTTTGAAACCTTATAAACAAGAAACCGATTCAAACAGAATAGTGTACATATTAGTATGATTCACCACAATATGGTATTTAATGATGTTTAAAAGGAACTAATTATTTGTGAAATGTACCTCTCTAGCCATAGGTCTGCCTACTAGTAAAGTGCAGTGAAGTTAATTACAGATGTTGTTGGTTACTGTAATGAACGGAATATTCCTGAAGCAGATGTAGCTGCAAAATTCTAGGGATGCGTTTTCCTGGAAATAAATAAATAAACATGCTCCTGAAAAAATAATAACAGGGCATCCTTTCTCAGTAATTCATAAACCCGTATTTTACCTGGACCCTGTACATGAAGATTGTAATTTTTTGGATGTTTTCCCAATGTTCAATTCAATCACTCAGTGAATCCAACGGATACACAATCCAACCAGACATCGCAGAGTTGTTGCTGGCTGTCACTCTCTTGTCAAATTCACCCTCTGGTTCTTATCTCTGTGCAGAGTTTGACAGACACCATCGACCCCTTGGTGATTTTGAAAAAGGCTAAACTTTAAAAGCTAAAAGTTAACCTCACTGATGCTTTGTGTTTTCTTGACTGAGCTATAGTCTTGTGTCATAAGTGTGACCCTCTAGAGAAGATTGTGGAGTCACTGCTGCCCCCACTATTACATACCTGTACATATGTGGGAATATTTAAGTTTTTCAACCCTATCTCTAATCCTGATCTCACCTTTAACCCTAAATCTAACAAATCAACCAAATAACTCAGTCGCAGTTTGCTGTGTAGACATTGCCACCATGAGCTATGAAGAGTGTTAGATGGAGAAAAGGGGATGAAAGGGGCAGGAGTGGTCACCTTGGACAGAATCTATTAGCTGAACAGGGGGTTAGTTGAATGGAGTGCACTGTGGGGCCATGAAGGGAAAAGGGCTGGTGGGAGGGTTGGTGAGGCTGGTTGCGCTCAGGGAGATTACCTGAGCATGCAGTGAAGAGGGGAAGGTGAAAGCAGGAGGAGGTAGAGCAGGTGACAACTCCGCGGGATACAGAGGATAGGGAGCCCAGACATCGGGGCTGCTGGGATAAAGTGCAGGTACTGTGAGCTCATCTGCAAGACAAGAAGAGGAATATGGTAAGTGAAACAGGAACGTAGACCCTTAACACAAACGGTGAACATAAATAAAGAAGGAAGACTGAGAAAGATCACTGAAGTTGTGATCACATTTCATTGAAGTTATTAGTTAAGGTTAGGAGCTTAAAAGGAGTAGTCCATTCTAAGATGTATGTGCTGAAGTTGTGAGCAAAGTCAGGGTAGTTTTCAGAGTCTGAATTCCACGAGGATGTAATACACCGCACCATCTCGAGGTTCATCCCAATAAATAAAGCTGACACCAGGAACACTAAAATTAAGTCATAAGCTGTAGCACATCATCTAGTCAGGAACAAATTAGACTACATTGGAATTTAAACAATAATAAATACTTGTCATGCCATCCAAAACTATTAATACACTTCTACTGTTTGGATTCTGACACATTCTCTCTTGAGAGAGAGATATGTAAGCTATACAGACGTATTGGGAAGCTGTTTCTTCTGAGCACATATACTGTATATATTCAAATATTTATGCACACATTCCCAGCTAGACATGTAGTTTGTTTTTGATTCTATGCAAGTCGGAACAGTAGGAATTAACTGAAATTTAACACTTTAAATATTGAAGTATTTCTAAGGTGCAGCACGATTAGCAGGTCTCATGGCGCGTCAATGAATAACATGACATAAATAAAAATGCAGAAGCAGAGAGATGCAAAGCAGTGCTGTGGGCATTGTTTAGCAATTTACAATACGTAAAAAAACATGCCTAGACACACTCTGCTCTACAGTTACGAAAACTTTATGATTCTCTTAGTAAATAGATGATTTATTTAATCAATACTATTAATCTTCTCTACAGACGTTAATTGTCAACTGTTTGTTTATACACTCCTCTCTAAGGCAGGAACTGGGCCCTCAAAGACTGCTGAAACAAAGTATGACTAAAGGCTTTAGACATGGTGGCAAAATAGGCAATCTTATTTAGAGTAACTGTGACTTAAGAAAAGCACATGTGCTAAATGTAAAATAAAATGTTACTGAACAGACACCTCAGCATGTTTTATTTACACTGACTGTCTGCTGGATGAAGTACAGAGTTATTTTCTTTTATCGCACTGACATTTGTACAACAGTCTTACTTTCAGATAATTATGGCTGATTTGCTTAAAATAGCATTTGATTATGTCATCTTTTCAACTAATTGTTTCCTTCCGTATTGTTTCAGAACAAACCAGAAGGAACATGACTTTCTGTAATGTAAGATTCCAGCTAATAGCTTGCTCTCTCATTTTTCAGGAATGCACCACTCCACTTAAGAACGTAGCGCTTGTATACAAAAATCTTTGCTAACTTCATACTGTTTATTCAATATTGAACAAAATATTTATCGTTAAAGTAATCAGAACACAACCGTGTATATAAAAACTCCCCTTTTAACTAGATTGAGTTAGTTTCATGAACATCAAAAAAAATCACAGAATGTTTTCTTTATGTTGCTGACGTCACTTTTCTGTCATTTTAAAAGAAAGAGTCGACTGTTGTTAAAGGTTCATAACCTAAATCCTTTTTCATTTTCTCCCACCAGCTGTTTGAACTGTTTTGCTTGACTTATTATGTGAATTTGAAAATGCTCTGACTCCTTAGGGAATCATTGTTTTCACTCATACTAGAACTCAATGCCAAAGACAACCCTTCCAGGAGATTAGCAACTAAGCAACATCTTCAGTAGTTATTAATTATGAACAAACAGGAGTAAAATTTATTATTTCTCACTATGTACATGTATATAACAAATCTTTATTAATGGATAGCATTTATTGAATTACTTTAGTACCAGGCCTGTTGTAGTTTATCAAATTAAATATAACAATTATATTTATTTCCATTATGAAATGAAAAAGGAAAAAAGGTCAGCAAAGTTTAAATTACACAATAGCCTACAACATGATACAATGATACTAACACTGAAGTTTCAGGGTTCATATTTACTGACGAGGCAGACAAGACTATGAAGTAAAATTAAATCACAGACTTTAAGAGCTAATGAAGTACACACCTGTGTCATTAAAAACCATTTCTCAGTCGCTTTTCTTTACATAGGTTTTGCCCAAACAGCACGTCTTAATTAAATTGTAACATGTGCTCTGTCTCTCAGTTTGAATGGCTCTCTACAGACAGCTAACTCAAATCTAAGCTACTGAATTCAATAACAACATCCCAAACTCCCCTGTACCTATGAGATGTCATATGAAATAAAATGTAAGAAATGAAATATATATATATATATATATATATATATATATATATATATATATATATATAATTTAATCACATTATCTATTGCACAACTTGTATGCGAAATGTATATATAGTACTTTTGTAAACAATAAATATTCAAGACACATAATTATTCTCTCTACATTTTGCATAGCAGACTTGTAATTATTGTTAATTTGCAATTGGCAAATGGGTTGAAGAATTCATATGTTAATTTTGTTCCACATTTCTTATTATGATCTCCTCCAACGTTAATGCAATTCTTCCATCAATGTTCAAATTTGAAGATGTTCTCCGACAACAGTTGTGTTAACAGAATTGTAGAAATCATGTTTCATGTCAAAATGCTGTTATTTCGGATGTTCCCCGACTTGTGCAATGTAAAAAAGGTTAAATGGTGCCGTATTTCAGCTATATTATTTCCATTGTCAAGCACGAGCAGAAGTCCATAGAAGGTTTTATAATCTGTCAAATGATATCTGACACAGTAGAAAACTAAGCCTCAGCAGATCCCTGCATAATTTACACATTATGGAATTAGCCTTAGTGAGGTGATAATTGGTTAAGGTATACTGTAGAACTGGACGATGATAAATGCTGAAATGGTCCATACATATGTTTGTCCTCTTGGGCAGAAGTTAGAGAAAATACTTATTTCACAGGTTTAATACATTATTTTAACAATGTCCATCAAATGGTTGTAGGTAAGTAAGTAAGTGAGTAACCATATGGACAACTCACATATGTACAATATATGAAAACATATTATTTATGTATAAATCCCCATAACTATCATAATCGGCCTATATTGAACCACTGCTGGCTGAAGGCCCCCCCAAGATGTTTCCACTTAGAACATAAAAAAGAACATAAGATAGTTAATTCACGAGAGGAGGCCATTCGCTCCATCGTGCTCGTTTGGTGTCCATTAATAAGTGATCCAAGGATACTATCCAGTCTATTTTTAAATGTTCCCAAGTGTTCAGCTTCAACCACATCGCTGGGGAGTTTGTTCAGATTGTGACGCCTCTCTGTGTGAAGAAGTGTCTCCTGTTTTCTGTCTTTAATGCCTTGAAGCCCAATTTCCATTTGTGTCACCGAGTCCATGTTTCCCTGCTGATCTGCACTTGCTTCAATCTACAGCTTCTCTTTTCCATGTCATGTTTGCAAAATGTATGATTTAATCTTCCCACAATTTCATCTATGTGGTCATATTCTAGTTTTTTTTAATCTCTTGGTATCCATTCTGTAGCCTCCTTGGTCCACCTTTCATCTGTTCTTCTTGCAATGTGTCAGCTCAGCTGTTTGAACATTTTCACTCTTTCAATGATGCCACATATTTTGGTTTGTTCTTGGATCCATCCGTCTCTTCTTGTTATTCCAAGGACACATCTTTCCATGCTCCTTTCTGTCGTCTCCAATTTCTGTATCATTTCAAGTGACCAGGTTCCACAGCCATACGTGAACATTAGTAGTATGCATTCAAATGGTAGATTACCTTTCAACAGCATGTGGTTTCTTCCAAATGCACTCCATCTCATTTCTACTCTTCTTTTGAAATCTGCGCTGTTTTGTTGTCCAAAGTAGACATAACATTTAACTTCTTCGAGTATCCATTGATCTATTTCAATTTTCTTAGATTTAACAAAGCTGATCAACATATCTTTGGTTTAACTCATGTTCATATTAAGTCTAGTTTTCTTGCTTGCATCTGAGAATTCTTGAAACTCAGGTATTTTTGCAAAGATTCAGTTGTTCAGTAAATTGTAAGTTTTTCAAATAAACTTCCTCCACCTCCTTGATGTACTCCTTTTCAAATATTGATTGAGTTGGATTGTGGATGTAGCATTGTTGTATATATATTTAATAAGAGTAACATAGGTTTCCTCATTGTTTTGATTTCTTAGAGCTCTGATGACTAAGGTTGTAAAATGTAAAAACGAATTTGATATATTGTAACAATTGTAAGTCACCCTGGATAAGGGTGTCTGTTAAGAAATCCAGTAATATACACTCACCTAAAGGATTATTAGGAACACCATACTAATACTGTGTTTGACCCCCTTTCGCCTTCAGAACTGCCTTAATTCTACGTGGCATTGATTCAACAAGGTGCTGAAAGCATTCTTTAGAAATGTTGGCCCATATTGATAGGATAGCATCTTGCAGTTGATGGAGATTTGTGGGATGCACATCCCGGGCACGAAGCTCCCGTTCCATCACATCCCAAAGATGCTCTATTGGGTTGAGATCTGGTGACTGTGGGGGCCAGTTTAGTACAGTGAACCCATTGTCATGTTCAAGAAACCAATTTGAAATGATTCGACCTTTGTGACATGGTGCATTATCCTGCTGGAAGTAGCCATCAGAGGATGGGTACATGGTGGTCATAAAGGGATGGACATGGTCTGAAACAATGCTCAGGTAGGCCGTGGCATTTAAACGATGCCCAATTGGCACTAAGGGGCCTAAAGTGTGCCAAGAAAACATCCCCCACACCATTACACCACCACCACCAGCCTGCACAGTGGTAACAAGGCATGATGGATCCATGTTCTCATTCTGTTTACGCCAAATTCTGACTCTACCATCTGAATGTCTCAACAGAAATCGAGACTCATCAGACCAGGCAACATTTTTCCAGTCTTCAACTGTCCAATTTTGGTGAGCTTGTGCAAATTGTAGCCTCTTTTTCCTATTTGTAGTGGAGATGAGTGGTACCCGGTGGGGTCTTCTGCTGTTGTAGCCCATCCGCCTCAAGGTTGTACGTGTTGTGGCTTCACAAATGCTTTGCTGCATACCTCGGTTGTAACGAGTGGTTATTTCAGTCAAAGTTGCTCTTCTATCAGCTTGAATCAGTCGGCCCATTCTCCTCTGACCTCTAGCATCAACAAGGCATTTTCGCCCACAGGACGGCCGCATACTGGATGTTTTTCCCTTTTCACACCATTCTTTGTAAACCCTAGAAATGGTTGTGCGTGAAAATCCCAGTAACTGAGTAGATTGTGAAATACTCAGACCGGCCCGTCTGGCACCAACAACCATGCCACGCTCAAAATGGCTTAAATCACCTTTCTTTCCCATTCAGACATTCAGTTTGGAGTTCAGGAGATTGTCTTGACCAGGAGCACACCCCTAAATGCATTGAAGCAACTGCCATGTGATTGGTTGATTAGATAATTGCATTAATGAGAAATTGAACAGGTGTTCCTAATAATCCTTTAGGTGAGTGTATATTGAATCAAATGCTTTCTTGTAGTCAAACAAAGGAAGCATCTTGCCAATTCTTCTTGTACAACTTGTGTATGATACATTGTGTTATATACACTTCTGAATCCTGTTTGTTCTCTTGGTTGTGTAAAGTCCAGTGTGTCTTGAAGGCAATGTGTAAATATTTTTGAAAATATGTTGTATTAGATGGGAACTACACTAATGGGCCTGTAGTGTTTCAGATCTATTTTGTCTTCTTTCTTGTGAAGGAGAATAATGGTTAATTATATATATACAGAGAAAGAGAGATAGATATAGATACAGATATAGATATAGATATAGATACAGATACAGCACATACTATATACACAGTATATAGTACATATATCAGTTGTCCTTATGGATATGTAAAAATGTAAATAAATAAATACATACATACAATACAATCAATTAGCATGAACACAAGAGTCTGGTGAGTTGTCAAGGCCAGCTCACAATAAAAATGTGTACCTACAATCAGTTATGATGAATACCAGATTTTTATATATGAGATTATTTTTCTTTCCTTCTCTTTCTTTTTTTTTAGTCATGGGGCTATTTTATAAAGATTGTATTGTTTTGTAACTGGTTACAATTACTGGATAATTGTCCAGAATGCCTTAATGCTAGAATGTAATTTTTTGGAATCATTTAGTCTCCTGTTTAGATATTCAGCTAAACCTCAATACATAATGAATACAGTCCTAAACTGATGCCTGCTTACCATCTAGGTAGATAAATACAATTTGACCAAGTTTGAGTCACACTCACACTTCTTATTGGTCCATTTTCAGATGTTGTGTAAATTCACATACAATTAGGCTACAGTTTAAACAATCAACATAGTCAGATAAGAGAGTATCAATAAAGATACAATAAATAATAATAAAAACAAGAAACACTTCATTTTCTGTCTGGATCGCAGCCACAGGAACCCAAACAAGAATCAAACATCTTGTCAAAACATGTGCATCAGTTCATGTGAATTCAATAGTCCATTTAGCTACAGGTATTCCAAAACGTATCCAGAATATTCAAGAAGATCAATAGGAGATAAATATAACGGCCTCGTCGAGAGGCAGTTTTCTGTCTTTCACAATAACAATAACTCAATATTATATAAATAAGAAAATATATCTGTATAAATTCAAATAATTGGAAGAGCATACCTTTATATCACTACAAAGGATTGGTATCTTGTAGTTACATATAGTTACTCATTTGATTTTATGAGTAACTATATGCTGAAATAGCTCTGCATTAAAATTAAGTTCTTAACATGGATCAAAGAAAATTTAAGAAATAACATTTTTTTAAGGTCACAATACCAAAATATACTGTTTGTTAGAAACCAATTGTAATAGGATAATATTTGTAGATAATAGAATGTTCACTACAAATCTGTTTTTTAATGCAAACAGTGTTATAAAAACTACTTAAATTTGAGTTAATATACTTATTACAAGATAACAAATGATAAAAAAACAGTAGCACACTATAATTATAATCAGGGGCTTTATATCTTAACTCTTATGGAGCATGGCACACACAGAGGCCTAGTAAACTAGGATAATATATTTTTGTGAAGCCTGTTAAATGTTTGTGACATAGACATCACATTGGATTGTTAAGGGTGGATTTTGTTTGTAGTATTCATTTAATTTACTCAACATAACAATATATATAATTTAAATAATAATAAAAAAAAATCTGTCCATATTAAGAAGCCCAATAATTCCTGAGGACAGAAATTCAGCCAAGGTCTCAGTCTGTCCTGCAGATGTGCCAGGATTGTACTCACAGGGTTCTCTAGTGATGAACTGGGGTCCAGGACTTTGCTGAGAGGGGTTGGGGGTTCCCACCAGTTTGCTTTTGGCCATCTTGGTGTTGGCTTTGGCGAACTCCAGTCTCAGTGTCTGAGGAATCTCTGGGTCGAAGCGGATACCCTACAGGTGGGGGTTCACAGAAGATAGTAAGAACCAGTAGGAGCACATAGTCCATATTTAGTGTGACTGTGGACATTTTGAAACTGAATTCCCTTAAACAGAGTTAAATTTAAATTATTACAATTTTGTCAATGCTTAATTGCAGTGCGTGACAAACAATTAGCTTCGATCAGTGGTCTTTGATTTTTGGGCAACGGATCAGTGGATTACTGACCACTTTTTCCCATTTGATTGGACAAGAAACCAAAAACTGGTTTACTTTTTAATAAACAAAATAAATCAGTGACTGTAATGCAGGCCTGACAGCAAAATAAATTCAAGCTGTAAATGTCAGATTTTAATGTGTACCTTTGGTTGCACTGGTGGTGGTTCAAAGTAACCAAATACAAAAACACAATAAAGTCTTCACATCCAACACAGACTGTAGGGTTAAACTACCTTTCTTATTGCACTCTGGCATATGCTGTGGAATTACACATGCAGAATGACTCATTACAAATAATACTTCTCTCCACACATACATGGTGGTAAAAATATGCACAATATTATGAAAAATACTCCTTCGGACTCACTATTCCCTCAAATTTTGCCCTGTGTATAACCTCTGCACTGAAATATAGCCCTAAGGACACCAACTGTAAATAAGATAGAATTTCAATTCACGGCTTAGAAAGTGTTTAATTTAAAACCTTCCCCATCTACACTATATTTTTTTCTGGAGGTTATATGTCTATATATGTAATTTCTGCATCTTTCACTCAAACCCTTGGAGGAATATAGCATCCTACTATATGTACTATGATGATTGCTCTGGATTAAAAAAAAAAAAAATGAATAAAGTAAATAACACATAGGTGACTCAAGCTCCAAATACTGTAGTTATTAAGGTTGAAAGTATGTGCCTTTACTGTACCCATTATTGTGAAATCGAAAGTACTTGAAAGTTGATGTTTTGCACATTCAAACACTAAAGCTATACAAACAAACTGTTACCTTAAAATACTGAATGTGTTAATGTACACTGAACATTCATTATGTGACAGTCTAGAGAACATAGGCATTATATAAAGTCAGTAGTGAAAATAGCAGTAACTGTAGCTGGAATGAAAGTTCATTCATTGATTTTTCTAAATACATTAAAATTCAAATGTCATAGTTGGGAATTACCATCAATCTATACAAGATACCAATCCTTTGTAGTGATATAAAGGTATGCTCTTCCAACTATTTGAATTTATACAGATATATTTTCTTATTTGTATGATATTGAGTTATTGTTATTGTGAAAAAAGACAGAAAACTGCCTCTCGACGAGGCCGTTATATTTATCTCCTATTGATCTTCTTGAATATTCTGGATACGTTTTGGAATACCTGTAGCTAAATGGACTATTGAATTCACATGAACTGATGCACATGTTTTGACAAAATGTTTGTTTCTTGTTTTGGTTCCTGTGGCTGCGATCCAGACAAGAAAATGAAGTGTTTCTTGTTTTTATTGTTATTTATTGTATCTTTATTGATACTTCAAAGTTTAAATATTTAGAATGAGCATTTTTTAGGGGAATAAATATAAAAACATGAAATAGAGTCACCTTTAATTTGTTTACCAAAAACATAATGCTAGTTAATGTTAAATGTAACATGATTGGTACATACTTAATAAAACAAAACATTTAACTGGCTTTTTATTTTATTTGAGAAAATTGTCCAGCCAAAATTTCGCTTCTGCCTGAACTACAAAACTTACTTTGAACTCAGTGACTTTCTGCACACACGCCTTACATGCAGTACGCTTAATCATCTTGTTCAACCAGAAATTAAAGATCTACAAGCCATTAGGTTACACCCTGTCTGAGTTTGAGGTAGGTCTCAGGTAATATAAACTGAGTGCCAAATAAAATATACATCTCTATGGGGTTCACAGATCAGTAGCTTCACTCAGAAACACACTTGGCTATAATGTAAGCACAACAAATTTATAGTCATTCATATGGTACAAGTCCTGGCCTGTTTTTCTCTCAAGCACAGGTGGTCTGTGTTTGTCCGCTAGGCCTGTCATCACAGAGTTTGATAAGCTCTGGAAAGATATTGTTCTTGGAATCACACTCTTAAAAAACCCCATAAAAAGATCAAATTTGAAGGAGCACAACACGTAATAAGCATTTTACATTTATTTGTATATAAAACATTTTTATAGGATGATTTCTGATTCCAAGACAAAACTCAATTAAGTTTTAACATCAAAGCTTAGCTGGGACCAAAACAGACTGGTTTCAGATGGGTTTTCTTATGTTTGTATTTCATTCTACTGGATGAACTCCAGAAAGCAGTTGTTACATTTTACCTTGTGCTTTCAGGAAGTAAATTTGGCTGTTATTTACTTATACACAGCATGTTCTGGAATTACTTAAACTAGTAACTGTAATGCTTCGGTGATTGAATGGCAGCTGGCAGGGGCATAAAATATGAATGCATGTAGAATTTACACATAGACAATGTGGTTAGTTCTAAATCAAGGATGCATTCTATATTGCATCACACATCTTACTTCAAGATAAATTATGTGGTTTTGCTTCCTTTGCCTTTATGTTTCAGACTGCGTGAGCAAATATGACTTCAAATGTAGCTGTCAGCTTTTTTACTCACATTCAGAGCATTCTTAGCCACCTCAGCTTCTGACCGGCTGTCGAAACTGACAAACCCTACAGGCTGGAGATAAAAGCAACAAAAGGAAAAAAAGTGATTTATTAGGCACTCTAAGCACCATTATTCAACTGTTATTGTTGAACTCTGATCTGTGAAAGAAAATTCACAGCAACGGAGAGACTAATTTACACAAGCCTGTTTGACCTAGATGAAGGCATAACTATAAGACTGTGCTTGAAGGTAAGTCAACCTTAACAGAAGACCGCTTGCTCTGTAGGTTAATGAGGCAAAGCATTATAAAACAACAAACTGTGAAATATATGGTACATGATAAATTAAGCATGTGTTGAAAATTGTGGTGGGACCTTTGTGTACTTCAAGTTCAAGATCACTAATAAAGTATGCATGACATGGAACTGAGCTTCCCAAAGACCAAATAAAGGCAATAATAAAGTGCTGAAAGCCTGCCCTATTCAGTTAAGATGTCTTTAACAGAGCTGTCACATGCCAGCGGAAAACTGCTCTGCTCACATAACAGATCGAAAGCATTCCTTACTGAAGGATTCCATAACAGAGACAAAGCCCTGAACAGGCAGTTCTCCAGAGGCTGCCGGGTAATCTGTGTGGAAAAGGAGTATCTTGAGGAACACGGATGCTTTTAACCAAGCAAGAAATACAAGGAAGACATGCACAGAGGGTGGATATAAATAGAATTACATTAAGAGCAGCAGTTTTGTAACTATATATGGGGATTGCTGCATTGCCGGGCACCCTGCTGGAATTCATTTATGTTACTGTCTTGCAATGTATTACCCAGTGTTGAAAGCAGACTAATACATTGAGCATTTTGCAAAGCTATATGATGAAGGTAGATATGTGTATAGATATATCACAGCATAACTAAATAATATTTTACAGCCTGACTATGTAACTGTCTCTAAGATAATTTAATTAATGCTTTCTGTGTTTTTTTTTTGTTTTTTTTTTTATAATATCAAATGATTACCCTGTTTTTGTTACAGTGCTCAACATATTATTATTGGAATCATAGGCCTTGTTAATTTCAACTTTCTCTGAATTATTAAGATTAAAGACTGTCCATGCTGCACCTGTGAATTTGACTTTTTTCATTTCTACAGAGCTGCTTTTATTATCTTTAATGGATTTAATTCAAAAGGAACTCTTTCACAACACAGAGAATGTGAGGTTATGATATCACACTTAAATTAAATATAATTCATCATGTGTAATGGCCTTAACCAATTGCTGGAGGAGTACTTCTCTCTGACACAGATGTTTTGTGAGCATTTCAAGAACGTAAAACATTATTCCAAGGCCAAAGGAACCTTGCAGTACCCTTAGCCAAAACACATATGCATGGACACTTCCACAGTTTGATTTATACATATTGTCCAGACAACTAGCATATACACAAAAAGTTGGAACCCTATAATCAGATAGTTTTTGTTGTTTCCCAAGTGTGATTGTGTGAAAGAGGTGATCACATAATCATGCCATATGCTCACTAGAAATGCTCAAATCTCAGACCTCCATAAGTGATTTAGTATTCGAAAGCACATCGTTTTTATTGTAGGATTTTTTAAGGAAATCGTTTCATGGGTAAACAGGGCACGGCTGGCAGATGGGGAAACAAAAACTTCCAGGAGGAGGATGTTTTTGCGGATAGTCATGTCTACAGGAGAGGGATTTGCTTAATGAGGCAGTCTGACACGTCTATAAAAAATGTATCAGTTCCTTTAACTGAGAATCAGAGAAAGGTATTTTCACTGAACCCAGGGAGCACAGAGAGCTCCAAAATCAATAACTCTGCCTAAAAGAGAAAGACTTGTCTTCTCCTTGATGTCTGCTGTGCTAGGGCTGCATGGGGGACCAATAGGAAAAGGTTACGTCATATTATTAGTCCTGGGTCAAATTAACATGACATGGAACTTCAGCATCTCCCTTGGCCAGCCACTTATCATGGAAATAAAGGAAATAAACACGATAAAACCCCCAAATGTACAGTTCATTTAATTTTCCATTTTTAGTTATTGGTGCCAAATAATACTATGAAAACTGTGTTATCAAAAATAGTCCCTTAACATATTAGTACGAGTTCCACGCCACATCATGCAGACCCCAGCTAAGTAACGCAGGAAAAATGTTAATGCTGCTCTGAGAATGACAAAAGCATGTTTCTACAACATTTTCCTACAACACCTTTCTTTTGCTTCCTCCTTAAAGCAATCTGAGCAAATTTTTTACTTGCCCCCTGAAAAAAACAAAAAACATAAAAAGAACAAAGACCATCTGACATCAGGCAGCAAAAATATGACATACATTAATCATGTGTAAACAGTGTGACATTGCCTAAGGAAAGCACTTGAAACCCAAGTCTATCATAGATGTTATTCTTCAAGACAACCGTATACAGACAGTTAGCATGTATATACAAATGAGTTTGCTTACCTGTTTGGAGGTGAGTTTAATTAGGGAACCTTCATAACCCTTTAAAATAAAGGAGACACAGTAAGCCACATTAAAGGTATAACAATATAGCTTGAGTAAAGGAACACCAACATTTATAATAAGAAAAGTGTAGAGAATGTGTAATAGTTGTCTACCTTTCTTTTCTGGAATGACTTAAGACAAACCTCTGGCTCAAAAGTCACATTCAGGCACGCTTCCAAATATGTTGTCAGAACACCTCTATAGTTTGGCCAACTAAGTGTGCAGATGCTCTTCTACACGTTACAATTTTAAATTAAACTCAAAAATGTGATCATTAGATCATGCAGGAAACATTAATTAAATCTACAAAAGTACCTTAAGGGAGAATGAGGTCACCAGTAAATTTTATATTATTTATGGCATTGTTTATGTATATAAATACATGAGCTAATAAATAAAGAAACAAAACAAAATATAAATAAACAGACTGACAGACAGACAGACAGACAGATACTTGAGAGGCAGAGTTAGCAACATTTGCAATCTTTAATTATAGACAGTTTTGACTGAGCATGCTACATGTGTTTTGTAACAATTACATTTTATGAAAAGGTCAGGGTGGTAGAGCCATTATTTGCCAGGCTTTTTAATTTTATATCAAGGAAATGTTGCAAGTTGATGGGTAATTAATTAATTAAACAACGGCTTCCAAATTCAATAGAAATAACATCATGCAGCAAAGCATAAAAAGGATCTTAAACCAAAAACTCTCAAAACAAACCTACCTTAAATGGTCTGAATAAAAGATAAAGTTCTCTGGGCTTGATATCCAATGGCAGTCCACTAACAAACAGTGTTCGGACCTGGAAGACAGCAGAAGAATATGATGTTGCAGTTCATCAAATAAGATACAATCAAATAATCAAATAATAGTTGCTTCATGTTAAGTCAATTTGAATAGGGCCTGCTTGCAGTAAAATGCCACGTGTCCTTTGCAGCTGAACTCCTGAGATACACACTGATTTATTATTATTATTATTATTATTATTATTATTATTATTATTATTATTATGATCATGTCTACTTAGAGTTTGTCTTCCTCTGTACAGAACTGTTTGCTATATCTGGTGCACAGAAACAGCAGTCAACAGTATACACTCATCAGATGTTGCTTTTAAATCATCAAGCCTATAAATTCACTGGATGGATTTTTAAAATGCTACAGCCATGAAATCCAAAGTGCAACCATGGTGGTGAACCTGAGTTTCACTAGTAATTTTCTGAATAGGATGGGATATTGACCTTTTATTAGCGACATGCATGCTTTCTGGAAAATGCTTTACACAGAGAAAAGTGAACAGATTAAAACGATTGCATGTGTGTAAACAACAAAGAACAACTATGAAATTAAGTTGTCCACTTGGTTATAATAACACTGAGGTAAAGTTAATAAATAAGTTAATAAAAGGAAGACTGATTCTTAAATATATTCCTTTTACTATAATTAATACATGTATTTCCCCCCTTCACTGTTATTTCCATTAGTACTGACAGTGTTGTACTAAATATTATGCAGGCCTACTTTTCCGTAATGCCGAATTTGCCTTTTTGTGTGTGAATCATTTACCATTTATGGTGCTGTTAACCTTCCTTTGTTACCCATGCAGATAATGAACTGTTGGAAAGGGATAGAATTCATATAATATGTAGCTTCAGACTGCTGGAACCACAACATGGTCACCTGGCAACAGTTAGCAAACTTTGTTTCTCCTGAGCTGGAAAGATCACATCCTATTAAGGTGACCTTTCTTATATTCCCTTCAAGCTTAGCAAACATATAGGTATCACTCATAAGTACACAACGCATGAAAAACACATATTTTACCTGAATTAAATCCAGTTTTCGAGTGCAACACAAACCAAAAAATCCATATATGTATTTTCCCCTTTGTGATTAATTATAATAGGGGATAGATACATATAACTTAATTTATTGGTTATCGATCGATTAAATGATTGATTGTTTGTTAGAAGAAAGCATGGCAACGTACAATTCTATACATTTCCAAAATATCAAGGAAACAACACAATGGTTCATCTTCATGCTGGTTCCTGCATGTGTTGTTACAAACAATGTCTTCCTCTGAGTCTTACACATATGTAATCCTGGATGGTGCCTATGCTGAAGGAATTCTTGAGGAATTCATAGGCAATGATGTCCCAGCAGTGTTTGGCATTAATAACTCAAGCAGGAAGAGCACAGAAGGAATATCAGATCCCAGCTACCACTTCTCATTAATCTATCAGCACCAACCCCTGACTCAAACAAGTCTGCACAGACATGAAAACACTGACTTCCATGCTTAAAACACAATGGAATGAGGTAAAATAACAATGTTTACAATTTAACCATTTCATGCATTGCAACCTTAGATTGGGATGGGTGAAAAGAGAGTACTCACATTCTCAAATCAACCACATTTGTCTTGGTTTTGGCACAGTTCAGTGTTACTAAACTATGTACTACACGTTTTTTCTTTTAAAAAGCCATTAGAAAAACACAATTAAATTACAAATATACGTATACGTCCAATAACACCTTAATGTGTTTAATTCAACTTAATTAAAAAAACTGATGCACAAGAAAGTAAAACTATATACATAGCTAATTAATGTAGCATTAGCCTAAACTAGTTAATCATATTCAGAATTAAATTCTTTGCTGTGCTGTGCTGAATGTTGAATTGTGGGTGACTTTCGTAATTTTCTGTGCTTGTTTACATTTAGAGAATCTGTATACTAGTTTTTCCTTTCGGGGCCAGGGCTCTGGTTAGGGATGAGATGGGTTGATGTTGAAATGGTGTAGAGAAGAACAACAAACATGAATTCTGCATGAATGCCACAGAATCATCTCAGTACAACTGGCAAATGAGAAATGAGCAATGCATGATCCTTTGAAATGAACCGAACACTCACTTTCTTTAACAGTTTCAGACATGAGGAATCTATTCAGATTATTGCGTGGATAGTAACTGTGGAATGGAACTAAAGAAATAACCACAAACATGAATAACTAGAAAACATAATTGGAAGAAAAATGAAACAACAGCAGAAAACATGGTATAAACTATCAATTTAATTGCCCCCAGCAGCATTTTTTAAATACGACGATTTTAAACCAATTGGCTTCACTGCCTTATGAGTTTCTTTGACAACACCGTGGCATACAGAGATTGATAGCCACTGGTGAATACTGAAAAAGATTACATCAGTCTTGGTTGCAAATATAAAAACACATGGTAAAATAAAACCAAGGATTCTTTAGTAATCTTTTCTCTTATCACATTTAACAAATTACACACTAATATAGAAAAACCTTATCTAAAAGTATCTTCTCCATACAAGGAAATTTAACCTCACAAATGATCTGAATTATTCTGTGATTTAAAAGGAGAATGTTTGGTTATATCACTTGGAATATAGCCTAATGTGCATCAGTATCAAGGTCTCTTGCATATACACTTGATCTTGATATGATACATGATCAACAAAATATTTGTTCCAAAATACACCATAGGTCTCCATTTAAGGAATCTAAAACTCACAAATGGACTTTTTCAGGGAGATTTTTTGAAGACATGTAAAATTGTAATTCAACAAACAGCTTCCCATTTAATAAAGCATCCATTTGGAATAATTAAAAATATAAATATAAAATAAAATAAATACAAATATAAATAATAAAAAAGATAATGTATGGTTATATCTTTTGGACTGTACTCTTTTGACGGTTTCTGGGTATGATTCATGGATATAATACAACATAGGAGCAGATAAGCAAAAGATTGATGCCAAAATATGTTAATGAAAAGTGCTTATCAAAACAGGTTGCAAGGCAACAACAAAAAATACATTTTTTTTTTTTCATTTGCAACTGATTTTGTAAATGATTGGTAACTAAACAAGCTGTGGAAATTGGCCATCCCAAAGACCCCAGACCTTGCTTGTTCTAGGATTAAATAAGTGATCGATTAATGAATCCTCCTGCAAGACATTCTGCTGTTGGTTAAGAACCAGGCTTGACTTCACTGCTCTTGGCAGCATTTCCATCATGTTACTCAGCTGAGACTCAGCAGCCTTTTCATGTACAGTTCTGTCATGTTTGGCTTCTATGACCATAAATGGACCGTTTAAAGGTTTAGGGTCATGCTCTTGAGATACATGATAAGACTTACGGCTGTGTGCCAGAAAAGGGAAGGCAAGCAAAACATTAAGACAAAGAAATGCTGCTCTTAAAGAGTTGAAACTTGGGAGACTTTGATGAGTTCAACGTTGCAACTCTGAAAAGGGTGCTATAACAAATAAAGATTGATTGATTGACTGATTGATTGAGGCTAGATGGCAAATGAGATTCAGTTCAAAAACCTGTGGAGTATTTCTCCTCAGTTCAGGCTTGAATAGGTCACATATAAAGATAAGTTACTGCTCTTAATTAAATGGATATTACACTACACACTGAAATTAACCACACAATATGGGTAAATTCATCCAGTTCTGCTAAGAAAGTCCCTGGGGATTATCATGTCACAGGGACTTGTTTACAGACCTATTATTACACTTGCCTCAACTGTGCCTGATTGTACGTAGTCCCGTAGTTATGCTCTTTGTGTTGTGAACATTTCACAAATACTAATATCCACAGCCAAGCAAGACGTGATCATAAACTGAAATAATTGAAATATTGCCGTATTCACTAATCCAAACCTCAAATGAATTACTTTACTCCTGAAGTATGTGTACTTTTGGCATTAGATAGCTATGTTAGGCAACAACATAATCAGATAGTTACTAATATAGTCATAATATATCAGGTTCTTTTTGAGAACAAATTAGACTGAACTCAGCCAATATCCTACTAGCAGAATAGACATTTAAGGCTTTACCCACACTCTTTTGCAGCATTTTAACCTGACAACATGCAAAACACCTTTTCCGCTCACACACAATATTCTCTGCTAGTGCATTATTGGTTTGTAAAAATATGGTTCTCTATGGTTTACTACATAATATCGTTAGAAACCAAAACAACCTTAGCCTCTTTGTCTTTTCCCCCAACATATATCCCCTTTTGCATACTCCCAAGAAACACTGAGATAAGACACAATTTCCCTGCACGCTTATATAAATAAGTGTCTGCGGGCATGCTCTGTCATGATCAGACCGTGGCAGGAGTTATGCTTCCTGTATTTCCAGCAAATACTGCCATCCCAGAAAGAGCTGACAAAAACTGAGGCTTTTTTGATGAAAAATGCTGTCAATGCAACCACATAATTCAGATCCTACGAATGCATTCTGTCAGTATACTTTGTGCAATTTCATTTACATCAGTGCTGCTAAATAGTTCCATCCAGATTAATTAAGGTTCAGGTTTTCTGTGCAGTCTCATATACTCCAGGCTGTACCATTAAGCCCCAGGTAAGATATTTCCTGCAGATTGTGTTCTGCAATGAAACTATTTGGATGAAAGCCAGGTTTTTTGTGGCTCCTATGTAGGAGGCAATGACTTAAAAGTCTAATTGCCATGTGAAAAACTATGTAAGTCTTAATCAGACAGAAGTGTATTTTTCTTTCATTTTAAATACAATTTTCAGAAAAAGTGACTATATTACATTAACTTCCATTCCTTTATATCTATTACCTATTATATTCAACTCAAGGATCTTGTTTTTTTAAATAATTCTAGCAGACGTTCGCGTGAAGTTGATGCAATCACTGATGCACAAAACAGTTCAAAGTGTGTTTTCTGAAATTAGGACAGAAAGCAGCAAAAACAAGTACATGCCGTACTCAAGCAAGAGTCTCGATTAGTGTTGAAGTGTTGACATTTTTTAATTACACTGAGGTAACTGACTTTCTCTTACAGTGCTGTACATTACAGATAACTAAACATTTACAATTTGTGTTATTATTATTAAAAATAAATCTAAATTCTTAAAAGGGAAAATAATGTAAACATGTAATACACACAAATACTAAATCAAGTGCAAGAAGTTAGAGAGCACCAAGTGTCTCCACAACAATCATATCCTATAAAACCAATGTATAATCTATGGCACAATTGGTGCTTACTTTATCCTGTGGTCACTCCTTTGAAAAAAGGCTTTATGGAACATTATGTTTATCAGGAACCAATGATTCATTCAAATCTTAAAAACTCACTATCTTCAGGCATTCTTTTTGCATTTAACAAATGTATTTTGTATTAAAATGTTTGTATAACTTACACATAGCCATGGGCCTGCTGATTATCTGTATGCTTAGGACAGCCTTTTTTTAAATATAACAACATAATTTATTCCAGCCTAATGTAGCTGTTTCTGATCTAGCTGAATGATTGGGTCAGATTAGATTAGATTTTGTAGGAATGTACCTTTTCACCCTTGTTTTTGTAGACCGGAGTACACTGAATTTAGATTGTACTGTTGCCACAACTGAGCCAACCACAACAAAAGCTGTAATGAAAAAAACAAAGAGTCTTTTAAAAGACCCCTCTGTAGTCTCAGAATACACTCTTTGGCATATTTCATCATTTTTTTTCATCAGCTTGGCTTGTCCATGTCTTCATACGAAAAATATTCAACAAAAGATTCTGTGTAGGAGAAACGCAGGCCGGATGTTAATATTTTTCGGAATTTAAATTGGACATTGTTTTCTCTGGTTTAACACATTTGTGGTCGCAAGTATTCTCAAAATGTATTTGAAACAATGCCATTTTGTGATTCTATTAGATGAATAAATATTGTTAACTAAATTAAAAATGTTGATGAGAAATAATGATATATTTTCAAAGTTTGTTGAATAATAAATATGTCTGTTAAATAAGTAACAACTAAAATAAGAACTAAAACATATAATCATCATTACACTTGATATCTTAAGCAACAAATACACCTATATATGTCCTTTACTATTGTATACATAATTAGTTTCTAAAAGCAATTACAAAGAAATAGAACAAAACAGAAACCCTCTTAATGAAATGAGAAGTTAAGTATATTTCAGATATTACACTGCATGTATTTACTAGCTGCATTTTTTGGCTTTCATCACATGTGCTTCAAGCCGGGACATCTAGATAAGATATCATGCAGGTTAACATTCCTCAAATATAAGGACTTTACTGCACCCTGGCATGGCAACTATTCCTAGCTCACATTTTGCTTTTTAACTAATTGGAAAAACACTTCCCTGAGCAATTTAGTTTAGGGAGTCATTTGTGCACTGGAATGGAGTTAACCAACCAAAAAATTATATTCACCCCATTTACATTTACACCCCAATTTGGAATCATCAACTTGATCCACCACCTACGACTGGTTATTCAGGAGGGATGAGACAAAGCCCTGACACACCGGTTGTCAAAACCAGTTTGCAATCTCACAATTACAAGTCCACCAAACAAACCAATTAGAGGATTTGATTGCAGATGGAACAGCTAACACCCTGAACCCGCTGGCACCGCAGAAGTCACAGGAGTTGTAGATAACACAGTGGTGCTCGGACAGTTGTGCACTGTGAACTGGCAGCCAGAGCCCATTATGCCTGGATTTGGGGCCAGTTCTGCACTTGCTTTTATAAGGAGCTAACATCCAAACATGTGTTCTGTAAATAAAATACGATAAACACTAGAAGATAATTTAACATCTTATTTTCAATCACTAAACACTGGTTAAACTTAATTCTGTATTTAGTATTAATCTGTTATTAGACTGACATGTACAAAATGCCTGATTTCAACATAATTTGTCTCACTTTATGCACAAGCAAGTAGAATAGGCACAACACAGTGAATTTAGACTACACACTTAAAAGATAATGACCATGTTAAACAAAGACTTAACATTTCTTGCAGGTCAAGCTTCTTCCAGGATATTCACTTAACATGTGTGTATCTGTCATGTTTTACAGTAGGTAATGCTTTTAAACTGCACCACACATTGGTTTAATTGCAAATCTCTTCATCACATGAAAAGGTTATTACATTAAGAAAACAAAGAACATATTTCTGACATAAAATATGATCTCTCCATATGACTTAAACTGTGACAGTCCTCACCTTACAGAAGAAATATAAAGTTAATAAATAAATAAATAGTTGGAGTACGCAAATGTTGTACAACAATCTCATGTTCTTTCGATTAACTAAGATGGTATAATATTTAAAATAGATACCTGTCTATCTTCAAATGCACAGATATCTATTTTACATCAGGAATGCTGATTTTAATGCTGATTCAATAACAAGTGGACTAGGGAAATTGTAGTTCAGTGACACTGACTCTTGGTCCAAGTTAAAGACAGCCACAACATTGCAGCATTTATAGTTAACTTAAAATACCTAATGGCTTGGAAACCAAGACCAATTAAGTCTAAGGAAAACATAGGATCTTGCGGTTGAATATGATAAAGAGTGAATAGATTTGGGGGGTTGGATGCTCTACCCAATATTAAAACGATTATTTTATTACAGCAGACTATACAGTCCATAGCTGTATGAGGCAACTGCACACCATACCCAGTCAAGCTATTAAAACATAAAAAAACACAGTCCATTCATGCAAATAAGACCTTTCTAAGGAATAAATCTGCGGAGCCCACACTTTCTTGTACTTTTGCATTTGTTTTCACTGACATTTTCTATAAGGCAATATTACAATATGAGTGAATACATACAGCGAGGGAGAGATGGTGCACCAAAAGATTTTAAAACTTTTTCTTTTTCTTGCCAAGCGTATATTACAATGCATTTCCATACAGAGGCTCCCGGCTAATAATTTACAATGAAGAATCTCTGTACGTGATACCAGACTGACTTTCCAGTGAACCTGAGTTTTAGCCCAGTTGTGAAGCCCAAAGAAATGCGGTAACAAGCTGCCCAAATCAATTCAAAAGGACATATAAGACCAACATTACACAAATATTACCTCTTCTTCGTAGTTATTAGATTCATTGGGCTCGATCTCCTTTTCAGGTTTGTTGCTGTTCATTGTGGAAAAGGATGAACTGTCTCTGGTTTCTGCGGGATGTGTTTTCTGTGGCGGATCCAGCTGTTGGGTTAGTGAGTAACCAATAAGCAAAGATGGTGCAGAAATGAAGAGCACTTGGATCTTCGATTAGTCAGCATCAACGACTGACTGGTGATAGTAACCAGCAGATCAAAACTGCTCGTTTCAGATCAAGCTGTTAGTCCGTGAAGATAAAAGTCCCACATGCAGTCCAGTCCAGTGCCCGGGTCTCCAGACTGCTCCAGTGCGAAAGAGAAACTGTTACCATGTCTGTGATGAGGCCACAGCGTCCCACAGCCCCTGGCAGCGCGATGCCATCCCTCACTGGGGGCTGGGCATGGCGAGGGGGTGGGCGCAGGAGATGCTTTATTGAAGGCATGAGGGAAAGGAAACCTAATTCTGGGGCCAGAAGGTGAAAAGGTGGATCGGTCGACTGTTCTGTGTTTGGGGCTGTACGACAGGCGGGATCTTTTACACTGAACAATTGGTTTTGAAAGTATACGCAAAGTAACTTTCTGGAGAACACATTGCGTGTGTGGGGCCGGTAGTTTAGACAAATCACAAACACCTTTGGCGACCTGCGTAACTTTGCACACGTTAGGGAAACGCGCTGCCATTGAAACATTGAAAACTTCATTGAAAATTGAACAATGACACGGTCAATTATAGTATATATGGACTAGATATATTTTTTTTTTTTTGGCAAAACTATACATCACAAACAGATGTCTAAAAACACTCTACTTCTACTATAGCATGTGTTCTTGTTTTTCTCCCATTACTTTTTTTCTTATCTCATTCCATGTTTCCGAGTCCCTGCAAAGCTATAGAAAGTCTATTCCATGATGGATCCACCTCAGGGATTGAGCTCGGGTACAATTAACTTTGAATAGATCTCCCCTTTTTAAGGGACTTTTCTGAAACTCTGGATGAGGTTGGTTGGTTCCAGTTGGCTACATAATGACATACAATGTGATTAATGAATGATGGGTCCTATGAGTTAATCTTCACAGGGTTGATTCTGGTATGAGCTAAGCCCCAAAGTGGACGAGATGGGAATCTAATGTGTAATAATAAAAAAGAGAAATTACACCAGACATGTTCAATGAATATATACATAAATATAAAATGCATATGCTTTTTGAATATTATGTTTGCAATAATGGTCACTTTGGGTAGAATGACACTTCCCCTCTTTGATGATGTTGAATGCCTTTCAACCAGTTCAAAGGACCTGCTGGTAATTGCACCACAGGAGTGCTAATGTGCTCTCTGTTGGACCTAGACCGAATGCGCAATAATGAACCATGAACGAAGCAAATTATAATTTCTCTTTCTCAGTTATGCTGGTGTCCTCATCCTCTGAAGGCTAGGGGTAAGATTAAGTTATACTAATGTACAAGAGTACCAACTGTCCATTTGAAGTCACTTCAGCTGCAGGCAGACCTCTTCATATGTAGTCCTGTCACACAGTGAAAGCTCTTGACGTTTTGGACAGGTGAGACACAAATCACAAAATTAGTTTTCTACCCTTTTCTGGGATGTAATTGTACATGTTTTCTGGACCTTATAGTAATATGTTGAATAAATGGAAAATAAATCATCTAAACTCATCTGTGTATAGAAGAAGGAAATTCACATTGTGGCTTATGGTAGTCTTTAATGTAAACTGACAAAGTTCAAGCTTTTTAAAGTAGCACATCTGCAACTGAAATTATACTGAGTGATACTGCACACACTGCAAACACACACTATGTGACATTACAACTAATCATTTTAATGCTAAAGACATTCAGTTCAACAGCTCATTTCAGTCACATGTAAGAAAGTTAATGTTGACCAAATAGATAGTAAGACATTTCTGAATCACTAAAGCAAACCTCTTGTTTGCTTGTTTGCAACTACTTATCTTTTGTATCACAATTATTATCTATGCTTGGTGTTATAGAGCTGAATGTGAATAGGATATAATATTCATTTGCAGCTGCTTGTGGAAATGGAGAAACCTCTGGGGGATATGTTAGCAGAATCAAAGAGAACTTTGGTCTCTGTCAGTTATACATTTCACAGCACAAATGGCACTTTAACTCATTAACATGATGGGGTTATTTTCCTCTTCAAATGTATTTGCTACATGTAAACATAGTTTGTACTTTGAACATTGCAGTCGCAGTTTATACCCCTCTAAGCAAGACAATTAAAATTGCTTTGTTGTATTAAAATTAGTTTCGCTTTTAGAAAGGTCAAAAACTAAATTATAAGACCTACTTATATGTAGTGTTTTTGGTAAGTGGCTAAAATTGCACATGCCCAAGAGTGTCTAACTCACCAAAATTGCAACTGAGGTTTTAATTTAAGATTTAATATTACAGAGGCATTGTTGTATTGTCTGCCTGTGTTTCTGGTAAGACAGTTGGGGAACTGACATGGGGGGTAAAAAGCCTTTATAAATATTTTAAATAGATATTTGCTCATAGGAAAACTACATACAGAGTGCCCTGCAGTGGCTCTGTTACACATGGCTTTGTCCTGGCCAGCAGGTGTCGAGACCCACAGCGACTTCACAAGAGGCACCTACAGTTGGTTAACTATAATATCTTAGATTAAGCCCTGGTTATTATCCTGTTATTATCAAGCCCTTGGTCACTAAATCTTCATATATTTTAATGTAAAGTTAGCAATTGTCTAACACATTAATTGTAATCCTTCAAATGTAGGCCATCTTAAATTACTGTAAGAATTAAGGCAACTAATAACACTGTATATGTATAAATTGTTTGAAAAGAGTATTTTTTTATTTTTTAGAAGATAAAATAAAATCGACAAACAAGACTGGATATTTGCAGAAGTGACAAGTTGAGTGTTTATTTTTTTACCGCTGAGCTTGATTTATTTATTCATTCATCCACCCATTTTCAGTAACCAGTTCATCCAGTACAGGGGCACGTGGGCAGGGTACACCCTGGATGGGCCACCAGTCTATCACATGGCTTGTGTGCATATTTTCTTGTGATTTCCCTTTTGTGTCTGGTGGAAGCACAAAACCCCAGTAAGCAGTTGCCTAATCTCATACAGCATTCTCTGTTCTTTTGAGCAAGTGGCTTCATGAACTGCCAGCATACCATGGCTTCTATATATAGATCCAAACAACATGCCAGCGATTGTTACAGCATTCTGGCCCCACCATTCTTTGCTCTATCATTTCCTGACATTCTCTGATCAAGCTAACCTACTGTGCAGAATTGTGTAATGCTGGTTCACAGTTCAGTTAAAGTAAATGAAGCCAATCATGCAGTGTGTCTTACTGTCAACCTGCTGCTTTACCCTATGCATGACTGGGCAAGAAAAATGATCAATTTCAAGTATAGGCATGACAGTCAAGGCATATAAAATTTTTTTCATCATTTACATCTGTGTCAAACTTGGATCCTGGATTGAAGACCTCAATTAAAAGCTTGATTTGTCATGCTCATACACCATCACAAAATAAATCAGGAATTCAATTCCAAAATTAGTTTTTATGACTCTAAATTGAATTCAGATTTCAGTTGAATAGGGCTGTTTAGGTTATGCAAGTTAATCTGGTAACATTATGAAACTCAGTAAGGTAACTAGTGTGAGCTGAAGTCAACATGACAATATAGGAAAATGTTCTGGTTGTCTTTGAGAATCTATAATCCATGCCATGTACATTGAGTAAACAAAACAATAAAAATGGCAAAAGTGGCAATAACCATGAAGTTAAATATTACCATTACCAAATGATCAGAATCTTTTCTCTGTTCAGCAACTTTAATCCTTCTTCCCCCCCAACGTCATAAAGTAACATTATGAAAAGAATGTGTCAAAGATGCCAAAGCTGCTCTTGACATTCACCGCAGTGGAGAGTGTGGTAAAGCTGGCGCAGAATGCCCTCTCTGGGATGATCAACACACCATGTTGCCAGTCAGAGCTGGTACCAGTGAAGATAGTCAGCCAATCATCAAATAATCCTGATGCTTTTTTCACCACACTGTTCCTTCTTATTTTATTTTTATCCCATATAATTTAGCCTAAGAATACGAAACTGAAATAGGATTTTAATTAATATTTTTAACCTTTTACTAATACTGCTTAGACGTATGTTCTTCTTTGAAGATACAAGAAGACTCTGAAAAACTGGTTAGATGCTGGTCGCGTTTCATGCCAAATGATTGGCATTAGACAATTGTCAAAAACTGAGCATTTTTCCATTCCCTTAAATAACCGTTTATTGTTTTTTTAAGCACTGAGCATGAGATACATTATTTCTTTGAAGCCTACAAGCCTGTAGAGCCTACCTTTTGCTTGACAGTTAACATTCCTCTTCCAGCTTATAACAAACCATTTTCTCTAATTGTATAATAAATTGTGTTTCATTAATACACATTTTTAGAATGTTAATACTGGGGCTCCTTTTGAAGTTAATCTTAAAATCATGTTAGATTTGAGATATTCTAGTGGATTTTTAACTTTGAATACCCCTGCATGCTATAGATTTACAGGACACTTTCACAATGCTAGGACTGCCTTAAACACTGATAATAGTGCATTTCTTTCATGTTTCTTTATGAGATCTTTATGCTACAAATTGTGGCTGATTTTGTGACCCCAAAACTACCAGAAAGAGAAAAGTACATACTCTGAACATTTCAAGAATAAGAACATCTACGCCCCCTCCACAGCTATTATGATATCTGGCAGAAAACATTGTCAATGACTCCACTTATGAGATTAAGTAGGTTGCATTGCAGAGGAATGAGGTAGAATGTGTATTTACCCTTTGAAGCAAGATAGGGTCATCTGGTTGTGACTGTCTCCAATTTGACATGCTGTAAGAACACACAGAGAAACAAAGCTGCACTTCCCAAACTTTTATTAAAATATATGTAACTCTTTAAGTGTCACTCTCTGAAGAAAATGAATAGCTTTAATCTGCAGCTGTCAAAGCCCCCCCCCATACCAAAATCACAACAGCTCATGGTTCAATTGTGTGGTTGAGTAAGCAGACAAAGGGTTAAGAAAAAGGAAAGACTGACAGGAACCACCTTAAGCATTTTTAACTCTGAGTTCCAAACTGTTGACATATGTTTCTATAATGGATTACAATTCCCTCTTGGAATGTTTGTACGCACTCTTACAGTGTCCGATCTGGAAAGAAAGAAGGGGCAGACGTATGAAAGAAAACGACGGTACACAGAGTTTTGCTGTTAGACATTTTGCAGCTAATAAATGATATTTTTTTTCTTCCTTTTGTGCAGCTCTCATAAACGGACAGTCTTTGTTTCTTCAGAGCATTAAAGCCAGCAGGCACGGTTTAAATTGTGGCTACACATAGAGTGGACCAATTCAGAATTCTTTGTATACTGTAGCTGTAAATATTATTTTATTTTGTATAAAGTTAAACAAATTAATATTCATATACACTAAAAAGGACATAGTATTCAATGTTTTATCTTTTTAATATTCATAGAAACTGACATCTGGCAATATTCCTAGCCCCACACCTATTTGTTGACAATTCACTTATCCCTTCATATCGGAGTCCATGCTACAATCAAAGATTACCATATTTCTTATTGGCAATCATTGCTGAAACTCAAATAGCTTCAAGGATGACACATCAGAATGGTATTGGGTAGCTGTTACCACAGAGAAATGAGAAAGCCTTTAATTTCAATTCATCTAAAGCAGTGAATGGAAAAATCAGAAAGATATTGTGACTGCATGAATGCAATTCCATTTGTTTACTTTAGTAAACTTAAACTCCCTCCCCACTCCCCTCCCCACACATAAAGGTAGTGGACACAAATATGGAAACACCAATGTAAAGTTACTGAATAGGGCATAGGGCCATTATGTGCGATCAGTACAGCCTGTATGTGCCGTGGCGTAGAGTCTACCAGCATCTGGAGTTCTGCAGGAGGGATGCAGCACCATTCTTCCATGAGCAATCAATCAACTCACACCTGGTTGATGGTAGTAGATAACGATGTCTAAGGCATCATTCCAGAATATATCATAAATGCTTGACTGGGTTCAGATCTGGTGACTGAGAAGGCCATGACATATGGATAATAGTGTCATGCTCATCAAAACAGCTAATGCCCCAGGTTGAAATTTGCATTCAAATGATCAGTTGCTCACCTGTTTTGCCTTGCACTTTTAATGAATGCATAGATATCACACTTCTGGAGTCTGTGCTTCTGCCCACTCTTGCCCTTTGCTGATGATGTCTTTCCCTTGTAGTTACATGCCGACATCACCTTAGATACCATTGCTAGTGAAGCATCATAAAGTTGAGCTGTCTAGGTCACTAAAGCTCCTGTCAAACGCCCCAACAATCTCCCCTCTTTCCAGGTCACTGAGGTTTCCTATTGCACCAATGCTAGCAATAATATATGCAACCAGGCCTGTCCAACATTTTTATACATGACCATAAGCATGCTGGGATGTTATTTGCTTAATTAACACACACGCCACACCTGTGTGGAAGCCCTTGCTTTCCATATACTTGGTGTCCTTCATTTGTGTTTTTTTTTTTAATTGTCCACTACCTATACATGACATACAATATATACTGTAAACATTATATTCAATAACAATTCAATACTTTCTATGTAACTTTGTAAATTTCCATTTTACAAGCTTGAATATTCTTTTAAATCTGTCCCATGTTTTTGTGCATGACTTTAACTTGACCATGTGGAGAGGGGAAAAATAATGGTCAAATGCAATGTATACCACAGAAACCTATAGGTCACCTTTCACTTTCAAACTGGAAGAAAAGCCTGGATGCAAAGGCCAGCTGTCAGAAAACGTTTATCTTTCTAGGAGTGTTTGGTGGCCTTTTTAATATGACATGTGGAATTTACACTGGGTTGTGATTGTGGAGCTGTCAGGGGAGTTTCTTGTTGGTTGCTGAGAGACCATGACTTCAGTGTCTATGAAGGCAGAGAAGGGGTCAGTCTTGTTTATCAGCCCCTATCTCACTGTCAGAAAGCAAAACTGTACCCTACTCATTACAAACAAATCATAAGATGTACGAACTAATCAGCATGAATAAATCATAAGATGTCTTTGCTAACCCTGACCATATATATATATATATATATATATATATATATATATACACCGATCAGCCATAACATTATGACCACTGACAGGTGAAGTGAATAACACTGATAATCTCGTTATCATGGCACCTGTCAGTAGGTGGGATATATTAGGCAGCAAGTGAACATTTTGTCCTTAAAGTTGATGTGTTAGAAGCAGGAAAAATGGGCAGCGTAAGGATCTGAGCGACTTTGACAAGGGCCAAATTGTGATGGCTAGACGACTGGGTCAGAGCGTCTCCAAAACTGCAGCTCTTGTGGGGTGTTCCCGGTCTGCAGTGGTCAGTACCTATCAAAAGTGGTCCAAGGAAGGAAAAGTGGTGAACCGGCGACAGGGTCATGGGCGGCCAAGGCTCATTAATGCACGTGGGGAGCGAAGGCTGGCCCGTGTGGTCTGATCCAACAGACAAGCTACTGTAGCTCAAATTGCTGAAAAAGTTAATGCTGGTTCTGATAGAAAGGTGTCAGAACACACAGTGCATCGCAGTTTGTTGCGTATGGGGCTGCGTAGCCGCAGACCAGTCAGGGTGCCCATGCTGACCCCTGTCCACTGCCGAAAGCGCCTACAATGGGCACGTGAGCATCAGAACTGGACCACGGAGCAATGGAAGAAGGTAGCCTGGTCTGATGAATCAGGAGTTCAAGGTGTTGACTTGGCCTCCAAATTCCCCAGATCTCAATCCAATCGAGCATCTGTGGGATGTGCAGGACAAACAAGTCCGATCCATGGAGGCCCCGCCTCGCAACTTACAGGACTTAAAGGATCTGCTGCTAACGTCTTAGTGCCAGATACCACAACACACCTTCAGAGGTCTAGTGGAGTCCATGCCTCGACAGATCAGGGCTGTTTTGGTGGCAAAACGGGGACCTACACAATATTAGGCAGGTGGTCATAATGTTATGGCTGATCGGTGTATATACACATGGATCACAAATTACATCAGAGGAATATATGATTCAACAATACCATCCATCTCATCAGTGCACCTAGACTATGTTGTGAATGTATGGGAGTGTGTCATGCCCATCAAATTAGCCATTTAGTCATCTATATTATTTATGCAAATCTTTGTTTTTATCTGAATGTCCTTAGTCTCTGCTGCCCTGCATTAAGATCATTATCCCATCAATCAATTGATGTATTGACACACCAAAACTGAAAGTGACTGTTTCTAAAGGAGACAGGACATACTGAGCTCAGTTTGAGATTGCCTGATAATTACTGTTCCTTGGATTAAGTCTTTGTTATTCTGTCATTACAAATAACTAAGGAATACACGTATATCAGCCCTCAGGATTAAAACCTGCTTGAAATAATTACATTTAGCCCATTGTTTCAGGTAGAGAAGAGGGCTGATGTTGATGAATATCTGCCTATTTACGTAACTGAATGGACATTGTAAACTTGGTGATGAGAGTGAATATAAAGTGATGCACTACTGAGAAATCCATAAAGCATGTGTCCTGAAAATCCAGGATGTGTCATGGCCAAAACATATTATAAAACCTGGCATACCTACAGTCCTCCTGTTACCTGCCTAAATCAGAATCAAAGTCTGTCTTATCTTGAAAAAGAATGTGACATCCTATTTTAATTATGTTTTAATTAAGGGTAAGTAAACAATAACAGCTCAGGTTTGTGAAAAATGCTTTGAAATTATGCCAATGATTGTTTAGTACACATTCAGTTCTCTGTTAAAGAAAGGGAAAGAAAGAAAGAACATGGCATTTATGTTAACTTATCTAATCGTTGACTGAAAAGGAATTGCTGTTCATGATCTTGGGTGCAGTGTCGTTATTGTATAAATGAGAAACAGGGCCCAATGGTTAAAGAGCAAACATCCCTTGTATTAAGCATTGGCAAATATGCAACAATACTGTATAATCTTTAAATGTGAATATAGTGGACCTGTAGCACTTTGATGCTGCCTTCTACCCTTTGTAGGGCAGCTGTCTGGTAAAGTGGCCTTTTTCTATTGGGGAGAGTCTGTCTCTGAGACCTGTGGCCAATAACACCCCCTGCTGTTTCTGTGAAAAACAACCACAGGACGACTGTGGTGTGGAGGGCAGATGGGGCTGCGCTAACATTTCATTTGAGGGATGCAGTCTCCAGGGCATTGGTGATTTAGCCATGGCCTGCTGCGAGCCAGGAAGGCTTCTTGGTCTCGACCTAAATCAAAGAGAATTTGCTTAGTCTGGCTACCAACGGAGTTAGTCCATAGGCCACTGATACACACTGGGAACCCTGATGGAACAGTGGATCATCCGTGCCTGTTCAAGAATGGGCATTCTGGGATTTGGCCCTCTGCTGAAGTTCTACTGCAACTTAGTGTCACTGTGGTATAATCAGAGACATTAATGGTAGAAAAGGAATGAAGATTTATAATGTGCATTAATGAAACACTGTATACATCTATCCAACTATAAAATGATTTGCTCCACTACAATTATGATATACAACGTATAAGTATAAACGATATTCTAAATGTAATGTTTAGAGTCAAATAAGTAAATGACTAAATGCATAACTGGCCAAGCACTGCTGATGTCCTAGATGTTATTAGAAACACTTCAGAATAAGAAGCTACACATTTTTCACTTTTCAAAGGAAATAATATAAAATATTTTACCAGGCCGACTTTTTTGTTATTTATCTGTACTTGCCTTATCATCAACACAAATGTTTGAGACACAAGTAACAAATCTAGGTGTGATTATTGTGCAGGAATACATACTGCCCGGCAAATATATGCATTGGTGGCTCCAAAGCACCCCCTTGTGGTTTAGATGCTCTACAGGCATGTGAACAAATAGTACCATTGCTGGTCTCGAATGTTACATACCATTTCGCAATTCATTTAATTACTGAATGATTCCAACACTTTCAGGCTGTTTTTAAAAGCAGGAGATATCAAGATTGTGGAAGGTTAGTACAATAAGAGACATGTGGCATTGTATGTATAGTGCATATTTGTTTTTTAATTTAAATGAGCGTGCTACCGGCAGCAAAATTATGAGCAGTGAAGATGAAAACAAAAACATATAATAATCCATTCCCATTCATCTGCTTAATGAATGTCATAATGTGTGTTTCTGAATATGTATGGGAACAGTAAGTCATATAATTAAAACAGCAATCAGCCAGACATACTTAGAAGAGTGGATCATGACTGGACCCAGGAAACATGTCATTTCCTAGAGAAAATAAAATGACCAGGAAGATTAAATCAGTGTTGCAGGAACAGATGAAGACAGATATTTGTGAAATTCTCTACAGGATGCCTTTATCCAGCAGTGCCTCAACAACAACAAAAAAGCGATGTGTGCTACAAAACTGGTGGCAATTTATTTACCACACATATTTTTATATTGATGTGCTGTGCTTATAACAGATAAATGTGTATCTTAAAAAATAAAAGTAATATACTTCTTGGTACTATAAGGCACTTTTAAAAATGGGGAAAATAACAGTTTGTTTCATTACTTTATTAGTGAGGCGTAACACAGTAATCAAGTTTATTACATGTTTTAAATATATATACATAATGATTTCAAAGACCAATTAAACAAAAGATTTCTTGACAATTATAAATAAAAGACAGTATTTCTTTCTTAGCATTGAGATTAGATAGTGTCTGTGTGCTTTGGCACATCCTGGACTTCTACTTTTAAAAATCAATAATACAAATTAAAATATATATATAAGCATCAAGCAACGGCTGAAGAGACCTGCCTCACTGACTGTCTAGACTACGAGTTATTTCACACACAGGGAGGAGAATAGCGACACCCTGAGCCCCTTAATGCCTCTATATCTGCATATTATTGATGTGCAGTAGTGTGTGAGCTATATCTCAAATTGAAAAACTATATTCATTAGCCATTAAAAGCAGAACTCCAGAACATGAGCAAGCAAACAATCTTAGTACTAATAAGGAGAGAAAGGCTTTTTGTTTATAAATTCAAAATCTTGACAAAGGTGTGGGGACTGAAACGTCAGCATTGTACTCAACCAAAATGACTGGAGAGGAGTTTAAGCGTGTGTGGAGGAGATTGCTTCTTGTTCTCACTAAATTCAGTTGACCTTTTTTTTGTTTTTTGTATTGGATGAACAGAATATAGACATTTCAGTATCATGTTTTCATTGAAATTACTGGATTCTAATAAGAAATTGTGCGTTGCACACATTCTTGCTACGGCAACATCCTTAAAACAAATACCTTAAAATAAACATTAGGTTTCCATGTCATTTTATTTTTTAAACTGCTTGTGGTGTGTCCGAGTGTTTCCATTTGTACTGCATGTCCCAGGTCCTGAGCGGTATAACATTGGTCTTTGAGTATATCCAGAAGTGAAGAAGGAATGTCTGATGTCAGTGCTTTTTTTTTTTTTTTTTTTTTTGCTTGCAATGAAATACCTCTGTGTGCAATGTCAATGTTGTTGAGAATTTAGTCAGTCCAGGTAAAATTTAGTTTTTTGCAGGAGTGGCGTTTCCTTTGACAGTCTTCTTCAGATGATGGTAATTTGGGAGGATCTTCATTAGGAAATCGAGCTGGAGTGTTTGAGGCTGATGTGAGAGAAATTAATGTATGAATTAATAAATACATTAAAATCCTCAAAATCTTTCCTACTGTCCACATATATGATTAAAGGTCAACAGCATGAAAAGAGTACACAAATTAAAATATACATTTTATTATTATTATAAAAGTGTATAATTATGTAGGAAAATCACTTCTTGGTTCTGATTTAAAACCTGGGAGAATATTAAAAAGGGCATTATGCAAACTCAAATCTTCTTTAGGAATCTACAGGTGGCTAGGGCAGGGGTGGAGGAAGTCACCCAACTACAACTCAAAACCTACTGGTAAAGCTGAGAGGGTCAGAAGGCAGCACCTACCTGTGGTCTCTCTGTCTGCACGCGCCGCATACATCCGGAGCCATAGATGACCGTGTTCTCTGGAATGAGCTCACAAGTATTCACCTGGCAGCAGGCTCCAATGATACAACCACTAGTAAGGATTACATTCCTACCTACTTCAGCTGGATGGAGAGAGAGAGAGAGAGAATTTTTTTAAATGGTAACATTATCTCTCTCAATAGTTGCAATATGGTTCAGTAGGAGTTACACAGCCCACTCTTGGAGTTCACTAAACAAACAAGAGCCGCACAGACCTAACAGTGTGATATCTGGAGGAGACGGGAGGCAAATTAGAATATTAATCTATTAAAAGAATATTTGATTATTTGAACTGAGTATTATGGGGGATTAGAGTTGTGCTCAGTGGGTAGTTTAGCACTTAAAACAGAAAGTTCCTGCTTTACTTCGATCCGATAATAACTTTTCAAACACTGCACTAATTTCGTCACACCCAACCCTGCATGAGATGTGAAATTAATATTGAAAGGCCCCGCCCCCAAAATAACAAAACTGTAGGGTGTTCAATTCATTGTCTTTTGGGTCGGTTGGCTTAAAGCATATATGTGGAACATGTGGCATATTTTATATTCCATCCCATGTCACACTATCCAAGTTTTAGAAGACATCTATTGAAGAAGTTATTTGGCACAGACTGGCCTGCAAGAAAACTGGAGTTTTGAATAACCACTGTAAATCTTTCTTACCTTTGGACTCTATGACATTGTTATCCCCAATTTTCAAAGCCTGTGATTCTGTGTAGGTCAGTTAAGGAAAGCAGCCTTCTGTGTCTCAGCAAATGCTTAAAAAGCAAGGTAACAACGTAGCATTTTAAATAAGGGGTAGCTTTTGATTATACCTCTTTTTAATATAATTTTATGCATGAAAAAATAAATAAAAGGTTATAAATATCACAAATAGCAAAGCATCTTAAAACGGAAAATGGCCTAACCATGTGATGTAAATACTTGCAATCCTTCACCCCTCTTCAATAATAAATACATATATACATACTAAATACAGACACTCTCCCATATGGCATCTTCCTCTTCTCTATATGACACCCAGCATACTTTTGATACGATGATATTAATATTTACCTGAATATGGTCAGATAAAGCATTACAAAATCCACATTTGAGACTCCTTTACTATCTTATATTAAGTGAGTTACTCAAACCATCTCCAACATAGAGCATTCATCTCACATGGAAAGGATACTGCATCCGACTTCAAAGACATTGTTTGTTCCAATTGTCATCGTCTTGGGCTCCACACCTTCTGAGTCAGGCGTCATATTTTCAGGAAAGCTAATAAAGCAAATGACAGGGAACAATCAAATAGTGTCAAGAACATAATTTGTTCATAAAAGCATCAACTAGCACAGAAGATTCCTTACGCATTTCTAATCAGGGCCTGCTCTTCAATCAGGTTGCCTTCCCCAATAATGATGGGCCCTGCATCTGCCAAAATGCGAGCCTTGGGGTGGACCACTGTCCTTGGACCTGGGGGAGAGATGTATACAGGGTAAGACACAGAATTAAGTGAATTATTTTAATCATACTCTTTGTCAGGATACTCTGGATCTACAAGCACTTTCTACTGCTCAAGCAAAGAAAGCAAGAGGTGTCTTTGGTGCATATTACATTTGTTACTAATCAGCTGTAATTTAAATGTTACATATATTTTAGTCAGTGAAAAAGGCAAGAATACAAGAACAAGAGATGTTAGTACCGAGATCATCGGTCTTCCACAGATTATTGGTTAGAGCAAGGCATACTGGACATTAGGTATTGAATAAGTTACCAGTAGACATTATGTATTTGAGAATGCTCTCAGTGGTTAGAAGAGAAAACAAAACAAAGCTGTATTTCACTTCCCCTTTGACCTACGACCTGTCAAAGGTTGACCTACATTTTCAAAATGGACCATGACAAGAAAAATCACCCTGGGGCTCAACTTAGCTACTACAAACATGTGCACCACCTTGTTCAATTTGTAAGTAATAGCAATTTAAATTAAACAATACCAGGAGCCTCTAATTCACTTTTGGCAAGTTTCCAGACAAGGGTGATGAGTTTCATTCAAACTTCAGCCCTACCCTTTACCTTGTAGGTGATACGGTTCTTAAAAAGATTGCTGTACGAACCTTAGTAACCAGTTTAAAAAATGTGTGAAAAAACCTTTGATTACAAGTCTCCCTGCTGATCATTAAACTCCTCTGAAATGTGAATATTTGCTATTTTTAACATGCTTACCATGTTTAACTCAAGTGAGGGGCTACTGAAACCCCCCCCAGTCGTTAATTTCAAAATATTTTACATAATACGTCTGTACTCGAATAGTAAATAACCCAGATCTTCCATTCAAAACTATTTTAATAATCACGAAATAAACACATGAAACTTACCAATAGTAACATCACCTCTTATTTCGCTTTCCACACAAACCACTGCTCCAGCTGCAATCTTTGCACTACAATCAGAACAAACGGAAAAAAAAATAAACGCCGTTTATTATAAAATTATATATATAGCAGATTGATCATAAACAATACATTTACAGATCACTGGATTATAAAAGATGCACAAATCCTGCATTTTATTAACTGCCTAAACAGATACGAGATCTATGATGCTTACTTGTAAATGCTGCAAAATAATACATTAATTTAATTGATTGCACAGGAAACCGAAACAGTAAACTAAAAAGGTGAATTCTGAGCAACCATTTAATTCATTACATCCATCGTCCGAAGCAAATTTGGGTGTTGGCTGCCGTCATTATTCACTTGTTTTATATGTTTATTTTTAGAAAAATGCATGTACTAATTTAACAAAGAACAGCCTATGGCGTTCCTGTTAGTAATAATAATAAAAAAAAAAACACTATAACAAAAACATCGACAACGGATAAAAAAAAATCTGCACTCTCTCTGTTTTACCTTCTCTGCATTATTTGTTTTGTGTTGATATCCGCCATCTTGGATTCAATCGAAGTATCCACGGTCGATTGAGACGCCTTTGACGTCACTGGAGCGACTAGGCGCTGTTTGATTGCGCGGCTGTCGTGTTGCAGACCAGATTGAATGTTTATGTTCAATTATTTTTTATGCTGCCACCTGGTGTATATGTGTAGACAGACCAAACAATGGTAGACCACAACTTTCAAAGGTTTTATTTATTTATTATTTATTTCATTTAATTAGTACCAGTATGGAGGCTGCAGTTCAATAAACATGCATTTTTTCTAAAGCATTTCCTACGCAGATTAAAAAATCACATATTTTACGTTATTATTTTATATGATTCAGGCCTAGGCATGAGCCACTCTTTTAATATGCAATTGTTAACACTGTTATTGAATAGATTCACAGTTTATTGCACATTGTCAATTTTCACAAATCAATCCACCCTGGTTTCAAACGTGACACAGAATTTCAAGACCCAGAGGGAGTGTAAGGGCAAGACAAGAGAAGCATCAATGTTCAGAGGAAAGGACAGGAGAGGGCACATATAAGCCTTATAGTGAGAGGAAACCTAAATGATTGTCTGGAAAGCCCAGAGAGACCAAGAGGTGGCAGTATGATTGGGATTGGATCCAACCCTATGATTGCAACAAAGTGCCATGGTGTGGGCAGCACCTCAGTTTCACATTTCACCTGAATCACACTTCCCTCCAGCTTGGTTTCCCTTGTTACCACAGGGGTGCATTGGTTTGGAAATCCTGATCTTTGGGGAGCAGTGCCACCTAGTGTTTCTCCAGCATGCCTTACTTCTAGCAGCAGCTTTATATTTCCTTCATGATACTCATCCAAAATACAAATCACACCCACTCTGGCTTAACATCTGAGATGTGGTAAGTCAGGCTTTAGGATGGTATATCTGTTTGCTGTAAATCATGTTAATTGGTTGTCCTGCCTCTGTTTGAAATAAGACGGAAAATAAAAGAGCCCAATTACTTGGATGAGGCAGTAACAGCTGCTGCCAAATAATGTAGGTTGTTATCACGACGCAATATGCCAAATTATCTCTGTGGTTTGCAGCGTCCAGCACATTTATCACAATCATGTCATGCTGTGTTTTCTTTACAACATCTGCTCCAGTCTCTCTGAATATTATTGTGTTAATGGCTATGTCACGCCTGCACAGAAGGGCTGTGCTTTGGAAGTTATACCCCAAAATAAATAGCTCTGTATGCTTTGCTTTTAGATATTTTCCAAACAAAAGGCATATTTGTTACAGCACACATCAATACCAAGTCTAACAGATGAGACATTACTAAAGCAAACCATGGTAGATAACAATAAAGGTGTCAGCTGAAAGTTGTTTTACAATTGTTTACAACCTTTTTTCTTTTTCATTTTGCTCAATTGGCTGTAATACACAAGTTCTTGTTGTCTAGAATGGATGGCTGAGTGAGGTTTGAAAGTAATATTTTGATTCTTTTGCTGCCTATTGCTGTCCAAATAATCCCATCTGTTCCCAAGGGTGACTCATTTGCTTACAGTATTGCTGTGTGAACAAAAGCTCAAGAATACAATTGTGAGCACTCAGAACTGCCAGTGAAACGTTTACCATACAATTTCATTGAAATTATATAGCAAGCATTTTAGATGGTTGTGCTATTAGAATTTAACATTGTGCACTCATCTTCCAAAATAATAATAATAATAATGAGCATTGAAACTAAACCAGCATTGTGTATTAACTTTTTTTCTTTTGGTGTGACCTATGATGTTTTACTCATTCCTTTAATTAAGGCTTTCTAGCAGACCAAAATTAAAACAGTCACTTTCCTTTCTCCAACTGGTTAATAATAAACCTCACAACCATAGCCCTATAAACACACTGATATAATTTCATTTGAAAACATTGAAATTGTGATATGCCATGAGATAATCAGAACAGCCAGAAGCAATTGCAACATGACAGAGTGTAGAACTCAGTCTGGGGTGGTGCCCTGCCCAACAGTCCAGTTGGCCCATGTCCCAACCAACTGGAAGCAAGGTCCAAAATAGCCAAGCAGGCATGTGGGCAGAATGACAGACACATTCCCACAGAGTTATGGACCATGTGACAATCATAAATACAACTATGACAGAAAGAATTAGAACTATTGACCCATTTGAACATTACTTAAGCATCTCCAAAGAAAATGCCTCATAGAATATATTTTGTTGCCACTTGACTGCAAAATCTTCTCATACAAATACCCCTCCCTCCCGCTCTTAACAAAAACAGTTTAGCACTTTCTCTGGGCCGACTGTCACAGTTTTTTGTTTTGTTTTTTGTAGTATTCATTTCAGTCAGGAACATTTCCCAGAGTATATTTATAACAGTTGCACCATTATAGTAAGTTCATCCCATAACACATCAATGAGGATGCCAGGGCATCAATTTCCAATCTTTCTCATGGAAATGATTCAGTTTGAAACAACAAATCTTCCTGAGGGTTGCAAATTAGGTCATGACGTCATGGTTAGATTAAAGGAAAAACTATTAATCTCAAGGAAAAAGAAGAACAAACAACAACAACAACAACAAAAGTAGCCAAGGAGAAAATGATGTGGATAATGGCAAGAATACATTTGTCTTATGCTGAAGACAATGATAATGATATATTTACACTGTCACTCTTGCTAAATCATACGTCAGTGTCATATTATACCCTCTGGAAGGCAACTAGCAGGTGGAGTATTTATTTTGTCAGAAAAACTGAATATACACACATAGATGCATACATGCACACATTGGCGTTCAAAATAATACATCTAAACAGTCTATACCCGCATCAGTTTTTTGTATCTCAATAATGCGATAAATCAAAGGCTAGACCTGTGGATTGCAATTAACAAACTTCTACCCTGTCAGATTTTGATTTATAAGTAGTAGAAAGTGGCTTTAGACAATAATCTCTAATAAACCACAATAGAGTACAAGTTTGTACTTTGCTAAATTCTTGATTGGGTTTAGCCCATATTGTGACTCTTTCTCACTAAGAGATCATGTACAAAGTCTCCCCCATTGTGATAAGAGTGGAATTCATCCCCTCCCCAGTTCTGATGACCTATTGACTCTGAAGTCTTTCATTAAGGACCTGTAGCTTTGGCAAGTCGAGATAAGTGAGGGAGCAGGGATGTGTGAACTGAAAAGCTGCTCTCTGATTAGAAAACAAGACATTCTGCCACACAATTGTAAGTTAAATATAGAAAGTGATTAGACAGACACTCATTGTTCTCAGTCCTGTTGAAGAAGATTATGCTCTTAATATGGAATGCTATTTGACATCCCTCCCTGTATTTGGTGCTCGGAAGCTATATAAGCGATTGTCATAGTTATTCTCTTTTTGGCTAAGTACTTTCCACACAGACACATCATTTTAAATCACTGAGGACAGACAGGCAGAGCAGTAGCTGGTCTCTTTCAAGAGCTGGACAGCTGTACCAAAATGTCACCTGCACAACATAATGATCACAAGAGCTTCTATAGCTTGTCCCAGCTTGTCCTGAGTGCTGGCCCTTTGTGTTTCTCACAGCCAAATCGGCACTCTAAAATTGCCTACTTTGAAGTGGAGATACTGGATGCTCGCACAAGGAAGCAAGTCTACGTCATAGACAAGGTAAAGCACTTCACAGTTCAAGATTTTAACTCTGTAATGTTACTTAAACTTTCGTAGAAAGATACTTCTAAACTTTTTAGTTACGCATCACAAAATACCTGATAAGAATTCACAAGACAGTGTGAACTGTATTAAGGAACAGAAGTAATCATGGTGATTTAACACCCAGGGAGCCTAGTCCTATAAATTGCCTATAAAAGTGCCTCTGGAAATTGTCATAACCCACAAAATACATTTTGCATTTTCATAATTTTATTTGATAGATTTTTTACTATGCTTTCATGAAATAAACCTTTTCATATGTAAACAATTTTCTGATTTCATCCTATTTTGCAGTTTTGTGTTGTTTTATGAAGCAGAAAAAAATTTCTATGTCTGAGCAGAAAATACAGTGCTTTCTCATATTATCCTACTAATAGCTAGACAGATTTAATTGGCTACTTAATAAATAATTATTTAATGAATATAGGCCAGTGCAGCATGCATTTTTGCTACAATGCCTGATGTTTCTTAATCATGTATTAATTTGTGTCCAGTCTTCATTGTTTATGCAGAGTGAATGACTCATCTAGGTTTATGGTTCTAATACAACAAAAGCAACCAAATAGCTCATACTGCTTCTTCATATGCAAGCTTTCCATTCACTGTACATAAATGTTTTATAGATAGTATGTGACAATCTGAATACTCATGTAAAATCCTTACAACAAATATTTCCATTCCATTGATTAATTGTGAAATTCTAGTAGTATAAGAAGCAGGTGTCTTTGTGTTTTAATTAGGCACTGTTGTTGTCTGAAGATCATTAATCTGTAAACAAAATGAAAGCAATGGGTTCAGACAGTGGTTCTACTTCAGTCTGAATTCAGTCTAAATCCAGCATGACAGGTTAATTCACAAATAGGGAAATTGTAGTATCGTCAAAGACTATATTGTTTTTGTCAATGTAGCATACATACTGTATATGAGCAATTTATATTGGAATTTTCCGCCTCAATATATATCCAATGCAAAGCATACTTGAAAGAAAAGTGTGTGCTTGCAGAAAATATGCATTAGATAGTGCTGGAAAGTAAAACTCTTTATATACTCAGAGAGCAGGCTTGGCACAGACAGCTTCGTTATTAGCTGCCCCTTACTGCCCCCTTGTCAATGTGCCTCAACCAGCTTGCCTTGGAGGACCAACCATATTGGGGGGTGAGAGGGTAATTAAGTCTTCATGACCATAAATCCTAGACCTCACGTATTGACATTGCTTAGTTTTGTGTGAACGAATCTCAGATGAACTTGTTAAGGGAACTCCTGCTAACTCCTGATGTAAATTAGGTTCTGCGACTGGGAATTACTTTCCCAAAAAGTAGTGGAATGAACCATGCTGAGGTATCCTTTTAAAGTACTTAGTTCAGGTAAGTGTCAGTTGCATTAACTGATATTAGCAGCTGCCCTAATTGGATTAAATGCATTTTGGAGCTTAGCTACATTAAGGTCCTTTGGGGTTAATTGTACTAACTTACTTAAGTGTTGCTACTGTGAGAGATTCTTCTCCCACATGTTACAGGAACTGCCATGTATAGCCTCACAGTATAATGTTCCAGAAATAAATATATATATATATATACTCACCTAAAGGATTATTAGGAACACCTGTTCAATTTCTCATTAATGCAATTATCTAACCAACCAATCACATGGCAGTTGCTTCAATGCATTTAGGGGTGTGGTCCTGGTCAAGACAATCTCCTGAACTCCAAACTGAATGTCTGAATGGGAAAGAAAGGTGATTTAAGCAATTTTGAGCGTGGCATGGTTGTTGGTGCCAGACGGGCCGGTCTGAGTATTTCACAATCTGCTCAGTTACTGGGATTTTCACACACAACCATTTCAAGGGTTTACAAAGAATGGTGTGAAAAGGGAAAAACATCCAGTATGCGGCAGTCCTGTGGGCGAAAATGCCTTGTTGATGCTAGAGGTCAGAGGAGAATGGGCCGACTGATTCAAGCTGATAGAAGAGCAACTTTGACTGAAATAACCACTCGTTACAACCGAGGTATGCAGCAAAGCATTTGTGAAGCCACAACACGTACAACCTTGAGGCGGATGGGCTACAACAGCAGAAGACCCCACCGGGTACCACTCATCTCTACTACAAATAGGAAAAAGAGGCTACAATTTGCACAAGCTCACCAAAATTGGACAGTTGAAGACTGGAAAAATGTTGCCTGGTCTGATGAGTCTCGATTTCTGTTGAGACATTCAGATGGTAGAGTCAGAATTTGGCGTAAACAGAATGAGAACATGGATCCATCATGCCTTGTTACCACTGTGCAGGCTGGTGGTGGTGGTGTAATGGTGTGGGGGATGTTTTCTTGGCACACTTTAGGCCCCTTAGTGCCAATTGGGCATCGTTTAAATGCCATGGCCTACCTGAGCATTGTTTCTGACCATGTCCATCCCTTTATGACCACCATGTACCCATCCTCTGATGGCTACTTCCAGCAGGATAATGCACCATGTCACAAAGGTCGAATCATTTCAAATTGGTTTCTTGAACATGACAATGAGTTCACTGTACTAAACTGGCCCCCACAGTCACCAGATTTCAACCCAATATAGCATCTTTGGGATGTGGTGGAACAGGAGCTTCGTGCCCTGGATGTGCATCCCACAAATCTCCATCAACTGCAAGATGCTATCCTATCAATATGGGCCAACATTTCTAAAGAATGCTTTCAGCACCTTGTTGAATCAATGCCACGTAGAATTAAGGCGGTTCTGAAGGCGAAAGGGGGTCAAACACAGTATTAGTATGGTGTTCCTAATAATCCTTTAGGTGAGTGTATATATATATATATATATATATATATATATCTGACATAAACTGTTCTTAGCTGTGGGTGTGTATAACCAATCCTTGTCTAATGGTATTTTATAAAATACATATAATGATAGTTGTTGGCCTCAGGACTGACCCAGTAGCAATCCAAAAGAGGTATGTATGATTTTTTATTTTTTTATTTCAGATTTTCCAAATGTTTTATCTTTTTTTTTTTTTGAGAATTGAATTGAGCTATTTGAATTCAGACTGCCTGTGATCTGCCTCTTACAAGTAGGATGGATACACACTAGGTCTAGGTCCACACAAGAGTGGTAACTCTGGTATGAGTGTTACAATGCAATTAGTGTTTATTACCAAATCCAATTTTAGTCTTACAAAAAAGCCCAACCCTAATACAAATTTCTAATCCTAATCACCAATAAGATAGTCAGGGAGGAATACATGCATGTTCATTTACATTTCAATCATCCATGTATGAATTCACCATAGATGCTAATATCAGGATAAAACAAAATCAGTGTTCATTAGACTTTTAGATAACTATGACAAATTATCCTTCTCCTGGGTTGCTACCAGCACAGTTCAGGAGATTAATCTCTAATTCTCAGAGACCCCAGGACAATTCTTATTGGTTAACAACCCTGTATAAAAAGGAGGGTATTGTTGGTATAATAAAAAAAATACAGAGCCTCTTCTTGTCACAAAGACACCTAAGAAGATTAAATCAGGCACAATACCCATGCAATGATGTGGATAATTTCCAGCAGGATTTAAGATTCACTTTTTATGTCTGCAAGCAAAGATGTGGTTTGCAGCATTTTATGCAGCCACTTTTAAGATTTTAAGACTTTTGTTCAAGTAATTGGGGCTCATTATGAACATGAGCTTGTTACAGTGAGGGAAAAAAGTATTTGATCCCCTGCTGATTTTGTATGTTTGCCCACTGACGAAGAAATGATCAGTCTATCATTTTAATGGTAGGTGTATTTTAACAGTGAGAGACAGAATAACAACAAAAAAATCCAGAAAAACGCATTTCAAAAAAGTTATACATTGATTTGCATGTTAATGAGGGAAATAAGTATTTGACCCCTTCGACTTAGTACTTGGTGGCAAAACCCTTGTTGGCAATCACAGAGGTCAGACGTTTCTTGTAGTTGGCCACCAGGTTTGCACACATCTCAGGAGGGATTTTGTCCCACTCCTCTTTGCAGATCCTCTCCAAGTCATTAAGGTTTCGAGGCTGACGTTTGGCAACTCGAACCTTCAGCTCCCTCCACAGATTTTGTATGGGATTAAGGTCTGGAGACTGGCTAGGCCACTCCAGGACCTTAATGTGCTTCTTCTTGAGCCACTCTTTTGTTGCCTTGGCTGTGTGTTTTGGGTCATTGTCATGCTGGAATACCCATCCACGACCCATTTTCAATGCCCTGGCTGAGGGAAGGAGGTTCTCACCCAAGATTTGACAGTACATGGCCCCGTCTATCGTCCCTTTGATGCGGTGCAGTTGTCCTGTCCCCTTAGCAGAAAAACACCCCCAAAGCATAATGTTTCCACCTCCATGTTTGATGGTGGGGATGGTGTTCTTGGGTCATTCCTCCTCCTCCAAAGAGGGCGAGTTGAGTTGATGCCAAAGAGCTCGATTTTGGTCTCATCTGACCACAACACTTTCACCCAGTTCTCCTCTGAATCATTCAGATGTCATTGGCAAACTTCAGACGGGCCTGTACATGTGCTTTCTTGAGCAGGGGGACCTTGCGGGCGCTGCAGGATTTCAGTCCTTCACGGCGTAGTGTGTTACCAATTGTTTTCTTGGTGACTATGGTCCCAGCTGCCTTGAGATCATTAACAAGATCCTCCCGTGTAGTTCTGGGGAGGAACCGTTCTCATGATCATTGAAACTCCACGAGGTGAGATCTTGCATGGAGCCCCAGACTGAGGGAGACTGGCAGTTATTTTGTGTTTCTTCCATTTGCGAATAATCGCACCAACTGTTGTCACCTTCTCACCAAGCTGCTTGGCGATGGTCTTGTAGCCCATTCCAGCCTTGTGTAGGTCTACAATCTTGTCCCTGACATCCTTGGACAGCTCTTTGGTCTTGGCCATGGTGGAGAGTTTGGAATCTGATTGATTGATTGCTTCTGTGGACAGGTGTCTTTTATACAGGTAACGAGCTGAGATTAGGAGCACTCCCTTTAAGAGAGTGCTCCCAATCTCAGCTCATTACCTGTATAAAAGACACCTGGGAGCCAGAAATCTTGCTGATTGATAGGGGATCAAATACTTATTTCCCTCATTAACATGCAAATCAATTTATAACTTTTTTGAAATGCGTTTTTCTGGATTGTTTTGTTGTTATTCTGTCTCTCACTGTTAAAATACACCTACCATTAAAATTATAGACTGATCATCTCTTTGTCAGTGGGCAAACGTACAAAATCAGCAGGGGATCAAATACTTTTTTCCCTCACTGTATGTTGATGCAGTCACTCTGAATGCAGTAGAGTATATAAACCAGTGTTTTGGTGTAGCGGGTTTGTTGCTCTGCTGGGTGTGCCTGTGGTGGCGCAGTTTGAATTCGAGCAGGGTGTAGTGGGTTTGGATCCAATTCTTAATGGATTAATGTATGAATACAACAGGAACAATACTGTGGAATAATAATGAATATTTTATGCACTTCATATTAGTTCTGCTGTTATTCACATGTATAACAAGGTTTGGGTCAGGTTTTAAGGATAGTGTTACAGACTGGGTTTGGGGTTAGGGCTTATACATGCAACATCATGACTTTGTAGAAGTGCATGCTATTGCTGTGGGATTCATACATTCATTAATTAGAATTGGTGCCCATTATTGTAACATGTTACTTTTATTCAAACTTTTTCATCTATGATTGTATACTTCAGAATGGACTGAGACATACAACCTAGGGTTAGACCAAATCAAAATTTTGACCCACCCCTGAGTCACAAATTACAAACTTGTACATTATTGTTTTAATTTATAAATAATATAAAGTGGCTTCTAACAATAAACTAAACCGCAATAGGGTACGGATTTTTAATTTGCAATTCATGGGTAGGGGAAAGTTTTGATTTGGTCTAGCCCTTAGTTCTTTTGGAGAGTGAAATCAAGAAGGAAGAAGTGAGGAAGGATTAAAGAAGAGCATTGAAAGTCTTGAAAGGAGAGAATAGTCACATAAGGAATGGAAAGTGTGTGTGTGGCAGAGCAGCCCAAGCAAGAACTTTAAAGGGCAGCTACAAAGACTTCTCCACTTTCCGGGGGGTGGAGGGAAATGCTTTGTGATATTTTACTTTCTTGCTCAGGGAACACTGATGTATTTCAAGTCCCTGTCCATAGATTTTACCTCTCATTGAGTATTCTCTCTCTCAATCTCAGGTCAGACAAGAATGGAACTTGTCTCCTAGGGCACCACAGAAACCAAGACTACAATTAATATGTATTTCATATGCGCGATGCTTTGTTTGCCACCTGAACAGTAGGAGTGTATGATCAACGTCTTGAATTTGCCAACAACCTGCCTGGTTTTCCTTACTTTTATACTCCATTTCATATTCAATAAGGTCAAAAAGGCAACAAAAACAACAAAAAATAATAGAAAACAAATGAAAAGTTTCCTACTTCTACATAACCTGTGCATGTCAGATTTCTTTGGTCATTATTCTTAAGAAAATTAATTCTTACTTCAGTACACTCAGCACTCAAATTGACCTTTTGTTTAATTCTCTAAGGTCTACAAATCACCAAAAAACATTTTTATGAGAAAGTGCATGAATACGAAACAGACTATAATGAATGTTAATTTAAAACAAATTATTACTGTCCTACTATGACTTATTTTCAATATGCTTTTAAAGATTTGAAGCACTCATTGACAGATGACAGAATAATTAAAATCCTCTAGTTTAGTTCTTAGTCAATAAAAATAATTACAGTATAATGAAGCATTAATCTCACTCTGGTCACCCCAGTTGCTTGATATAAATGTTATATTATGTTCCATTGATGAAAACCTTTTCCGTAAAATGCAAGCAAAAGATTACCTCTACTGCATTTTGTATTGAGAAAGATTAAACATTTTCATCCAAATGTATGTTTATAAATCTGGTTCTTCTTTTCAAAGCTGTATCTCCATAACATATCCAGGGGACCCTATGACTTTCAGCAACAGCGTGTACACACCAGATGAATGCAAAATATGTATTCATAACTTCAAACAAATCATTTGAAAAGCACTATAGGAATATTAAACATTTCAATAATTATTTCTGCAGCTATACATTTTCTGCAACTGAACTATCCTTTCCTGTCTTCCAAACTGTGCTTTGACTGTGGTTCTGAAACTGTTTAAGGGTCAGAAACGTATGAAATTGTCTTTTGTTTTCCCCAATGCTGGACTAAAAAGCCTACTGAGCTGGCTGTAATTTATCCTAATTTACAACACTTTGACGGCAGTCGGACTGCAGATGGTTCTTCTATGGGTTAAACCTTAGACTCAGAGCCATTATATTTGATTAGTCAGTAATCTCCACAGCAACATGGTTGGCATAACAATGTGGAAAACCTTGGCTGTTCGCATGCTTATGATGTCTTTGTTCTTGAACTGTGTCTCGATCAAGGGCTGCAGTCACTCGTTACTGTTAATTTCTCCTTAGCCAAAATTAAATTATTCAGCTTTTAAGTGAGAATTTCTAATATGAAAGGCAGCTTATTAAAAACGTAAGCACTAGCTGTGATAAGAAATAGGAGCTGCAGAGAAGTTAGAGCTGTCATAATAATTAATGCTCATCTCTCCAGTATGTTGGCTCCTGGGACATTATGATTTATCAAGTAAAACATTTCAATGCACTCCATGAAGGCATAATATATGCAATTAAAATGGAGAAACATATGCCAGGATTTACTATAGTAAAATAAAGAATACCACCTAACAAATGAATAAACAAAGACATAGACAGACAGACATATAAATATATAGATAGAGAGATAGAAAGATAGATAGACAGCAAATCTAAGTATCAACTTTTCTGAGCATTAGTCACCATGAACACATAGCACAGCTCTTAACATGGGAAATATCCCAACAATTTGCACTTAATTGAGATCTATAGAGTCAACTTAAAGAACACTGCTGAAACATACAATTTTATATGGCTGTTAAAATCAAGTGTATGAGCGCAGCACATTTTCTGCAGCGTATGGATTTTGCTGGGTATTTTTTAAGCTTCTGTGAAGAAGTTGCAGGCTATCTATCAATCAGGGAAGGATAAATAAGTTACCTGGTAAAAGAAGACATTTTCAGCTCTTTTGCCTGTGGAGCACAGTTTATCCCTTACCATGGAAGCTAGTTTATTATTGCTCAGCCTCTAGGACCTCATCTCCTTGAATATACCCTTAAATCAAACCTTTATTGCATTTTTTCTTATTCAGTATAAGAGTGGAGGAATATTAAAGTGTTGCCGTTCAGGAGCAAATTAATATAATTTCTACTGTTTTAGAGCCACTGACCTCGGGTAATCATGCAAGTGTCAAAGGGTGTTTATTTCATTGCTTCCTGAATTACTTTGTTTACCAGTAACAGAACATATCATTTTTAAACAGTCAAATGCCAGACTAATGGAAGCTTAGTGTCCAAGCTTTACGTTTTGAAACTTAATATAAACTAAAATCAGATATTTCACATTGTAATCTTCTCTAAATCAAAAGAACCAAAACTGAAAACAAACAAAGCAAAACAAAATAATATCCCATAGGCAAGATCCATTGTTGTGATGCTTTAAAGAACACACTTATTATTACATTTTTTTTTCAAAAAACGAATCCATCAAAGACTCAAGCAATTCATTTTTTAAATGATTATTATGATCCCTTATAAAACTCCATGATGTAAATCACTCCACTGCTTGAGAATATCTATTTAGCTATTGTGTAAGTCACAAGTTGCATGTGACCATTCCAGCACTGCTCATAATGCTTTGCATAAGTAAAGTGATACACAAAAAAGCAGCGACAATCACAACAATTTAAATACACACTCTCTTGGTAATGTATAAGGTGCATGGTGTCTCCATATCTTTAATCATCGTGTTTAATTTTTTTTGTTTAAGGTCAAAATGGCATTTGGGATATTTGGGGAACTCCTTAATATTATATAAATGCTAATGTAGATTAATGATTCTGAGATCTGCAAGACCAAATTTTGTGATATTACAGAGTATGATGAGATTTTTTTTTTTTATACTGCAAAATAATACAGTGTTACAAACACATAATCCAGATGAAAATCTATACCTGGGCATTGGAACCCCTTGACTGAGGCATCAGCTCTGCCTGTTCCAAAGGTGAATCTTGCACAGATAAATCATCACAGTGAACGGCCTTCTTCACAAGCAGAGATCTAAAGCTCTGGGAGAAAAAAGTGAATCTTTTTCCACATCTAATATTATGAATTATTTACCAGTCAAACAAGAATGATGCACAATTTTTCATTAATGATTGAAAATGTTCCAGCTTAATTGCTGATTAATAAATCATGGTGAAGTGGTTTCGCTTTACCAAGCAAACTTTTTAGCCTTCAGTTACAATAAGATTTAAGACTATGATATAAGGATGTCTACAGGAGCATAGACTAAACCAAAAGAGGATGAAATAGATAAATTATTGACACAGAACACAATTTAACTTATAGCTAATGCTATTGCATCTCAGGGGTAATGAACGCAGTTATTTTTTTGTATACTCAAATTTCTTATAAGATTAATCATATTTTGATACAAGCTTTGATACAGTGAAATCAGATGTTCAATAACATTTTAATTTACAGTAATGCAAATTACAAATAGTAAACGTTTGAGGTTAATTTTACTTACATTTTTGTATATGATTTTATTTTCAAGCCAGTTTATTTTTCAATCAATAATACACAGGGAGTATAGATCTGGAGGTCAGGAAACAGATTCAATTGCCGACACAAAATGGCTAAAGTGAAGGAAATAAGAGCAGTTTTATTGATTTGTTGACAATCTGTTCTGAGACAGATTACAAGATGAAAAGAATGATGGAGAAAGATGCAGAAAAAAGGGAAAATACAATTTTTAAGCTATTAGAAGGGAAGAGAAACAGAATATAGACTGCAGTCTTTAGTGAACAGCACCCTTTTTAAAGAATAAATAGAGAGATGTGTATGTATGTATGTATGTATGTACGTGTGTGTTTATATATATGAAAATGTTAAAATGGCAATGGGCCAGACAATTGCAAGAAGAACAGACTGAAGATGGACAAAATAAGCTAGAGAATGGATCCCAAGAGATTAAACAATACCAAAAAGAAGACCGCATAGAAGATGGGAAGATGAAATAAGATTTGTTGGTGTGACCTGGAAAACAAATTCTGTACATTGAACCAAGTGGAAATATATTGGGCAGACCTTCATCCAACAGTGGATCAATATGGGCTGGAGGTGATAGTGATGGTGATGATATAAATATATATATAATATACACACACAGAGAAGGAGAAAGAGAGTTACAGTGAGGGAAAAAAGTATTTGATCCCCTGCTGATTTTGTACGTTTGCCCACTGACAAAGAAATGATCAGTCTATATTTTAATGGTAGGTGTATTTTAACAGTGAGAGACAGAATAACAACAAAAAAATCCAGAAAAACGCATTTCAAAAAAGTTATAAATTGATTTGCATGTTAATGAGGGAAATAAGTATTTGACCCCTTCGACTTAGTACTTGATGGCAAAACCTATGTTGGCAATCACAGAGGTCAGACGTTTCTTGTACTTGGCCACCAGGTTTGCACACATCTCAGGAGGGATTTTGTCCCACTCCTCTTTGCAGATCCTCTCCAAGTCATTAAGGTTTCGAGGCTGACGTTTGGCAACTCGAACCTTCAGCTCCCTCCACAGATTTTCTATGGGATTAAGGTCTGGAGACTGGCTAGGCCACTCCAGGACCTTAATTTGCTTCTTCTTGAGCCACTCCTTTGTTGCCTTGGCTGTGTGTTTTGGGTCATTGTCATGCTGGAATACCCATCCACGACCCATTTTCAATGCCCTGGCTGAGGAAAGGAGGTTTTCACCCAAGATTTGACGGTACATGGCCCCGTCCATCTTCCCTTTGATGCAGTGCAGTTGTCCTGTCCCCTTAGCAGAAAAACACCCCCAAAGCATAATGTTTCCACCTCCATGTTTGACGGTGGGGATGGTGTTCTTGGGGTCATTCCTCCTCCTCCAAACAGGGCGAGTTGAGTTGATGCCAAAGAGCTCGATTTTGGTCTCATCTGACCACAACACTTTCACCCAGTTCTCCTCTGAATCATTCAGATGTCATTGGCAAACTTCAGACGGGCCTGTACATGTGCTTTCTTGAGCAGGGGGACCTTGTGGGCGCTGCAGGATTTCAGTCCTTCACGGCGTAGTGTGTTACCAATTGTTTTCTTGGGGACTATGGTCCCAGCTGCCTTGAGATCATTAACAAGATCCTCCCGTGTAGTTCTGGGCTGATTCCTCACCGTTCTCATGATCATTGAAACTCCACGAGGTGAGATCTTGCATGGAGCCCCAGACCGAGGGAGACTGACAGTAATTTTGTGTTTCTTCCATTTGCGAATAATCGCACCAACTGTTGTCACCTTCTCACCAAGCTGCTTGGCGATGGTCTTGTAGCCCATTCCAGCCTTGTGTAGGTCTACAATCTTGTCCCTGACATCCTTGGACAGCTCTTTGGTCTTGGCCATGGTGGAGAGTTTGGAATCTGATTGATTGATTGCTTCTGTGAACAGGTGTCTTTTATACAGGTAACGAGCTGAGATTAGGAGCACTCCCTTTAAGAGAGTGCTCCTAATCTCAGCTCGTTACCTGTATAAAAGACACCTGGGAGCCAGAAATCTTGCTGATTGATAGGGGATCAAATACTTATTTCCCTCATTAACATGCAAATCAATTTATAACTTTTTTGAAATGTGTTTTTCTGGATTTTTTTGTTGTTATTCTGTCTCTCACTGTTAAAATACAACTACCATTAAAATTATAGACTGATCATTTCTTTGTCAGTGGGCAAACGTACAAAATCAGTAGGGGATCAAATACTTTTTTCCCTCACTGTAGATACTGTTTAATATTATACATCACCACACGATGCTTTAATTGATTTTATATCCTTCCATCCATCTTCAAAACCGCTTATCTTGGTGAGGGTCGTGGGGAAGCCGGAGCCGATCCCGGCAGGCATAGGGCGCAAGGCAGGAATACACCCAGGACGGGACGCCAGGCCATCGCTGGGCTTGATTTAATATCCTACATTTAATTTATCTTAAAATCTCTTAATTAATGAGAATGCAATCATAATCACAGTTGCTGGAGAGATGCCAACTACAACCATTTCCGTTGCACCCCAGTTTGTGGAAAGGTGTATCTATAGTACCTACAAATTGTATGAAAGACCGCATCCCTGAGAGCAAGACTCCTGCTCAAATGCAAACTAACTTCTTGTTTCAAAGGTAGTCAGGATGTTAACAAAGTAAACAATAACAGGTTTGGTACTCAACCATCTGAATCAACATGTAAAATACTATATTTGATAGATTTTCTAGATTTTAAAGAGATTTTTAGTATGATTACTTAATTAGATTCACTTTCCAATTTGGAAATATGTTTAAATTTCTTTCTGTAGAAAATCAGCTGAATATGTTTTGTACACTTTTCTCATTTCATAATTTGTTTCTTCTTTTTAGGTTTATATTTTTTTCTTCTTGTGTGTACCATCTAGAATCTAGATCATTCTTGATAATTGTAAGATTGAATACACAAAATATGTAATAAGTAATGCAAAATAATGCAACTAGTGCTCTGTAAATATTACAACAGTATTTAAATTAAACATATACAACAAATACATATGCAATTCACAAAAGCAAGTTGTGTCAGCATTATTTATGTTTTATTACATATTGTATCTCACAAAAAATTTCGGTACTATGCTAGACAAGTATGTCCATAAAAACTGAAAAAAATACTCTCATATCACACCATACTTGATTAAATCTCCTAAAGAGACAAATGAAGAAGACCGTAATGCTCCACACAACTTTAAAGAAGACCAAAGCGCTTCACTGCCTTTTTGGCAGTTTGTTAAATATAAAATGTGCTCTCATTTTATTTAGGACGGCAGCATTTGGGTGTCTGTGATTAATTCCCCTGTTGAATTGTTATTACACTGATGTAGAGTGTATTTTTGCACTGCAACAGTCAGCTTGGTAGGCAGAAGGCATGTAGGCTTGTGATATTGACATTTTTCTTAGCTGAGGCCACTGAACTGAAAAACAGGGGGAAAGAGAAATGCAGGAACAGGCTCTATTTCTAGATGAGAACTTCCAGAACATTTTTGTGATGTGTGTAACACAGGTAGACAATAGGGTATTCCCGAGCTTGTGTGACTTACTCTGGCCTATATTTACACATACAGAAAATGCCGTGGTTTGCCTGACATTGCCCTGCTGTTTGCTTATCTTGTGAAATGTTTTGATAACCTGGTATGGTGCTGGGTGCTGGTGGCAAGGTGAAATCTGTATTATGGTTCACTTTCATATCTATAAAAGGCATTTGTGTGTACAGTGAGCAATTTGTCTGCTTTGCACTTCACTGCCTTTGTGGAATATACATAATTACAGATTATTTTACTCTGTGGGTTCAGATTTGTCATTGGTTCCTCAAAATGCCCTTCACATGTTTTTACAAAATAATGTAATATTTCTCAAATCTCATACATATATAATATTGGATGGTATGCGCAGTATCCTCCCTCTACCTGCTCCCCTTTTTCTATCTCTCTTACTATTAGTGGGGTTTTAAACTGTTTACACAGACATGTCTTGATACATGTTCCTAAATTACAAGGTTGTTTCCTAATCAATTTGCTTTGTATGGATTGTTTATATAATGCCATAATATATTATTCATAACAGCAATTTATGTTGCCTAAACCTTGTATCTTTAAAAACACTACAACTACATTATTTATTTTAATTAAAATAATTCTCACTTACAGCCAGTATGATAGGGTCACATGGATAGTCTTACTGAATTACAGTTAAGAGCAGAAGAACAGAACAGGTTTACATGAAGAAACTCAGAAACTGCCTCACAAGGTATGTTTTCCTGGAATTATTTTTCATATTTTTCTCTTGCCACACAGTGGTAGAATTATTATTATATACTGAATTATATTATGTACTGTACTGAATTGGATCAGCTATAGGTGTTATTTTTTCCACTAATTGGTTTACATTTCATGCTTGTCTAACAGGAAACAAAATGTACATTTGATTGCATTAATACAATAAAAGAGTATATATTAACAATTACTAAGCTTAGGTATAGATTTTTCACATATTTCTTAATGGAAATGTATTTGTTGGTAGCTCATTGTTTTAGCATTAGCTTGGGATCATGTGTAATGATTTAATTAAAATTGTTCTAGGCATTCCATATAGGCTTTGGTTTTGTGATGAACTAATTAAGTGTTAAGGCAAAATGATTTTTTTTTTTTCTCTCGTAATGGAAGTTTTTAATTTGGCACTTTAAAAAAATGAGTCATCCTCACAACAATATTAGGTTGCACACCATGGTGCGACTCTGCACTCTCTGTAGAAGGCACCACGAGACAGCTGAAAATGAACAGATTCTGCAGCCATGAAAACATCTACATCATAGACATAATGGGGAACTTAGCAAAGGTTCACATTTTGTTTTGATGAAAACCCCAATGCCTTCAGCTCATGATACACTGCCGAGAAACACAAGGCTTTGTATCCAGATTACTTTCAAAAGCCCTGTGGCAAAAAACATTGCTTTGTTGCTAACTGCATTTCAGATGTTGATAATTGTGGACTAATGATGTCTGAAATTCCATAATAGTAAAACATCTGCTGATTTTGGGAGCATTATCTGCTGGCATTTGCAAAGAGTTTCTTTTGAAACCCACTGTGCTTCCACAACTCCCTTCACTTATTTTTTTCTTCCTTTTGACAAAGCAACTGATTGCCAAATGGTTTCCAAAGTAAGCTGTCTAAATGTTTACGTATTTTCACAATGATTCCAAACCTGTTTTGGTCTGAAGCAAGATTTGCCTCTTGTCTTTGGAAAGTAGTTGTAAAAGGTTAAGGGTAAATTGGGAAAAATGTAATTACATTTCTGTATGTTTTTTAGACACTGACATGCAATGTATCTTTACAACATTACATCCTCTGATGACAGCACCACTAGTTATTTAATAATTAATAAATACATCTGAAAGTAAAAATAGCCTGTGCTAGATGAATTAATTAAGGATAAAACATAATTAACTTAATTTTAATTGACCCAAATATAAAAATTTGCATGATAAATATTTATATTTATATATATATATATATATATATATATATATATATATATATATATATACTGGGAATCAAAGAACCAAGTAATAGGCAGATGTGAGATTACTTTAGTTTGTTTGAAATATGTATTTATAAATTCTCTTTCATAGTTAAATACAGTATAACTCTTACTTTTGTCTGTGACAGATAGACAAAACATTTCTGAAGTCATTATACAAGCTCAAGAATATCCGAAAGGGATATTTGTTTCTTCCACAAATAAGTGCTAAAGATGTGACTGTCTACTGGCTTGAAAAAACAAACAAGCCAAGGTTGCAATTATGAAGTGTTACAAAAACTTCAAAGGAGAAAACACTTGGTAGCTTAATTAAAATATATTTGACAATTTGTCTTGCCTTTTTAATGCAGATCTTGAACCATCCCTTCCCATTTTAACACTTAGAGTAAGTTCCCCTATGACTGGCTGTTTTGTTTGAATCCTGTAGCTGTAAGACTTCTTCAGGAGGCTGGAAAGTAACTGTTGCCGGTTAAGATTCGCTTGAATCGATTCCTGTAGTGACCTGACCCCAGATTATTACAATCATTCCAGGAGAATAGGGGGCTAAAGAAACAGTGGGAAAAACAGAGATGTGTCAAATACACTCCCAGGAGCGAAATTATCTGCCTGATCTGTGACCTATAAAGTAGTCTGTTTCACTGTGAATCCTACAAAAGTTAGGTATTCATGTCTGGGTTTGCAAGGAAATCATAATAATTAACTTGTGGTAGAGGAACTGAAGATAAACTAAGTTAAAGTGAGTTTAGAACACCTTATTGATTATCTGTAAAAATAACTGCAGTGAAACCAGAAATACTCGGTTTCATTCTAGAACAAACAAGAGACCGTACCCTTTAATAAAGGTGGATAGACTCTGTATTGTTTTATTGTTATGGTTCAGTTCAGATAACATAAGCATGCATACTCTTCCAATTGAAGAGAATATTTCTTTAATTTAAACAAAAAACAGATTAGCTTTATTTGGCCATGACAACTAATCTCTGTGTATTTGTAGCCAGTAAAGCATAAATACTACCTGAACCTTGGACAATTGGGGTTGGCGAGCATGTTAAGGATGCTGTTGGGGATGTTGCTGGCTGCACCTTTAATTTCATACAAAGTGAGTGAACAATGGGAAACTTTGTGTCTCTTGGCCTCTTCATCCGTTTAGGTCAGTGCTAAACCTTCTGGCATTAGTCTTCCATATTGGTCGACTAACATGACTCACATCTTTGTGGTTTTAGGAGCTTGGCAACAACTGATCATTATATCCAATGGGTGGTTGGAGCCATCTGTCCAGAAAAAGGGATCAGAGGAGACCCACTGTGTCTTAGTCCTCCTCACCCTTAGTGCCACATCGCTGAGGTGACATTTGATTTGGACATTCAGAAGTGGGGAAAGTTAACACTGAAAACAGCTTAAAAAAGAAGAAAAAAATAAATGCCTTTAAAAAATAAAGTTTTTGATCTTTAGCAAAATATCAAAGGAATTATTTCCTTGGAACACTTTCTGGAGGGCATTCCAGCTCAGTCGAGATCTGTGAGTCTAACGAATGACAAACTTCAATTACACTGCTTGACAGCTTGAGAGGTACAGGAAGAAGCAACTCTTTTCTGTCGTTGCCTTAAGCAGGAGCTCAAATAGATGAACGTGTCACTGAGACTGAAATTAAGACAGGCTTGACATCTGTAAATCACTCCTGCATGATTTTATAGCAATAAATATAGATTGTGGGCTAATCACATCTTCTTTTCTTTTGCAGGTGCATCCATCCTCGACTGTTCTTGAACTTAAAAATAGGTTTCATAAAGCATGTAAGTATGGTCCTTGAAAGAACACAGTCACTTTTAAAAACACTTGCTGCTAGAGGCTTTTGAAGGAAAGTAAATCCAGATCTTTATTATAACAAATAGATGAGTAAGATGGCTAAGAATCAATTTTTCCAGCTGAAGAGCAATACAGAGAGGATCAGCTAGCTTTTAAATAAGTTTTAACTGTGGAAGTGTGTTATAATATATTAATACAGTAAAGAAAGAATGTTATATATAATATTTTATAACTGTTGAAATGAAAAACATGAACTTCTTCACTTGAGAGCAATGCTTGTACCCTCCGCAAAAGAAAATAATCAAAACCTTGCACTTTATGGGGCCTTATTATGGGATACATCCAAGAGGTCTCTGGCAAATGGTGCAATCGAGTTACTGAGAATCTGCTAAGCTGGGCTGAAGTTTTCATTGAACCAACAAATTGCACATTATTCTGACTGCAAAAATCCATCAAATCAGTAGTGCCAGTAAGTGTAAACATAGAAATATGTCTGCATGTTTCTAACCCTTTATAAAATAAAATACATTTCTTATATTAAACAAACAAATACACACAAACAACAATTTTCAACTGTATATGTTTTAAAGCTTCACATGGAAAACTTGTGATCAAAATTATCCATATAAATCTTTACTTATTGAATAGTATCAACTCAATTTTATTATGGAACTTATCATTACAATAGTATTAGGCTTTTTATAGATTATTTTAGACATTTGCTTACATTGGATTGTATTTGTTGTGCTTAAAACCAACAATAATACAAAGAGGCTGTGGCTGGATATTGCTAGGTGACCACCAGGGGACACTAAAACATTACAGAAAATTATACATTAATAAGGCTTTTGAAATAAATACAGACCAGACTATGGTTTGGAAAACAAACAAACAAAAAACGGGCACAATCTGGACACCTAAATTGGAAGCTTTTTATCATGTAGGTTAGTGTTAATTTTTAATTGCTCACACCCTGAGACAAATTTGTGAAATTAATATAGAAGGTTTAATGTCAACTGTGTAATGAGCTGAAGCCGTGGACAGACCATGAGTTGGTTGATGCACAATAAGTCACAGAGATTAAATTATGACATATATATGTACATAAATATTCTATACATGAAATGTTGCTTAAACATACATCACACAAAAGGCATCACTTCCTTGGCTAATGATCTGTGTCTGTGAAAAATACATCTGATTATGTTTACCTATTTTTTTACCTTAGATTGCATAAGTGGGGAAGTGGGGTAGTGGAGGGAGTAAATCTCTGACTAGTGAGGGAACGGTGAGCATTGATTGTGTTTCAATATGGGTATTCAATGAAAAAGATGAAATCTACATCTGAGGTTTCTATGGAAACCCAAAGCCTATATGACACTGTGAAAGGTAATTTTCTCACACACGGTGAGGAAAAAAATCCAGAAAAGTTTAAATAACAGGCAAGATTTGTGAAGGTGCTCACACTAAAAGTTTAATTGTTGCCATCAAAGTGCCTTGTGTGTATATAATACATATTAGTATAAATGCAAATTTTCTACAGTACTCTGAATTTAAATAATCTGTACCCAGCTGTAAAGTGGGAAAATGAAATTCCTCATACATTTCAAGTTCATTAAAAACTCTATGCAGATGGAGGATTATCTGAAGATTGTGAGAGATAAATTAAATTAGACACTGTTGAGTTAAAGCAGTTTCTTAGCATGTTGACTGCTAAAAAATAACTATAGTTTTCATTTACTGTCATCTCTCTTCTTAAGAAGCATTGTAAATGTATCACACTTTGCACTTAGGCATTCAATAAGATGTGGCTCTGAAAGGTAGCTATGAGTTTTGTAGAATGGCAGCAGAAGAAAATATAATTAAACTAAACTTCAGTCTGCATAGAAACTCAAGCAAATACATATGCCAGAAAGCAGAGAGAGGGGCTTAGCTATACCATAAAGTATACCTACGTGTAACTATTGTCTCCACATCATCATATGTAAAAGTCACCTACAAAAACTTGCATCAAAAGCTGTCAGCTATGTTGTGTTTAATGGCCTATACACAGCTCTTTCCCTGCTAAGCAATTGAAAAGTCTCCACAGAAATACATTTATATGGTGTGATCCTTTATGATCCTTTGACTTGTCAATTTCACGCTGTTGATGTGCAAAAACAGCAGGAGCATCTCTTAATCCAGGTTGAACATGCAAACCTCTCCATTGACTAGCTTTCTAGGAGGCCACTCTTCGATCCTGGAAAACCTTGGTTTAATACAGGGACTGCTGCTCGAACGCCCTTTCTAAATGTCAGTAAGTGAATGCCTCCTGAGGTGAATTACACTTGATAACCTGCAAGCCATGCTGACCTTAAATGAGGCCTGAAATAGACACTTTTCACTTCCAAACCAAGGAAGGAGGATTTTGTTTTTAATGGTCCTTTTTATATTCCTAACAATATCAATCATTGTCAAGTATTGCAGAAGGAAAGCTATACATTTAATCCTTTTAGCAGTGTGTTCCCGAGTCTCACAATTAATGAGAGAGCATGTGAAAAACACATTTAAATTTAAGACTGTTAATTGTGACCTCTGCTTGTACTATCTCTGGTAAAGTCTCCATGAAGCTGAAAGAGATGTCAGTGTTTATTTTTATTTTTTCCCAGCTATGCCAGGTGGAATAAATAGAAATCTGTTTTACTCTCATGGGTGATGAATTTGTATGGTTTACTGGATTACTCAATTTGACACGAAAACATAGCAACTAAACTGTCACATGTTTAAAATACCTGTACTAAAATAAAAGCAGCATAAGGTACATTTCAATCATCATCAGTTTACAGCTGTGCGATTGTAAATCTGATGAACATATTAATGCAATCATTTTTTTCTGTTCAGCAGATGCTACCTAGGCATGTGTACTTGCACTTATGTCAACTAATTGGTGATTTTTTTCCTATCGGTAAACTGTGGGTTAATTGTTCACTCCATAGTAAATGAAATAGATGGATAACTGGCCCAGAGATGATCCAAAGGGAGATTTGGGCAGGCCGCTCTGTCACGTATAAATTCATCATACAGTATAACATAAAAATATGAATTGTAAACTGTAGCTTTTAAACTTTCTTTTACAAACATGTTTTTTTTGCATGGTATCTGGACTGAAAGCTTCTGTAACTATATTCACAGTTTAATATTTAAGAAATACAGCCAGTGAATGTATCTGTGGTTTCAGATTTATGAAGGTTTGAGTCTCTCCACTGCACAATTAAATGAGAATTTATAATAAGATAACATACATATCTATATCCAACAGGATGTCTACACCCAGAGGAATCTGTATGTTAGATATTAGATGTATCAACACTCTCTGAAGAGGCTTCTTCATAGTCACTAGATCTTCACTGAAGCAGTTCAGCTCGAAAAATATCTCTGATCTGTCAGTGCAGGTTACACTGAAGCATATTTACAGCAATTTATAATATCATGATAATTGATTATTGCTCCATCTGTAACACACGGTAGACTACAAACCAGGATTACTGATCATACTTGCACAATGACAAAGTGCACTGCTGTTTTGCATAGGCCAAAGACCACAACACAAAGTACACAACACCCACTCATATTGTTCTAGTTCAGTGTTTGGTTTCAGAATGAACAGGTGTTTCCTTCACACTTGAGCATCTATTTAATAAAATCTAGTCTTTCATTCGGTATCTCTCTGGCTCTAATTTACATACATTATGTAACTAAAAGTTGATTAAGCAAGAAAATAAAGATGTATATTCAACATTTATCGGTACACAAAAAGTAACACAAAAATAATATGGGGTCAATGGTATATTTCATCATCTACATCAAGGGTTTGAATTCATTTTGAGGCTATTTAGGAAGCTACATTTTTGTCGTGTTTGTATTAACAGACATGATTACAAATGAAAACAGGATTTTGGTGCTGATGCTGCATTCTGTTTTAAGCAGGTCCCCAGTGGTATCCTTCCCGAACTGGCCTCAGGGTTGAACGCAGTAAGTCAGCTTTCCACACTTCAATATTTAACACTGATAGAGAATTATCTGCCTATTAGATTAACACATATCTTTGCAAAGAGAAGCTAACCACATTAATTTCAGTACATCCATTACACCCAGTGATATCTTAATATAATATACCAAAAGTTAAACGAAAGAAAGAAATGGTTCATTAAGGCCTGTGATTACGGCTTTTAACTCACTGCTAATTGTTTCATTTACCCTGAGGAATATACTTGTAGGCTTCTCTAGTAGTCTTTAATTTTAAAGTTAAAAAAAACTTTGATAAAGGAGAACAATATGATTGGGACTTCTCCTGCTATCAGCTACCAAGAGAAAGAATAATGTTTCATATATTTAAATAAAAACATTTTTTGCACTATACATATATACACTGCCAGTCAAAAGCTGGGGTCAAATGGACAGTACTGAATTACAACTATTATCTCTCACTTTTTATCAAGAACATATCTACACATACAGCATTGTCTTTTCAATTCCTGTAGACCTGTAGAGCTTCTCTTATACATCCTACCTGCTTTTTGTCTGTTAATATTGTGTAATGTGTTGCCTTTGGATAAAGGTGTCTGATAAATGCCTCTAACCTTTTAGGGCTGGAGTAGGGTAAAGAAGTTTATCTTTGGTCAGCTGTTACATAGTTTTTTTTTGTCTGCAGCGAAACTCCAAGCCTGCTTGCCTTGGCAAATTCCACTGCGTTAACTTTGATAACCGTTGCAAATTTAATGCACCTGCCTTGTGTTAGTTACAAGTGTTTATGAATGCCTCTCATTAAACACAACACCCATATGGTAGTTTACTGAAATAGATTGGTCTCCCGGGAGAGGGAAAAGGCTATCCACACAACCTTTCACTGCACTTTACAGAAACAGCAAATAAGGCAAACGTACAGAGACTATTTATAATGCCAGTCGCACAGCTGGCTCAGCCGGTCACCCAGATGTTCGTGTTGAGCACCTATACTGGTACTGATAAACAGTGTAAACCTGGAGAAAATCCTAATAGGAAAAAACACAGACATAGGCAAGGTGATATGAGTCATACGAGTGTGGGGCATACAGTTCTTTATTTAAAATACACTGGCCAATTGATATAACCTACAAAATTAAGCATTATATTGGCATGATGTTTTAGAACGACAAGATCTTCTTAACTCCCCCTCCCCAGATCCAACTAAATTAGTAGGCCATCTGAAGGTTATCCTGAGAGTTGACATGGGGCTGCAAACTAGACAAAATGCATGGTGCCAGGAAAGTAGTCTGTGGTCATCACCCGATCCTCACGATTCTACATGCATTGAAGAGCCTAGTAAAAGATTTTGTTTTGCAATCAAGGCGAGTGGGGGCCACCCCTGTAGCTCTGGGAAACAAAGGCATATGCATTGGGCCTTCACGATATAGCCCCCCATTGTAGTCTATAGAACAACTACCGCAAATCCCCGGTAGAGGCATAAAAGGCTTCTGGAGACATGGAGCAGGCGGGCTAAAGCATGCTAAAGCACCTGGAAGCTGTGAGATGTAAGGCTGAAGCAAGTGAATACCAGCTTCTGGGGAGCCTAGAAAGCATAGGATAAAGCAGCATTTTTTTCTTCTATTAGGCGCTATGATGCATGTAGAATCACAAGGATCGGGTGCGGTTAGGACACCAAACTTTGACCCACCTGCCTCAAGGTTTGCATTCTGTAGAACCAAGAATATTCTGTCAACAACAAACAGCCATCAAGCATCGGACATATTTGCAACTGGAGTGTAGGTCAAGGTTTGATTTGGTCTGGGTCTAGTCATACAAATGTAGCAGATGTATCCACACAAAAGCATTGTTTTTGGGAAATATAGTTTTCTTGCACAGGAGCAAAAAGCTTTGAAAGTCATCCTTCTAATTTTCTAGCTGCATATCATCGTCAAGCATATGTGAATAATGACTATGTTAATTAACTGGATAATTAGCAACCTTCATTGGGTGCTTGCCCACGTCTGTTTTAAATCATATAAAGCATACACATTCAGTTTTCAGGATTATGGATCTTTTTTGACTAATGAGAGAGGCTTTTTGTTCTAACTGTTACACTGACAAAGTAGGCTTTAGAGACAGATTTAAATAGATGTTTTTTTTTTAAGTGAAACAATTATTTTGATAAGATGTTATTTTTTCAATGTACATTTTAATGATTGAGACGTTTTAATTATGTAATTTATTTACTTTTCTTTCTAGATAATTTCCAGTCCACTACACAGACTGTTCCATATGCTACAGACAATACTGTGAGAACTGAATAAATTAGATTGCTTTAAGATATTTACACTATGTAAGCCATTCAAAAACACAGCCTAAACAACACTAAAAAACAAAGAAAGGGCACTTGAAAGTCAATATCATGCAGAAATGTATGTTATTGAATTTGTGTTACGGGATAAAGCAATTGAGAAGCGAATTTCGCACTGAAGCAATCTTAGTTTCCCTGTCTTGTTGTACATTTTATAATATGAGTGTAAAGATGCAAGAGCTGTTTTTAATTCCCAAGAATGAGCGCCATCTTTAAAAAAAGGGTTAATATGTTTGGAACATGTTTTATTTCTTTTATAACAGATGGGCTTTTCCTCAGAGATTCATGTGTTATCCAGACCATTGCTTCATCATCTCTTGTTACGTTATACTCCACAGACTTGGGCCGGCAGGTCAGCTGGAGTGCAGTAAGTGCAGGCGCTTGCCAGTTTCACTGTAGATGAGATGTGTAATTGTTTCCACACACACAATCAGTTTTATAGACTATAGCCTATAAATTCCTTTACTAGTAATGATGATCATTTTCAGACAATTTAATTGATGCTCGTTACTTGATTTAGTCCAAACTGTTATTAGATGTATCTATCTAGGCCAAGAGCTGGTATCACAAACCGAACGAGGAGTAGGAGCCAAAAGCGCTGCCTCATTCATAACCTTCCTTGTGCTGATACTTTGTCATTTAGTTAAACTGTTGCTAACATCACATTTTCAACACAATCCTTCCTAGAATCTAAATCGATGTTCTCAAGGCAACCAAAGTCAAGTAGTCCTGCTCCATGCATATATAATACAAATTTGCCAGAGCTGGATATTGTTTGTTTCGATTCAATGGAATGAATTTTGCTGCCTTTTGTTGCAGGTATTTCTAACCCAGTATTTTGGACCTCTCTTAATCTACCTGATGTTTTATTTCCGATTATCAAGTATATATGATGACACTATTGAGAACCATCGCCACCTGGTAGTGCAGTAAGTGTCATAAACAGTCCTTTATATCTAAATCTGATGTAATATCCTAAATTGACATGTAGAAATGAATCTATAATGTCCAGAGACTGTGTTTGCAATTTATGTAGGCATAGTTCTGGTGTTCCTGTTAATAAAAGTGAGGATTGCTAATCTCAGTAGCACAGTACCAAGGGGATCTCAGCCTATCATAGATGCTACTGGGTATTTCTTTTTCTGAGTTACAGAATATGCACTCAGGTCATGTTTCAAAGCGGAAAATGATTTATAAGACACAGAGGTGAGGTCAAAATTACTCAGACTTCTTCAGTATAAACCTGGCTCGGTCCTGGATCAAGCAAATAATTGATTCTTGAAAAAAAAAATGTATTTTTGCCTTGCTTTGTTTTGTTAATTCAGTTGAGACATACATTTGATTTCAAAATCTGGACACTTCACTGCTCTCAAGGACAAGAATGGGACATTTCTCACTTACTGTGACTTGCTTAATTGATCATTTAATCTGAGTCTTTAGAAACTGATGACCTTTTGGATTGTGGCCTTGCAGGACCAGGGTGCCATACCTAGTCCTAATTCTGGGTTTAAAATGTCCCTAGCAACTATAAATGATAATGGTCTGCTCTAGAAGTTAACAAATATATTTTATAATCCTAATTGGAGCTGAACATAATCACTACATCTCAGGGGTGCTTGCATACTCTCAAATAAAATTGTGTAGCTGATTCTCCATAAATTCCCTTTTCCTCAATGACATTTTCCATGATTTTTATATTATTCTATTATTCTATTTTTCTATTATTTTCCCAGGATCATGTTTATGCTTTTTATGCATTTTCTTTTTTTTTTTTTTAATCTCATTTTAGCTTGGCATGCTTCTGCCACTCCCTCCACTATGCCAAACACCTCCTGGAGACACTCTTTGTTCACAAATTCTCAGAAGGATACACCCCTTTACAGAACCTGTTGAAGGTAAATTCTTTCTTATCAGCTTAAAGGTTTCACCATGCAAGCTTTAGAGAGAATTTGTTTTGAAACACATTTCCACATGGACAGTTATTGAAAGCTAATTCCAGTGTGGAATTGGAAGACAATGTTTAACCCAGCTTGCCACTGTATCCCTGGAATAATGTAGGAGAACTGCTCTGGTCACACATTTGTTAATGGCATATGTTCAGACTACAGAGCACCAATGAGCTTTAAAAAACAACCCGTTTCATTACAAAGTGACTTGCTACCAAAAGTGATGCAGACATACTTGAGCATAGTTTTTATTTTTTTTCTTGTATGTCTGAATTCTGTGTTTTTTGTTCACTGAATGTTTTATATGGCAAGACAAGTGATTTCAATTAGAGCGATAAAGTGAGTTCAGACAGTCAATTGCTTCTTGATTGGCTTTGTGAAGCTGGGAGCAACAACCTGGATGTGAGCAGCATCCTCAGTGCCACTGCACACACAGGGTGGGCTGTTTACTGCAATCCCAGTAGAAATCAGTTTGTGTTGTGCAGATAATGCTCGAGCTGAAATGGCCTTGAGAAGTGAGGCAAGACAAACCTGCACCTGTAGGCATCAGGTGTGAGTTTTAAATCTGATTTGCAATTGAGTCCTGTTCACTTTATCACAAGGAGTTCATGTTTTTTCTGCGTTTTCTTGTCAAATCAGACTGTGTGATCTGGTGTTCAGACGCTGCCTAGATGTACTGATGTAAAGACAGTGTGATGCCCTTTGAATTTTAAAATGTTCATTCAAGTGGAGCGTGCTGGTAGCTCTACCTACAGTCACTTGTATTAGCAGTTTAACTCTTATGAATAATGCAAGAAGGAATGATCTTCAAATCATTTCCAGATCTTAACGGTAGACTTAACTGTGGTTGTCCGTAAGTTAACAAAATATTTCTGGTTGATTTAATTACTTTACTATGAATTACTATTGTTTTTATGTACTTGCAGAACTTAACTATGGGAGGAAGCAAAACTTTAAATGCAACAGTCAAAAATTAAAACAATACAATATATATTCGATCTACTTTATGCATACCTCTGTCACCTGTGACCTCTTAATTGCTGTTTTATGCATTTTTCTATTCCCTGAGGTCAGCTTTAATGAGTTCAACCTCTCCATTAATGCATATGTCAGATCTCTGCCTCAAAACAGTAGAGTGACATCAAAGACACAAAAAAGCAAGATTAAGTCCAGAACAAAAAAACTGTAATTGTAATCACATGCCAATCATTGAAGATAATCAAAAAGCATGAAATTGCAGGACAATAAATCGCAAAATTTAATTGTTTTAGTATAAAAGCTTGAAGTACATAGAATATGATTGAGGTTGTGTCAGAGCCCTTAGTTGAAATACATCTCAAAAACAAAAAGTAAATGTTGTTCACTCAATATACCACCGCCCTTTGCCATGAGATATTGGCAGTGGTCCTAGGATGAACCTCATGGTTAAAGATCACTCCACAGGGGGCTGAACTCCACTGACATCAGCCCACAGCATGTCTTAGAAGGTTTTGTGAAGTCCCAGATGTGCTCTTCCAAAGCAGCCTCTGATCCCTGGGAATCAATAGGCACAAACAGCCTTTTAAGCATGCTATCACAGCGAATAAACATATACACGAACAATATTTTGCAATCGGGGCTGCGACTTCTATTCTGCTGCTGGTATAATTAGTGTAAGCATTGACTTGCAAATAGATGCAGTTTGTGGCAGCACAGATCATGCTATTTGCATTGGCACCTCTCATGCAAGTTAATTTTGCTAACTCTCTGTACATATGGTTATTAAGAAGATGCATGTTTTGAAGGTAATTATAATTACAGTTGCTATAACTAATTGCGTTAAAGCAGTTTTACACGGTATCCCTGTCCTTCTAGCTATAAGGTTAAAAGTGTTCCTTAGATAATCATTAATTCAATTAAAATCCTGTACCGTATTTCTCCTTCTTCATGTGTACAGCCCTGTGTTGCCTTTTCTGCCAGGTAACGAGAGAGAAAGGCCCAGGGTAATGACAAATGATGGACAGACACGCCAGGAGATGTTTGCATAAGCCTGGTTTTAATATTTGATTTCTAGACACCACAGTAAAATGAAAGACCACTGATAACAACACCCTTGTCTGTAAGCTTCCAGAGAGTCCCCATGTGTCAAATCAAATGTCAAAAGCCTGTTTGCATTTAAAAGGAAAATGAGAAATATCAAATTAGTCAACATTAAAACAGCACATTAATATTAATGTATGTGGAAGACTCTGGTTTTATACAAAATTGAATTTTCTGAAACAAAGGAAAAAAATAAAATCTCATAGACTGCACTAGACATAGACACAAAAGCCATCCACTTTCAGTTGCAGCAACAACAGACTTATTTGTAAGCAAAGTTCACCATTGAAATGACACTTTCATTACTTTTCCTTTTGTTAAAATCCACCGTTGTTAAACAAAATGCATAGAGAAAGAATATTACTCTAAGATAGTCCAAAAAATATCCAATACAGTTTGTGGTGCCTGTGTTAACTTATTGATGTGAATATGTTATGCAAAAGTTATATATAACTAAGCTATATAAAAAAGCTTGTAACATTGTATCCTTGGAGTAAGAAGAAACAGAAGAAAACAAAAGGGGTAAAATACAAACAAAAGTGCAGTGCAACAAATAAGATTTTAAATGTCAAGACACATGAGGTATTATGGACTGTTATTGAACAGAGAAAAAACTGATCTGGATCCCAAGAGACAAAGACCTACTGCTGGATGGTAGGATTAAATCAATACATTTGCAGGAGCATATTGAATACCATTAGCTGAAGAGTTGTTGGAAGGCCTTCATCTAAGAGTTGACCAACAAAGGTTGTAGATTAATACGATGATGTCAATTATTTCCCAGAACATTCCAGAACAAAATCCTCAAAGTTGAAAGAGAGGAGGTGGAAACACATTCCAGAGCCTTCTAGAACACAGACTTTCACAAATTGGATTAATTGTTTTTTCACTAATTTGCTTCTACAATCGTTTTCCTTACCAGCTTCTGCTCTTAATTGGATGTTTTTGCAGGAATAATTATGTAGAATGGTAATAACAAAGTAAGCCAAAAAAACATCAGTAAGTAATCAAAAACACCTTTTAGACAATGTGAAACACATAAGTAATGCTAAAATGGAAAAAGCCAACAGTTATTTAAGGATGGAAATAACCCATATTTATAAATGTATTTGCTCTTTTCACAGGTATTTTCTTACCGTCAGGTGTTTTACACTATAAAGCAAAATTTAGCTGAATGAGTGCATTATATTTTTCCTGCAGTATTTCAACAATTTATCATAAAGTGTGCAGAACGCTGATATTTTTGTTCCTAAACCACATGGCCAAATTCTCAAAGGTAATGTTAATCAAAGGTAGTCTTTAAAACAGCCTTAGCTTTTAGAAAGATGGCTTTTACCCATGATTATAATGTCACCCTTCTTTTGATGTGCAAAAAGGCTCTGGAAAATGCCTGAGTTTGTAGAAACAAATAAAGAAAAAAAGTTACCTAGCAGGAACCTCAACTCTGGTCACATACAAATTAATTGTCAATGCCATACCACTCAATCAAAAGCAACCTCCAGTGACTAATGTTTAAGTCAGTCAAGTTTACCGATTAGTATGCTGTTTTAGGTAGAAGTGTGGAAACTATTAATGAACAGAAACTATAATAAATAAATTAAACTATAAATATGTATGATTACATTTACATATTATGATTTTATTTAAATATTTAAAGGATATTATGATTTTTACCTTTCTTACAGGGTTGCACCTTCTACTGGGGATTCACAACCTGGCTGGGTTATTATGTAAATCACCCTCTGTATACACCTCCATGTAGGTATCCCAGACCCTTGGTCACTTACGAAGACTGAATGTCATTGTGATTTATTTTGCATAAAGCTCAAGATCTTTCTCACATTACCATAAATGTTGTCACTAAACCTCCACACCTGCTGATAAATTCACAAGCAGAGGTCCTTACCATGGCTGCATGGTAGATGAAAGTGAAGAATGAATACTGGTTGGGTACTGAGTGAGAGGAGGATGCTACCACTGAGTTTGAAAATGACAGACTAGGGAGAGCATGCTGGTTTGATGGGGTGATGGAGCCAGAAACAGTATTTTTTAATCTGTTGAATCAGTAGGCATTTTGACAGCTTCCATTGGTGGGTCTGAGTATCTGGACTCATCCTGGTGTCAAAAGAACTCTAAGACCACATGGAAGTTCTGTTTAAACAGATTGGAAAGCACTGGGAGGTGGGGTAGGACTTGTAAAAAGGCTATAGATCTACTGTAAAGCCTTGAACTCTCCTTCTGTGTCATTTCTCTCCAGGATTAAGGTTTCTCATTTGCAGATTTTGTTTCCTTGCATACTGCTCTCCTCAATTTCCTATTGGTTGAGTGTATTTAATGTCAAATATTCAACGTTTTATTTCTAATTTCTCCACTATGTCGTAAAATATTAGAATAAGTTATCCAAAAACAAGTTTATTTCTTACTTTGTCTCCACCGATCACCTTGTCACAGCTCATTTGTCTTTATAGGTATCTCAAACCTGGCCTCTTTAGAGATACCGCTACTCAATAAAATGATAACAGCACACAAGGTGAGATTGTAAAAAATGATGTTTAACATTCAGAACCTTCTTTTCTTTTGATCTTCTGGACACAATTTATAAAGCGTGTAATCATCAAAATAAAATTAACTGCTCATAGGAAATTTCCTCTTGAGCATCATGAGACATGACCCCTATTGAGAGTCACTCCCCTCTCCAGCCTTCAGACTGTAATTGAGGTGAAGAATGTAGCCTCTGCATACATTTACTGTTCAGAGATTAACAACAAAGGTGGAGTCTGTTTTACATTGTTCAAATAACCAACAAAATTGGCGACAACAACAAGAAATTTCAACACTCATTACAGTAGTATTATTGTCTCAAACAATATGCACAAGGAGTGAGGAGACAAATTCACACATGTTCTGATTTACCATATCTCGTATTTCAACCACAATCAGTCAATTCCAAACCACAGACAATCAATCAGGTGTTCCCTTACAAATGAACCGAGACCACCATTTTCCAGTGGTCTCGGTCCATTTGGTTTGATCCGCATCCTCGTGTGATTCGTCACTATCAGAGGTTTCACATATAGCTTTAAACAAACCGAACCGCACTTCAGTCTGGATCAAACCGTACGTGTGAAAGGCCCCTTTAACTGCATGTGATACAGGAATTTGTCATGCTTCTGTATGTCTGTTCATTTGAGTTTTTCTTTGTGAAACTCATGAAAAATAAATCATGAAAATGCCTGCTGCTGATGGGGTGATGCAGCTAGAAAAAGTATTTAACAGTTTTCAATCACTTTTTTTGCATGAAAATCGTACATCTGCACTGGGTAGGTGGTAAGAAAACTGCATTATAATTGGAATATGTAATCCAATGTTAATTGACATCCCTTTACAATATTGGATATTTTACTCAAAATAAGTTGGCACTACAAGAACACAGAATAGTTCCACATGATTTTGAAAGTGAATAAGTTTGAAACATGATCCTTGGAGTCTGGTCTTGTACAATGATGTCTTCAGATTATAAAATGTGTTTTTCTTTGAACTTCGTACTGTAAATATATAATAAGATACACACAGCATTGCTTTATTTATTTATAAAGGAGGCATACAAATCTGATGCCCTCATGCTTGAAACAAGTCTTGGATAAGTGAAGGAACATGCGGGAATCATATAAATAAAATTAATTTATAATAATGTCCAATTAATTTAGTTTGGATTTGTGAACATTTAAAATGTCTATATATATACACTCACCTAAAGGATTATTAGGAACACCTGTTCAATTTCTCATTAATGCAATTATCTAACCAACCAATCACATGGCAGTTGCTTCAATGCATTTAGGGGTGTGGTCCTGGTCAAGACAATCTCCTGAACTCCAAACTGAATGTCTGAATGGGAAAGAAAGGTGATTTAAGCAATTTTGAGCGTGGCATGGTTGTTGGTGCCAGACGGGCCGGTCTGAGTATTTCACAATCTGCTCAGTTACTGGGATTTTCACGCACAACCATTTCTAGGGTTTACAAAGAATGGTGTGAAAGGGAAAAACATCCAGTATGCGGCAGTCCTGTGGGCGAAAATGCCTTGTTGATGCTAGAGGTCAGAGGAGAATGGGCCGACTGATTCAAGCTGATAGAAGAGCAACTTTGACTGAAATAACCACTCGTTACAACCGAGGTATGCAGCAAAGCATTTGTGAAGCCACAACACGTACAACCTTGAGGCGGATGGGCTACAACAGCAGAAGACCCCACCGGGTACCACTCATCTCCACTACAAATAGGAAAAAGAGGCTACAATTTGCACAAGCTCACCAAAATTGGACAGTTGAAGACTGGAAAAATGTTGCCTGGTCTGATGAGTCTCGATTTCTGTTGAGACATTCAGATGGTAGAATCAGAATTTGATGTAAACAGAATGAGAACATGGATCCATCATGCCTTGTTACCACTGTGCAGGCTGGTGGTGGTGGTGTAATGGTGTGGGGGATGTTTTCTTGGCACACTTTAGGCCCCTTAGTGCCAATTGGGCATCGTTTAAATGCCATGGCCTACCTGAGCATTGTTTCTGACCATGTCCATCCCTTTATGACCACCATGTACCCATCCTCTGATGGCTACTTCCAGCAGGATAATGCACCATGTCACAAAGGTCGAATCATTTCAAATTGGTTTCTTGAACATGACAATGAGTTCACTGTACTAAACTGGCCCCCACAGTCACCAGATCTCAACCCAATATAGCATCTTTGGGATGTGGTGGAACAGGAGCTTCGTGCCCTGGATGTGCATCCCACAAATCTCCATCAACTGCAAGATGCTATCCTATCAATATGGGCCAACATTTCTAAAGAATGCTTTCAGCACCTTGTTGAATCAATGCCACGTAGAATTAAGGCGGTTCTGAAGGCGAAAGGGGGTCAAACACAGTATTAGTATGGTGTTCCTAATAATCCTTTAGGTGAGTGTATATATATATATATATATATATATCGATATATCTAAGAAAGTTAATATATTAACTCTATAATCCCTGCCTCTTCTCATTACTGTTCCTTGCTCTCATTCTATTAAATGAGTTACTCTGACATCAACACATTTCTACCAACTAGATTGAACCGAACAGCACTTTAATTGTGTTCACTGACCTTCATTTCTCCTTGTAAAGAAACAGCAGTCGAAGTCTGTGGGACATCTGCTACAGCAGACTTTGCATCACAAACATTTATAAATAAATAAATACATGATTAAGAAACATTGTTCTTTTAAATACATTAATTGAAAAAATGTCCTTCATGAAAAAGGAAAAGTTGGTGCAAGAAGGAGTATCATCTGAACTTTGTTATTTAATCAGTCTGTCTTTTTTTAAAGATGAGCTAAAACTCTTCTGTATCTTTAGAACTGTAGCCATAAAATACTGATTTCATTTATTAATTAATGAAATGATTAATTCATTTACAGATTTTGCAAACACACAGATCATCCCATCCCTAGTGTGTTTTTTGGTAAGTTGATTTGTTTTTAAATATAATTCATATTTTACTCTGTTATATTAATAAATTATATAGAAACATACAGATAATGCAGTGCCATTTTTGTCCAATATGATTCATATAAATACAGCACAATACAAATATATGATACATTATTTAACATTTGTTTATAAAGCAGAATTATGTTGATGATTATTGTAGATTTATGGTACTACATGTCTGTTCTTAGAGCTTCAAAGTAAGAATTCACCAATAGCACTGTAGTCATTGTTTTTTTTGTGTAAAACTAGTTATGTTTTATCTTCAAGAATATTAAGCCAATATGTTCTTTATTCCAATCATTTAAATTTAATAAAAATGTGTTTAGCTGGCATTCAGCTCAGAGTCCAACAAAATGCTGTGTTTGATGTATTTTAGTCAATGGTAAAATAAATTATCAGAAAAATATAATTTAAAAAGCCTGTTATCCAAACGCTAGCACATTTGAAACAACAAGTATTGAGGATCGTTCTTTTTCTTTAAGTTTAAAAGCCATGTAGATTTCGTTTTCTAAATGTCATATTGCCATGTCTAAACTCCAAGACAAAAGCATTGCAGTGCACCCCGTGAGGAATCGAGGCATAACACATGTCATAGGAATCCCAAAACTGGCCCAGTGAATGACAATAGCTGTTTCTCTTTGGGGTTTGTAGGAAACCTATTTACACAGAGCTGCCACTGTGGTTCAAAAGACATTTTGAAATAACAAAGGCAATGCAGACAACAGTGAAAAGCTAATGTTGGCTTTTGTCATTGTATCATCCTGCATCTTGGGCCTTCAGTGTACAGACTGATCACTATGATGTACATATACTCTGATGGTCAATAAATTGGGGTCAGCTGAACTTAGAATAATAAAATACAAGGAAAATTGTCTTGATCATGCATTTTACAAGAAAACATAACCAATATGTTTTGCTGGTATTTTACCCTAGTTACTGTCATGGAACTTATGTCTCTTATGGTATCTTTGGTATACTCCCCAGGAGAGGATAAAATATAATGATCATGTAGACATATTTATAATCCATCTTCACAAGGAAGGGAATCTATTATATAATCAATGTGTTAAGTAGTCATCAAACACAGTACAACTGGCATTTATGCAAACAAAAGTGTTAAATTGCAAACCCCACAAAATACAGAAGACTAAAGACTATGTATGGGTTGGCCCTGTAAAAAATGATTACCAGTGAATGCATGTCTATCTAACTATCTATCGCAGTCAGCCTCACTAGGCCTCAACCTAAATTTCTAACTGACAGCTCTGTGCTGCCCACAAACAGAGGAGTTATTTTCTTGAGCTTTATTACCTTGGCCTCTGTTTCCTCCCACTGATTCCGTTTGTTAAAGATGCTGCTGACCAGACCTGACATCAGTTTTAGATGACTGATCATGCTTCATTCAGTTCAGCTAGTATCAATTATTTTGCTTTGATGTAAAAGTTATTTAAAACTTGTGTGCACAGAGCACATTGACTTAGAGAGATAGAGATAAATGCATTTATCTAGAAATGGACTTTACATTTCTGATCAAACTGCATGTGTTATGTTTTGCCAGTTAGTGTTAAGTAGCTTTTAAAGCAGCATAATGCCTACATATGGCATACTTTGTTTGAGTCAATACATTAGAACTGTAGGCAAACTGACGAAGTCAATAACAAAATAATAATGCTTTCAATTTATTGAACGAAATATGGCAAGTATAGCCGAAATGCATGGTTGATATTTTTCAAAATTATATAGTATCCTGACTTATGTAAATTATTATTTTTATTATATATTTCTTAGCAGATGCCCTTATCCTGTTAATTATTACTTATTGAGTTGTATAGAACTGGAGTGGAATGAGTATGGAAACCCATAATTTAATTAAGAAAATGTTAGGTTGCAAATGCAACCCTGGTTATCTGAGAAAGAGGATAAAGAGGCTAATCACTCAAATGGCCCTCCTCTGCTTGTATAAAAGCCATCATGTACAGTAGAAAAGCCTGTTTTTGCTGTTCATCCTGGCAGACCGTGATTACAAAAAAGTTTTGAAAAAGAAAAGTGGACTGTTTAAATTTATCACAGTTTTCTCTGCTGCATAGTCGATTGTTAGAAGCTAGCATAAACTAATATTTAACTACTACAGCTCTTGAAAATATTTGTCTTCATGAGTTTTGGGCGGATGAACACAATGAAGCTCTGTATTGTAATTTTCAAAATACTTATTGTGAATTACTATCAGAGCAATCATTCCAGTTCTAATTCTTTACAAATGGCTGTTTAAGGAACATGTATTGTTAATTTAGGCATGTGTGTACAATAAATCATGAGAAGTTTGTGTTAATTAGGTTTGATGTGGGCTTTCTCGTGTTGGGAGAGAGGATTCATTAAAGCCCTTTCACAAAGGCATTCATTGTCTATTTCAACTAAGGAATCGTCCATAATGGAAATTGTCAAGTGATATCACAAATGCCCAAAATTAACACTTATTATTAATGACTAGATATACTGTTGTAACTATGGATTGTAATTACACTGTAAGTACATATGTAATTACACAGTACATATACCCAAACATTATCCACTTCCAATGTTCCACTTAACTGCTTACTTAACACGGGCATCTGTAATATGCAGTAATTGAGTGTTTGATGTAATCTCTTCCTAGTGACCCCACCCTAGGATTTAGGGATGGGCTTTCTGAGAGCTGATGATAGCCATCTGGTGGATCCTTTCTGTTTTCTCCCTTTTGGCATCTTGGGAGGTTGGGCTTTGTTCAGATATATACTGTTATCTGAAATGCTATGACAAACAGACCTCTAATTAAAAAAACAGAGCAGCCAGATTTTAAATGTGAGATAACAGTCATCATCTCAATGTTGTATAGTGCAATGCGGCCAAGTTTTGTGTGCAAGAAAAATAACTGTTTTATGAGACATCCATGAAGACATAGTTGCATCCTCCAACATTGAAAACTCAATTATTTTACTCTAGTACAAAGAGGAATACTCTAGCATCACTGAAGAGTGTTTGGGCAGGGATTCAAGTTCTTTGCTTTGTGAAACAAAAGGGTTAACGTTCTTTAAATGTGGTTATTTAACAGGAGATCGGACAAGCAAGAAGACTTTAGAATAAAAGGGCAGTCTTCAGATGTGCAGGACTAGGACCTCACGTCTGCCAAAAACACAGCGAGCCGGAGCTTTGTTGTTACTGGACAGAGTCCAAGAAAGAAATGCTAACCACAAACTAATCCTAGGTTAATGAGATATTACTGGAAATCCAAACTCAGATAGTTTGCAGCAAGCATGGCCATCTGGATATTTTTCTGTGTGGTGAAAGGAAGTATTACAAAAAAATAATATTTATTATACAGGTCCAAATGCCACCTGAATAAAAATAAATAAGCATAAATCTACTGCTTATGTCCGAATTTGCTTTCCTTTCCAAGTGTCTAATGTACAAATATAAAGGTTCTGGAGCTCTATTTTGAATGATTTATAAATATTCAAACAAATCTGTCTGAATTAGTATAATTCAAGTAGTAAAATACTGAGAGACAAGGAAGTATCTCCAGTATGTCATTTATGCTGTTACAGTGAGAGTGTATAGTGCACCTCAGAGAAATTCCGACTTCAGTACTACATTTTGGATAGATTAATTTGCATATTTATGACTCACACAAAATTGCCCTCCAGACCATACAAATATGTAATGACACCGGATATGTCACCAAACAAAACTGGGATAATTATATATATATATATATATATATATATATATATATATATATATATATATATATATATATATATAGGACATACAAAATCTATTATTTCATTTATTTCACAGTTTTGTGAAGCTGGAAATTGTTGTATCAACTTTGCTTTTGCCCAACACAATCAGCCCGGTAAGTTGACATATATTTTTAAAATTATTTTTCATAAAACGGAGTTGCAGTTACTGTTGTAAATTTAATTCACTTGTTTTTCTATGTAAGAGGGCCACTGTAAAAAAAGAAAACAATTGTTCCTGTATTCCCATTTCCCAGTTCTCTAATTTAGTCTAACAATGTCTTTAAAAGCATCCATAAATAACTCATGCTGTGAAATGAAAAGGATAGGTTTGAATTTTTTAAGAGCTATTAACATATTCAAATCTTTAAACACTGATAGAGTCAAGAGGTTTTCATGAACACGCCACTGACAAAATAAAGTGAAAAATAATTGGCACATTATAGGAAATGCTCATTTAATAAATCCCTGGGAATACTCCTGAGAATGTATTAAACTGTAATGAAATGTCTTATTTAAATCCTTAACAATACATTAAAAACACTAAGATCAGAAAAATATATAAATGTATTCAATACTGTAAGCTAATACATCACTAAAGCTTTAATTCACATACATTTTGTAAGTGAATCTTTTTACATTTTCATGTCTACCTTGATTAAACATTCATGACAGCTTTTATTAGAGGTTCATTACATAAACTTCACATATGTGAATTTAAGAAATGTTTGTCAAGACCTTACAAAGAAGTACATAAAAACATTAACTATTATTGTCAAGAAACATTGAGAAAATATGCTTTTTCAAACAAAAAATAGTGTGTAATGTTAATAATGTATGTAATGTTAGTGTTCTGTTAAAATAAATATTTGGACAAAATTAAAAAAAATATATATATAGAACTTTAAGGAAAAGAAAACAAATGTGAAAAAAAAATATGTAACTATTACACAGATGCAAATTCTCTTTATTATTTATGTAAAATACAAATCAGTAATATGCTTTGTTGAAAAATACAACAAACTTAATAGTTATGTGTTTTCACTGTTATCGTTTGAAAGTAGAATTTATTTTAAAAATTTGAAACTTGATCTGTTTGATCAATTAACTGACTAGATAGTTTCATGACAAGCTAGGTACTGTATCAGATGAGAATTATATATATATTGGGGATGTCACCTAAAGACTGAGAACCAAAATAAGTCATCAAAAGTATGGCCCACTGTGACAAGGCGAAAGCTCTGTACAATTGGAATAGATTGCTATTTTTACTCCACTTTTCTTGTTTTGTTTTTTTGTGTCTACTTGAAGCACGACTATGAAAATTACTGATTGCAATGCTAATTCAATGTATGCATTTCTTGATTTGACAGCTAATCAGTTGATTAAATCAATCAGTCTCTCTATATATGTATGTTTCCCCTCTGCCTTCAAACAAGCTTCTTTGATTCCACTTCTCAAAAAATCCACCCTTGACCCTACCTCTCTTCAGAACTATTGTCCTGACTCTCTTCTCTCCTTCTTCTCTCAAACCCTTAACTGGGCAGTTCACTGTCAGCTCTCTTTATTTCTGATCACTCACTCACACTGGCTTTCACATCTGTCACTGACTCTCTTAATTCCTACCACACTGGTCACATATACCAGGTGACATGGCATCATTCTTCATCCATGTCAAACTCTATTAACTGGTATACGCCAAGGATCTGTCATGGTCCCTCTCCTGATTCCTATGTACACCCACTCTCTCCAATGGGTTTTCCTACCACTTTTATGCAGATGATTCAGATCTTTTCCCTCTTTTGAACATTTCAGCCCATCTCTCCCTGTCTGTCTGCTATCTCCTCCTGGATGCACTCACTGTCTCAAACTTAACCTTTCTAGATTTGATCTTCTCTTCCTCTTCACCCTCTTCAGGTCTCTCAATTCCCCTGGAATCTACCATACTCTGATTTTGAGTATGTTATGATTTTACCAAACCTTTCTAATATCATCCACTCCAACTGCATTTAACAGGCCATTTGGGAGTGTCTGATAAAGAGATAATACCATAATAACAGAATAATAACAGAAAGGAAAGAAGGAGGTAGAGATGTTTGACTCAATGATGATTTGTGCTCAAGTCAAATTTCTTGTTGAAACTAAATTGATTGAATAGATCTAGGAGTGATACTGAGTGATACTGTGTATTTGCTGTTGATCTTCAAGCGAACCTGTCCATTCTTGGGAGTATTCTGTTTATTTAAAGTGCTCAAGTGTGAAAAGATGCAGCAGCAAGTAAGCCAGACTAAATAAATATCCTAACAGGGAGTATGCACAATCTCATAATCGCTTCCCCAGGCGCTCTCCGGTAATCTGTGATACAAGATGCAAGACTGTTTTCAATGTGAAAAATGTAATGTAGTGATTTATATATATATATCATCATCATCTTCATCAGCCAATATCGATCCACTGCTGGTTGAAAGCCTCCCCAAGATGTTTCCACTTGTTTCAATCTATAGCTTTCCTTTTCCTGTTATGCCTACCAAGTTTATTATTTCACCTTCTATGTGGTCTTTTCTAGGTCTTATTTATATACAATTGGAAACAAGTGGAAATATCTTGGGGAGGACTTCATCCAGCAGTGGGTCAATAATGGCTGATGATTATTATATATATATATATATATATATATATATATATATATATATATGTAATTATGATTATTATTATTAAGTGCAGAAGTTATTTTACCATTTGTATTTATTGATTTGCTTATTTCCTTTGTGTTTCTGTGATCAGGAAACAGATCACATTTTCCAGGACCTACCTACAATCCCTTTACATGGCTCTTCAAGCTGGTCTACTGTCCCCATTATACATATGAGGTAAAGCAGACATTGGTTCGATTTTCGTAGAGAGCAAATAACCTTTTATGTTGATTAGAAATGAAATTATATGGAATCTGCTACCCAAAGAGGGAAACCATCTCAGTTCTTTCAAATTATTATATGGATTTACTTCATAAATATACTGGTAGATATACATCTGTATCTCTTTAGGACTCAGGCTTCTTCACTATTGCTACCCATAGGGGAACAAAGATCAAGGGCATACTATTATCCGCTAATCACCCCCAGTTGTTACTGCTGAATTTATATCAAATTATTTAGCCAGGGAGAAGTGAGCTGATCTTTGTCTTTGTTATTTTGCCCCAGCTGGCTTGGCATTTCTATGTCAAATTTAGACCAGTCACCCAGGGACAGTTCCCCCACTAATTCCTATGCCGATGGATGCATATTTAAAGCTCTCTACTAGTCTGTGATGGAAAATTGGCCCCATCATGAACTATAACAGTTTAGTTTGATTCATGACTGGCGGCTCTGTATTCATTAATCTTTTTGTAAACTCCTGAGCTGGTTTCTACTTTTACAGACATGTGAATTGCTCTTTCCTTTTCTATAAGAATTTAATTTGACAAACCTTTTACATTTAACATTAGTTTTGTTATACTATTTGCACATGCATACATTAAGGTTTACTGGCACATATATAATATATACAATATATTAATTAAGTGTACCGCAATAAAATGCATGTCATAAATTTTTGTATACATATGTGGCTAAAAGAACAGTCATATCGTATAGTAATTTTACACTGTCTATTAGTCTGCATTCTCTATTTGCAAATCTGACCATCTTATCTAATGAAAGAGGAATAATAAAAGGTAATATGTAAATAATTATTGAAATTTAATTTGCTTTTTTGTTTTTACAATTTATCTTCAGATTGGAGCTTGGATTAGTTTATCCATTATGACTCAAACTGTTCCTGGTAAGCCAAATGTATTACTTCTAATGGGACACAGTGATATTATTAATTATAACAATATTAATGAGAACATTTGTTATTTTTCAGTTGCAGTGTTTGGTGTGATGGTAACCATTCAGATGTTACTGTGGGCGAAGAAGAAACATCATAAGTACCTGAAACTGATGAAGAACAGCGCATATCAGAGGGCGGCTGTAGTTCCTTTCATATTGTAGACACTGGTGCCCGGGCAGTGTCATGATGTAATAACAGGAAATAATGCATGAGCAGGCTGAAAACAGAAGCATAGGCTGTAATTCAAAATGCATAGCATTTTAATCATCTGATTTTATTCCGATAAAGAGCACACAAGTATAGCGCTAGGAATTAAAATGATGCAGGTTTTGAACTTTAGAGGTTACACTGATAGCTGTTGACAAGGCATTTGGACAAATCTAGGTAAACTGGCAGTAAACTAGTGAGTCAGTGCCTCTGGAAGAGTGTGAGAGATAGAGGATCCACATTGGGCTTGAAAAATGAGACTCCCGAAACATTTGTTTTCCTCTTCCCTGTTTCAAGAGGTGCATGTGGAAATAAACTACCTGATGTACAGCACTCTAATGCTGTCATTCAAATAAATGGTTAATCAAAAAAACAGCAAAAAAACAATGTGGGCATGAGTTTCAGGTATTGTTGAAAGACTTTCATAACACCATATATCTTTGGCATCTAAAGTTGATTTCATATTTAATTTAATTCTGGTTCCAGTCTAAGAAATAACATACTTAAGTTTCTACTGGGAACACTACTACTTCTACTACTGCTACTACTACTACTACAAATAAAAATCCTGCAGGAGAACAGTGCACTGTTTGTTGTCACATGCACACTAATAATAATATTTGATTTTTTAACTTGCAATCACATTTCACAGTAGACTGGTGATGTGAAAATACTGCATGAGTGAACAAGACACAGGCAGAAGTAAAATCTAAGACGCAAAAGAAAAGAATACCTGCCTCTGTCAAGCCCTTTCTCCTGGGAGCACTGCGGAACTGGAATGCAGCTGTACAATTTTCAAATGGACAAAAGGTGTTACTGCTGAACTAGCAAGAAGAATCAGTGAATTGTTATAGTCAAATTTTCTAATTAAAGTCATACTCACATCAAGAACTTTTCAAATGTTTAATAATCTATGAGCTAAGTGCAATGTTCTCTATAAATACAGTTAATATGTTTTTGCTATGAACAGGTTTACAGTGTCAGAATAAATATACAGCTTTGCTTGGATTAGGAAACACATTTGTTTTGCACATTCTTTCAGAGCCTATCAGGCCAGGACTGTTCATCTAAGCCACACAGCATGCATATATTTCTTCACATTCAGTCATGAGGGGTAGTATAGCAAAGCAATTTTGGTCATAATATAGAATGGTTAATGAGGACACATTACATTATGAAACAATTAATTCAACAAAAAACAAAATTGTATAATCTACTCTTATAAGGTATCTTATGAATCTGCCTGTTTCATTTTTGAATATATATTGTAATGATGCATGCAACAGCAACACACATTAACTCTTCACCAAAGAGCTCAGACCACTGGCATGGAGGTGCCTTCAGGCTATATGCTCCTTGAACCCACTCCAAGGCAATATATATATATATATATATATATATATATATATATATATATATATATATATATATAAAATTAAAAAAAAATCAAACTACCTGGTTGAATATATAAATATACAAACACTTCTAATGGGCACAAATAAGAAATTAAAAGACTACAAGCATGTTCTACATATTTCCAGAAATGCTTAGTTTAAGATACTTTTCATAGCTTCAGTTTAAATAACCATTCAAGTAGGTTTACAGGGCATAGGATGTAACTCCAAGGCTGAAATCAAGTTTCAACATAAATATACATATTTAAATAATGCCCACTGATAAATATGAAATAAAGTGCATTACACAATATCTTAATAATAATTAAAAAAACCTGCATAGCTGTGCTTATAAGGTTACAAAAATATATTTAGGCAAATTTGTTTTGGTGCATACATTCCTGAGCAATGTTTTAAGTCATAAAATGGCAAAAAGTCATACAAAGTACACTACTTCTTTAATAACCATAGACATTTTTTACTTTTAGTAGGACAGTCCAGTGAAAGCCCCCCTTGGAACTCTGAGTTTTGTGCTTGTATTTCTTGATCTGAGGTTTAAGTTTGACTATATGAAATTTTGAAATGTATTAAAAGCAAGACTTATAACTGCCATTCTATAGCACAAAGTCCACAGTTACTATTTTACATTTAACATATTTGATTAAAAAAGATTATAAATTGCAGCTGAAGAATAAAATAATCAAAACAATTCAGTAGGATCTTGATAAGATTAAGGCATCACTTGATATTCATGTGTTGCAAATTAGATTGACTTGATATCCAAGTGTGAAGCTTTTGGTTTCACTGTGACTATATTGAAATATATCAAATGATTTCATGTGGTTGACATGTTATTATAAGAAAGTAAAAATCTTGAGCATCTTATAAAGTATTCAGCAAGTAACAAAGTCTCTCAATGTTGACAGCTATGTTTTTACCCATATTTTAAATTTAGGCTTCAAGAAAATAATGTATTAATATAAACTTTTATGTTTGTTTATCTTCTGTGTTCATAAACTGAACACAAATAGTACATGTGAATAGATCTAAACTTCCTACTTTTTAATTGTCTATTGAATGTCACTTGCAGAAATCTTATCAACACTTTAAATATATTGACAGTAGCTATAAACTGTGCACAGTTGGACCCTTCATTTAACCACTTGGAATTCTATTAATAATAGCGGAAGGGTTTTTCATTAGTTGGCTGAATGTTGTGTTTTTCAAACATTTTCGGCAGGAGGGCCGGTCATTAGCAGTTTCATGGGCACCTCATCTGATGTCACATCAACAGGGTTGACATGTACTTGAGGATCTTCCTCCTCATCCTGCTGTTTAGCAAAATTGACAAACACCTGTGAATCACAAAGAATCTGCAGTTGCAAGTCTATTCTTACAAGGATTGACAATGAGAAAAACAATGAATTCTGCTTAAACTTAATTTCATGACATGACAATTCATTACTCTGAGCGTGTAATATCGAGGCAAATAATATCAATATACTTGCAGTAAAAAAAACATCTGTTCAGTTATTGATATAAAAAAACAACACTATCATCTAGTAAAGTCTGTTAAATCATGCTTTCTGACAATATCTGAGACTAACATTTGTACTGGTTTTCCAATCTTCAATCTCTTAAAAACAACACACATTACTGAATACACTAAATACACACAATATTTTGCCCTGGGATATATACCACTTTAATTCCAGTCCCCTGGTGGTTAATATTGCATCATTATGCAGATATCGTTTATCTTCTCTCTGTTATTTATTGTTGTTTTTAAATTAAAATAAAATGCATTATTTGACTAAAATAGTTCCAGTGAGCTGTTTGAAAATGCAGAGACAATATAACAATGTCATCATTCTCTGGGATTCTTTTAAAAGCGCTATTTATTTATTCTTATTATTAATAATTAAATTGTTAAGGGGGGTGTTGGGGGGCAACAACAATGATAAGCCTTGCTAATAGATCCTTCTACTTCCTTCCCACACACTCGCCTCTCTTTGAGAAGAAGAGAAGAGAAAGCTAAATCTCCAACTGAACCTTAAAGATAACAAGTGATTTCTTCCCTGGCTTTGCGTGTTTTTATTCACTACAAAAGGAAATTTGCTGCCAATTTCTGAAGCTATCACTATGTCAGATTGCTCTAATTAGGAATTGGTAGATTTCAGTTATAGACGTGTTGTAAAAGATGGCATGTGAAGTTTCTCAGCTCTTTTGAATATCTTTCAGCATCAGCTTGAGAGACTGATCAAAAGAATGTTACTGTAACTGAAAATAATGTTTGTAATGATAAAACTATAACATGCTGAGGCATTCACCAAAGCTATATCATGTATATGTTACCTTTTCCCTCTTTTTGCTTATTCTGAAAATACAATATGTACAATTTACTGAAGACATTCCATTTCTCTTAATGGAAGATAATAGATGAGTAATGATATAATGGCATCTTGCCACCCGCTGATGTGGAGCTGTGGTTGCCACCTTCAGACCCTGCGGTCGTAGGGTCTTCTGTTTTGTATTCCAACTGACCTTTTAGTTACATAATTGAATCAATGATTTCCTTAATTGGCTTTCATGCATTAACTATTCAAAGATCACTCTAACATCTGCAGGTCTGAGGCGCTCTAAGACCAGGGTTATCTATTACTGTTGCAGACAGTTTTAAATAACTATTAGAAAACATTTACTCGCTATTTCATACCTAATATAAATATGCCTTACTCTTCCATTACAAAAAAACAACCAGTGTGATCCTTCCATTCATCTGCAGGAAGACCAGGTAACAGGTCCTTTAAGATCCCCTCCTCCTGCAGAGGCTTTCTTTTACATTTCCTAACCATGCAGCCATGAAGAGAGCTGTAACAGAGGGGCTGTACCTGATCAAGGGTGGTCTGAGACACAGAGTAGTCCTCAATGCAGAGCCTCTCCTTGCGGCTGCTGAATTCACTGAAGATCCTGCAGAGAGCACTCTCACCGCAGGGCAGCTGGTACTGCAGCGTGTTGTGATGCTTTTCTTTCAGTATACTACCGGGGAAAACGTCTTGCACAAAGTCCTCTACTGGCTTGAGCACAGGAGGAGACCCACCAACTCTCACAATCACAGTGTAGCCATCACCAAACCTGAAACACAAAAGCACATAGAAAGTACAGCTGAAAGGCATCTAAAACTTTTAAATTAGGAAACCTTAGTTACCTAAGCTGTTCCATATGTGCCCATCATAAGTGGGTTTTACATATTTCCAATTAACACAAACTGAGCATTCCCTATTTTAAACACTTGTTGTTTTTGCTATGTTTTTGGTACCTAATACTTTAGGTATATAATAAAACAGTAAGTAATTTAGTACACGACGAGCCACTTGTTATATATTGTTGACTGTGGAGAAAATTGACTGGCATTGGTCAGTTGATTGACATCTATGTGAGCCAATTATGCAAAGTGGTGCATTAAATTAAATAGCTATTTATCCAGTTTTGGACATTTTTATTTCAGATGTCACTAACTAAAATAAACATTGCCGTAATCAAATTAAAGAAGCTACAGAAATCTTTTGTACACTGGTTATGGTTCAGTGTTTTGTAGCGTCATAAATTTGACGACTCAAGGAATGTTTTATATTCTGATTTTCAGCATCCACTCTTTTCTCAGGATGAAAGACAAATCATAAATAATGAACAAAGAAATCTTGAATATTGTGATATTACAGTTTGAGTGTACTCAAGAGGGACTTTAAGTTTCTGCAATAGAAATGGTCTCTAGTTAATTAGATTCAAAACCTTTCAAAACTCCCTTGTACGACTAACTGTGGCACCAAGTTGTTAATCACAGTTGTTTTTCATTTTCCCAAGAAAATAATTAAGAAAAAGAAAGTCTGGGCTGATTAAAAGTTTTTCATAAATCAGGACCTTAATGTCTTTGTACTTCAGGCAATGCTCCCCACATGGTAGATCATGTTGTTCTTTAATTAGCGTGCTGTATTTCCATCTGAAGTTGAGTTAGTCTTGCGTGTAGAGAAATAAACTACTCTACCTTGTTATTTTGTCGTTAGCAGTCTTATGACCCTTTGTTTAATGGTAAATTAGTTCTTTAATGCAATATTTACTCATAAAAATGTCCAATGTGGGCACTAAGTACTACATGCAACTAGGACCCTACCCCATAGTAGTAATTAAATATTCAGTTAACACAGTATTTGCTCAGCTGTAAACCCACATGCAAACTTATGTCAGCTCCTACTGTGCTAAAGGAAATATCTTTCGGGTGAGTGAATCTGCATTGCCCCGCTGACTGCTTATCGCTCACTAAAGATATCAGGATAACTATTCCTTGTTGAATCCCATTTCCAAATCCAGTTTTATGTAATTACCTCCGATTAAGGCAAAGCTTAAAGATATTGGTAGAAAATGAAGAGTGAAGTTATTAACCTCCTACTGTCCTGCAGAAACCATTTAGTTAATTTAATACAAAGTCTGTAATCAGCTCTGTAAAGTCAGGAGGTTTAAATGATGTTTAAGGCTTTATTAGGGTGGTCAGTCCAGCTAGGATGTGGTCTGTGAGGTTTGAATAATATAATGGCTTTAAAGATTGCCCCTCTAGGAATTTGAAACTCTTTGACAGTGGGGTTTTAAATTATAGTATTATTTATATTAATTAAGTAATTCAATAAATATCCAATTATATCAAATATCTGCATGTGAAATTGCATTTAGAGTATTCATTAATCTTATGATGCCAATAGCATTACATTGCACTGAATAAATACTTCCTGTTTAAATATATCGTATCAGAAGATTTCCTGGTTGTATGAAAATTACACAAAACAAAAAGCTTGTTAAATATCATATTTTTAGAAATTCTTGCTTAATATTAACTAGAATAATGTTACCATATAATGCCATATAACAGTATTCTATTTCAATTTTTCATAATTTTGCATGTAATAGAAGTAAGAGTCAGGGGTGCACAGTTTGTTCCTATTTCTAGCGCACAACTTTTATCTGAGCAATTTTCCAACCCTTGACTCCTTTGTCATGGACAGATTACTCAACACTGTGCATGATTTTTCTATTACTCAAAGCATGTGGAATTTTAGTTTCCCTAGTGAACACCTGTACAAAAGTTCAGTACGTGTACAATTTTCTTGTATATGCCTAGACTATTATTATCTCTAAGATACTCAAGGTTTTTCTTTATTGACCTTTTAATACTGGATGACTTCTTTCTATTCATATCATCCTACATCACAATATTCCTTCATGTGTAGCTCTTTCAGATATACCAGAGTTCACAATAAATTAAGTTGTTAGGCACAATGCATGCATCTCTCAGGAATAAAACAATATGTTTGTTATCTGAGAAAATGCTATATTAGAATGGATCCCACTGCTGGAATAAATGCACAACCATACGGAATATTCCACGCCAGCACCCGTCTGCTTTGGCAGGTAATATACACCTGCTGGCAATCAGGGATTCACAGGACACAATGAAAACCCAGCACAGACACTTATTCTGTGCATTGTACCTGAAAGGAGGGCATTGGTGAGCCATTTAAGCTATGAGTAAGTGACTGGTTTGTCTTTTGTGATATTTGACTTTTGGATTGCATTTTTGATTGAGGTCTTGATTAGGTGGATGACCCTGGACCGGACTAACCCGAACATAATCTACAAGCAACTACTCTTCCTCCCAGCTCGGCATGCAACCCTTCTCTGGTAGTTAAATGTGGTGACCTGACTTCCTGGTCACAACCCCCCCAGTGCTACCATATATACATACATACATACACATACGTAACTAAGAAAGTATTACAACATATAGCATTTCAGCAGAGTCAAATTTCAGCAATAAATACATGAATAAACAAACAAAATAAATCCAATCATCTCTGAGCAGATTTCGGTTTTAGTCGAAAACATTTATTCGAAATCCACTTGTCAGCTGGATAATATAATGCTCATCAATTAGGTGACTTCTTAATTCTATAATGAATAATCCTCACCAGCTGAAATTGAAGCAACAACAAGATAAAGCAGGTCCTGATCTGAATGTGAAACACAGTGCTAAGTTTCTGCTAACAGAAAGCACAACGGCACATCTGCTGCTGTGCTGTTTATGTTTTTTTTGCTAAAATCGGTAATTGTTGAAAAATGTGTACAGCACAGGAATGATACAGTTTATATACAGTTAAAAGATGAATTTCAAAAGGTCAGACAAAACCATCTATATCTCCCCTGGGGGGGTGGGGGGTGTAGGGGTGTGAGGGGTGGAAGGATCTGAAGTCTTCTACCGAGCGAACACAGAGCCAGACCTGCCCATCTTTGATCAGACAGGAAGACTAATAGATCAAAACCCAACTCCCCGATGCCTCCTGTTATTGAAACCCTCCATGGAGTCACAGACAATGGAATATTGAGCAGCCTGATGCACATTTATGACTTAACCGCACCTGAACTGCAAAATTTCATGTTCGGTTACCTTTCAAAGGTTTTCATTTAAAAGTATTTGCTTTGTTAGAAAAATAAAAACACAACATCATAAACTCTGCAAAATACTACTTGGGGGGTATCAAATGCCGTAACATGCAGTTCCCAATTACATATATATATAAAGATACTTATGATTGATCTTAAAAACGTCAATTACATTATTTCATCAGTTCAGTTTAATTAATATACTCTAAGAAACAGAATGACATAGATAGTATTTGTAATTCTTTTTTCTTTTTGAAAATCTCGAAACATTCATTTTTTAAACCTTTGATCAGGGCATAATTCAAAATTATATCACAAAAGTAAACCAACTGTTAAATATCATCACAAAAAGGACAACGCTGGTCTGGAGAGAGTTTAAATAAAGTAATTATCAGTCTGAAAGTCATGAGTTAAAGGAATTGAGCCACTGTAGTGTTGAGTAGATGAATACAAAGAGATGAAGACAGAGAACCCAAAATGCTACATCAAGTCCAACAAAGAAAAAAGACATGTCACTGGTGCACATGCACAATAAGGCCTTTTAGGAAAGAAAATTGGAGATACTTACACAAAGAGTCAATATCTAAAGTAAAATATAGTTGATGCTGATTCTATGGGTTTCTTCGAAAACATCTAAAATACAAACTACATAGACTGACTGATTGGCCTCCTCCCTTTTGTGATGATCTTAATCTTCCACAAGCTTGCATTTTACACACCTTACTCCACAAACCAACTGACAGTATTTTCCAGGACTTTTTAAAACTCTTTAAAATACAAATAATACAACTCATGCGCTTAAAAATGATCAAAAGCCCATAAATATTGTATACTTATCTAACAGCTTTAAAGCAACACTCTATGGTGCAACTTCTCTGGGCAGGTTGCAGGTATTCGAGCTTAATCAATTATTATATAAATTGATCTTCACAGAGCAAAAATCTATAGAATGCCCTTTAGAGAAACTGGTACTTCTTGTCCTAGAGATGGCAGTATAGACAAATTAATGACAGAAGACAGGCCTTGAGAGAGCTTCAGGAGAATAAACAAACAAGCAAATGAAAGCGTAGATGAATGAACGAGTGAACAAATAAGGGATATAAAAGCCATGTTGTGTACTGAGAAGCCTGCCAGGAAATATTTTCTGGGGAATTATTTACTTAAATTATAGACACACAATAGGAAATCATGGCATTATAATGTTCCTGTGGTGAGAGTACCCTCAGCGAACTGTCCTCTGTAGGTTGATGGACATTTGTATGAAAAACAAAACCAACCAGATACACAAACAAACAAAACAAATGTATCAAAGGTTGACTTCAAAATTGCACACAGGTTGTGCCACATCTGCTGCTCCAAAACTCAGCAGTTGTGATAATTTGGCTGGCAATTTGAAACAAATTCAGGCAAACACAGCAGACAATTAATATATTTCAGAATGATATCAACCCAATCTGCATAATTGATGATCTAAATTAAATCCTTGTTTCTTTGTAAATAGAGAAAGATTAAATTTAAATAATTGAAAGTCACTGGAATGCACCAGGCTTTTTAAATGGCATACCCTATTCCACCACAGTCCCTGCACCATTGCACAGTTTATGTATTAATTTAGTTAAGAAAACCCCCATAAAAAACAAAGGAGACAGGCTTTAATTACATTTGCATTCATTAACATACCTATACCTCATGAAACATTAATTATGGAAGTTGAAAAGAAATACTACTGCTAAATAAGAAATTATTCTCAGTGTCAGCAAAAAGAGATCATAATGTAGTGGCAGTTTAAACGTGATATGCACTGCATTTAATATAAACAGGAAGCAGGGACGCTTACATTTTTAGTCTTCTATACTATGTATGACTCATATGTTCTAAAAAGGGGTTAGGATGCTATGTGGTAGTTTTATATTTTCCATCAAAGACGTTTACAGTGGTATACACACACACGGACAAGACTTAATTGACACAAGAAATAAGTCAATTATTTGTATTACTGCAAGGCGTATGTCGCCATATCACTTTGGTGGATAATGATTTAATACAGGAAAAATATATGCCAACAGTGCTCCTAATTTGAAATAACCTTGACATGTGTTGTCACATTTGAAGATTCATGCTGATACTAAGAATGCAATGAATAAGAGATCCAGAAAAGGGGAGCTTTCTCAGACATCAGGAGCATCTATTGATTTGTTTTTCCTTGTAATGGTTCGACCACCATATTTTCAAACCAGTAATATAATTTCACTGTACAATGAGGTCAGGAATGCTTGTAGCAAAGGTGAATGGTATTAATGAGGCTTCAGCTTCATTCACAATAGACTGGGCTAATCATGTTGGGGATTCAGAAACACTTATCTTGAGAAGAAATGTAAGGGATGTGACTATGTTAGTGGACTTGACGTTGTAAAAAAAGGCAAACTAAGGTGTTAGGAATGTAATGAGACTCATAGAATTCAAAGCATGGGGAGATATGCTATTATTATACAATGCATTAGTCTGACTGCCTCAGGAATATTTTAGGGCTGTAATGAAGGGTAAATTCCCACCTTACTGAATTAGAGTAGGCTTGCATTACAAAGAACTGCATCTGACTTAGACAAAACAAATCTGTCTATAACAGTCACAGTCTGAAATCGTTCATAAATAATAACAACACACAAATGACAAAGCAGTTATGGTAACACATTTTTTTGTTAAGAAAAAAAATATATATATAAAGAGAAAATTCCCTAATTTGTTTGTAGAAGAATCTTCCTATGTACAATCAATTTGCATTAATTACAAGGGTTTAGTATTTAACCTGCTGGTACTATTACTGTTACTAAATAATAAGAACAAGATCAAAAATATATAAGAATAAGAAAAAAAAAAAAAAAGATCAAGATTTCCATGTGAGTTACATATATGATTAGAATTCAAACTGGAATCAGTTCAAAGAACAGTGACTAGGCCTTAACATAATAATAGATTAAAGGAACCATATCAATTTTGTCTTGGACAGAGGAGGCTATGATTATAATTGATACAAGTATTCACAATTGGGAAAGGTATTGATAAAGATAACCCAGAGGACTCCTTCAGGATCACAACAGAGAAGTATGAGGATTTATGACTGAAAAGAAGAGAAACACATTCACACATAGGTGTTGGTGTCTAGAACAAGCAACCCTGCATTTGTGAATTTTGACTCCCTGGGATCCTTCAAAAAATGCCAATCAATAATATACAAACAACCAAATAAGCAAGATGGGCCAAATGGTCTCCTATTTTCCCTTCCTTAGTTTCTTCTGTCCATTTTTAATTTAAATCCGGAGCCCCCACTGTGTGTAATATAGCCTTCTGTGATGACAGGATATTGCTTTTTAGAATGTCAGCCCTGAAGAATGGATGATCAACATTGCTGACTGAGGTTATAGGTTGTGCGAAATGTCACATGAATATTTAGGAACTTTCCATCAGGTGCGGAATTTGAGGTCAAAAGAGAATACCAATGCATTCAACTTTATTGAGAAAAACCCATGGAATCAATCTGATTAACAAGTGGATTGTTTTTTAAATACGATCTTATTGCTGGTAGCTGGAGAACTCACTGGTAAAATGGGTAGCAGTTCTGGTTAAAGAAAGCTGGCGCGGAGTGCATAAGAATAGGATGACAAACAAGTTGATTTGTTTGTTGATATAGAAGGAATATAACACACTACAAGTAAAACGTTTGGAATCACACACAAATGTGCAGTAAAAGTAAATATATTGATTAAAGCACAACGGCCTTGACCAAATAGTTGAGCAATCCACCATTCACAAATGAACAATACTGAACTCAATCAAGGATTTGCATTAGGTAGAAAAATGCATTCTTGGTCAGAAAACCATCTGTCATCACGAGATTGTCAGGTTGGTTAAAGTCTTGCTTTGGTCCAGGTTTCAGTCTTTTAGTTCTAATATTAAACTCAAGAATAAATAAATCATCGTCTCCCTCATCAAGTAAATGCTCCAGCTAAGCTTTGGCAAATTCCAATAAATGGCTTTGCAACAGTGATGATAAATAACTGCCATGTTAGAAAGGTACATTTTTGCTTAAGTGTCCAACCTTCACCACAGTACATTAACAAGTACAAGTACCCTGCACATTGTTTTCAGCTGTAGATAATGTCTGTTCAAATGAAAGAAGGACTTGGTTTTCTCCATTGCCTGTCCTGGCAACCTCAGCGCTCACATTTAATATGCATCGAGCTTCTCTGTAATTAACTTGACAGGATTGTGAGACAGACCATGATAAATTATGCAATAGATTTATGAAAATACCTCAACACATTTTCTTATTTAGTTACAAGACAGTTATTCGTATTCTATTATATTCGTATTATATTATTCAAGAATTCATAGTCTTTGAAATGGTGTAATAATGGTACATAGGCATCAGTTGTGTTGTACGCACTGCCCCAGTGTCAATGCATTACATACCATTATTTTACTGATATGTTTTTAAATTTAGTATTCATATCCCTTGTACTTTATTCTGAACTTTTGACATTTACACAATCTGAAAGAGGAAACTAGTGAGTGTGCATTAATCTTTCATTTCAGTTTGCATAGCAAGTGGAACAGATCAGTGTTTACCATTCCTGTGTTTTACGGTCATTTCAAATCTTTGTTCCTTGTATACCTGTTTGTAAGTTCTCTTCGATCCCATTATTATGCCTTCTGGGATTACGGTTTGCCGTGCTAGCTAGTTTTTATCAACAACGTTTCTAAAAAGAAAATCTCTGCACTGATTACAAAGGAATGTGTTGGGAAAATAAATGAGTGTTCTGCAGTGCTCTGAAGCTCTTGCCATGTATTTCATCCATATTCCTGCCTGCCCCTTCAGCAATTAAATCACACAATACAATGGCTTACAGCCTTCTTTGGTTTCTAGAGGACCAAAAGTATGACCAGATAATGTGGCGTCATTGAAATGGGTACTAGCCTCCAGAAATCTTCTGTTTTGCATACAGGAGATACTTGTGTGTTGAACACATTGCATAAGAATTTGCAGTTTTTTGTAAATCAGTCCTTACACAGTTGTGTCCTATAGACTTCTTAAATATTTAAAGTTTCTCATTGTTTAAATCTGCTTGGCCCAGCAGTAAAATCTTAGTTTTCAAGTTAGTTATGTTACATTTTGAGGTTGATGGGGCACATCCGCCCCATCTGCAATGGATGAAAACAATTTTCAGTGGTTCTGTAATATGAACATTGTTAAAAGGCAATTCTCCCTTTATTAAGATGTATTCTTGTTTTATTGATGTATTGGAATATCTATTATCTTTCATTTATTTATAGAGACTGAATAATGAGAAACAATTAAATATTTTATTTTTAATTTCTGGAGTATTCTTATCAAGCTTCAGAGAAATAAAATGTAAATTATATATATGGCATTTATTTCTGTTGTCTCTACCTGCATTTAAAGCTGCAATTAGCGTTAATAAATGTTAATTTCTCAATTAAATAATGAAGATCTGCAGCAATTATTAATAAATGCCTGATTTGTGATTTAATTGAAAATTGGGCATGGATTAACAACACTAGTTACAACTTTAAAGGCAGATAGGTACATCAGAAAGTTGGCAGAATTAATAGCATATTTCTCCACTAAACCACTGCATTTAACCCATTGGGAGGTGATGGGTTAAAAGTACCATATGAATGTAATCAGAGTAATTATATCTGTCAATGTTATCAGTTTTAAATTGAAGATTATTTTGTCCTTATGTCTTCTTCTTTCTCTTTTACACCCATGTTTCTTTCTTTTTAAATATGATAAGAATATGACTATAATGAGGGTAACCATATGGCAATCAGAAATTCTTTTGACAATTATGTAAAAAAACATAAGCATTTGATCTGATTGTATTGTATGCATTAAATACAGTAATACTCTATGAGAAAATGTAAACAAGACACAGTAGTATAATGTAGTATACTATTGATTATATGATTAGTATTTATGCAATAGAAAAGTAAAATTCTGTAACTCACAATCTTTAACATTTTTCACTCATGCCTATAAAACAATGCAACGTGCAAGATGTAAAGGAGTAAAGGACTATTAATTAAAATGTAACACTCCCATAACTGATGAGTAACAGCTCTCTCTGCTCAACTACTCCCACATAACATTGTATAAATCAAATATCTGCTTTTTCTGATGTTGCAAAGAGACAATTAGGCAGCAGTTATGCTTTAATACATGCTCTCTGATGACTCTTGGAGTACAATGTTACTATGACATGTCTTAACATTCTCTTGGAAAAATTAACTCACATTTCTTACTGTCAAAATAATCAGATTTTGAATGATGTACCATTAGAGCACAGGGAAATGTGAGATGTACTTTGGCACAAACAATTTGATAATATTTAAAACGTTGGCTTTGATTTCATACATATGAGAACAAGCAACTGAACTTTCACACAACAGAAAATAGGTGTTATAAATGTCCTGCCACTGCTGTAAAAGACCGGGTGGCATTCTTCCAAAGCAAAATAACATTTAAACACCACACTGTTTAGATGCAAAACCTGTTGATTTCAGCTAGATCACTTTTTTTTTCTTTAGTCAGTCAACAGATGCTTTATTTGACAATCAATGTAATGCTAAGAACTCATAACATTTCCCCCTTTTTTAAAAGTGTACTGATAGATTTTGGGTTGATTGAATAGTTCAATCTATTCTGTTTGACATTTTGTGCTAGTTATATTCTAAAATGTATTCCACTGACAGTTATTACAGTGGCAAAAAAAACAAAAACAGAAAAAATGCAAAGACCATAATAACATACCTAGATTGGCAATTTTTGTAATACAACAGCTGTGCAGAACTGTGGCAACTCATAAAATCTGCAAAACCAGAACACAGAGCAGACAACCTTTGCTGTTGCTGAATCATTTAAAATACAGAACCTGCTAACACGGAGGCTCAATTTCCAATAAAGCTATATTTTCTCTCCATCTCACATGCAATTCAGGATGCAATTCAATTGAGTCGTGAATCTGTTTTATTTGCAATTTTCAACAAGGGTTTCTAAAATAATGTATTTGCCCCCCCACCGCCGCATATCAAAGCTTTATATTGTTAGGTCTGCAACTTGTAACTTACAGATACTGAAATAGAGTCTTCGGTGTGTTATACAAAATACTGGACCTTATATGGCTGTAGGTTTGTTGGTGACATCACAAATATCTATGATCTGAGATCTCGTACATGTGAAGGTGTTTGACATTTAGTGTACAGCAACTTGTTACTTAATATTTTCCCCAAGCTAGTAACATGCTGTCTCTACAGAGCGTTTACTGATCTGTTATGGTGATTGGATTGGTCCAATCTACCTTAAAGGGAGCCTTCTATGACATGGCATTTTTATTTTATTTTTGCCTGCATTTGCATTGAGGCTATGGTCTGTTTACCACAGAATATCAATGCTGTTGCTCATTCACTGCTGCCTTGCAGATGTGTCACTATGGAATTATAATGTGCAAAGCAGCAGGAGAGCAACAGGAAATCTGACCTTCTAGTTTAGTAATATGGTTCTCTGTATAAATACCGCAAATAAAGAATAATCTTATGGGAGTTAATAGTGCCGAGAGATTTTTTCCTCCCTGTTCTTTGCATTATTATTATTAAAGCGAGGCTACATTTTAAATGGATTTGTGCAAAGCATTTCTCATCCGCCCTGAAAAGTTGTTGATGATTTTTAATCCATAAAGGATATTCTGGGAAATACTCAAAGCTGTTTACTGCCAAGTGCGATTAGAAAGCTTTATTATTTTATTTATGTATTATGTGAGCAGAAACATCCACTGAAATGGGTAACTAAACATCTGAAAAATGTAATTAAATGATTCATAGATGTAGTATTCTGAGGCCCTTATTTGTTTTTTTTAGATCTACATTAAGATTTTAATTTATTTAATTGTATCTTACAGTAGCATGTATAATGCCATTTTCACACATTTACACAGAAAATACACCTTAATCATCACTTATTAAAATAACCTAATGTCTGATCCCAATTGAATAAAGAATCCCTCCCCCTCTGTTTTGGGGAAGCTTACAATTAAGAAGAAAATTATGAGGATTTAGAGCAGTGTTCTGTCAACATAACAAGTAAAAAACAAACATAAAATGACTATCTCCATAATGAGCACATTAATACAGAAATACTGTCTGTTTACTGAGAGTACAGAACCTGGGCTTCCTATTAGCAGGTTTACAGGATTAAAAAAGATGACTGTTTGTGTGATGTATTGTGCAGACCGTATCCCATGATTCCTGTCGTGTACCAAGGTAGAAATGCTTACAATAGAGGCAACAAAGCTGGCAACTGGGATCAGTTACTTAAGGGATTGGGTCCATAAGGAAGCATGCTGAATTTTAACAGAATTGTGAAATTACGGTTATACAATATACATGAGAGAAGAGAGTGTAACTGAAGATGAACATGTAAAATAATACTCCTATTTCTAAGGAAAATTATTTTCGTTAAAGTATCATATTACTTTGGCCTTAAATATTATCATTATTATTATTATTATTATTATTATTATTATTATTATTATTATTATTATTATTTAGTTATTTAGCAGAGACCTTTATCCAAGATTACTTTAACATACACTAAAATACAATGTTCAATATATGCACACTGTTACACAGGTAACACCATCACTATAAAACATATTGTATGCATTACATTCAGGTATAATAGAAGATCAGATTGGTGTAAAGGTGTCGTCTAAACAGATGCATCTGAAGAATGCATGAAAAATTGGTAAAACACAGTGCAGCTCTAATGCTCAAGGGCAGCTCATTCCATGACTGGGGCTCGAGAAGAGAAAGCCTGGGCACTTGGACACCTGAGGGGAAGCATGACTGATCGTCCTGTGGAAGATGAATGGAGAGGGCAAGAGGGTAGAAAGGGAAAGACAAGAGACTGGAGACAGGAAGGAGCAGCAGGGTGCAGGGAGTGGTATGTGTAATACGGGCAGTATGAGGTAGGCAGTGTGAAACAGAGGAAGACAAACAGCAGGATTGCGAATAAGGGGAAGAGGGCGAATAACCGAAGCAGGAAGGCCAACAAGTAGAGAGCTGCAGTAGTCCAATGCTGATAGGACAAGCACCTGGACTAAAGTCAAGGGGAATGCAGATAGAAATACAGTACAGGAACAAGAGGGGATGCAGATAAGATCAGATTTAGAGAGTTTAAGATTCGAGTAATGCAGATCCATCCAGGATGAGATGGCTGTGAGGACATGAGATGAAACACCAGAATTAACAGAGAGAAAAGAAGGAAGCTCTGGGCATCATCACCAGATATGGTAAGAAAATAATATGTAAGTATATGTGTTTAGAAGCATTTCATGTGATGCATTCTCATTGGTTATATATATATCTCAACAGAAAACACAGAACTAGTTTTTTCCAAACATACCTGCAACTCCTATAAAACTCACTTCATAACTCACCATGTGAGATACCCACTGACTTTAAATCAAACCACAGACATACCTGTCAGATTTAACAAGCATTATCTAGAAAAAACAAAACTAAGTCACCAGAGGACATTTTAACTTGAAATTCATCAGGAGATTCAGAAAAAATTCAGGAGATTCAGAGAGCTTGTCATTTTGAGGTTGATACTGCATTAAAATACTCAGGTTTTCTCTGGTCTTAGAGGTCAGCTCAATATGTTGTTATATGTCCTGTAATGTGTATCACAAATTCAACTTACCTACCATTATAATAGAAGGCTGGACAATCTACAATAATGTAATCACACCCTTTCTATTCTAGTTTTCAGAATGTATGTATTTTTCTTTATTTTTTTAATCTCAGCTATGATATACCTTTAACTCAGATTAACAATTTGGGCTCAGAAATGGTGCATTGTGTTTCAATATACAATAAACAAAAACTGGAGGAAATTCATAGCCAAATGAAAAACTTGAAAACATAAGGGGTTATTACTAGTTCAATGTGATTAACTACTCTTAACACCTTTTTGAGAATCTTGTTTGTCCTGAATTCATAGCATAAGTCTTTGACCACATTTTATCTTGTGTTTGGTCTCAATTTAATCAGGGGCTTTTAAATGTTGTGGTTTTCTATTCTGCTCCATTCAGCTCCAAAGATAATTTTAGCACCCCAGGTCTTTCACAGAACCAAATAAATGTGTCTTGTAAATCCAGGCTAAATGAGGCAGAAACATTGCGAATGAATACAACCTTAGTAGCAAGAAAACCTTACCTGCTCTTTAAATGCTGAATACTTCCAAGGCACTTAAATTGCCCATTCACCATGATTGCCATTCTTGTACATAAAGCTTCACATTCTTCCATGCTGTAAAAGAAGGTGAAAAAAAACTGTGAATTGATTACAACACAACATGAAAATAAAGCTAGATGCCACTCAGTAATGATAATTTTGAAAGTTTGTGAGTTGTAGTGGTATTCTTCCTGAAGGCTGATTGTATTAAGTGAGATACTGTATTACAAGTGCCTGTGGCTCAAGATATTTAGGTCAAGCAGTGCCATGCTAACCCTGTACTCCATTGTAATTACTGTCACAGAAGCTCAGCAGAAGGAAGCCTCACAAGTGATGGATATGGTGTGAAATTGAATCAACTCACCTGTGTGACAGGAAATCAGCGAACACTACAGCTAAAAATATGAGATTGCTTCATCACACCAAAAAGCTTACAACATAAGCAGATGCACAAGGGAGATCAGAGGATTAAGAAAGGAGAGACACTGTGGAAAACATTTCAGGAACAACACAGGATAGTTTGTGAAATCAAGGATAAAATGGTGTCTGACTTGGAATCTCTATTCTACAGAAAATATAAATAATTCAACTTTAACCAAGAAGCACAAACATAAGAAACAGTTAATTGTTCTGGATGTACTAATTCACAGGTGAAATTATGGTGTCTTGGAAATGGGAAGCTTTACCCAAGTGAAACCCAAGTATTTTTAATATGCATACAACAGTACATTTTGCAGAAGCTTAATGTGAATACGAGTATAGTGTTATTTATTGAATAGTGCAGAACACCGAAAATGTTGAAACAGTATCACATTGGGTGACAATTCAAGCAACACTCAAACACAGGGATCAAGGCCCTGTTTTAGAGCCAAGTCTGAGTTACACAACATATAAAACTTTTCTATTTACATATTGTTTTGTTTTTTAAGGCGGAGCAACCTATTGCTGTAGGAAGTACTACAGTGAAACAATTCTGATCAGTTTGTAAGACATGGGTTTATGTGGCAAAGTATGAGTGAGTTTTTATTTATATTGTTTTGTATTACGATTCAGTGCATGGCTTAGGTAGTTTCCATATATATGGAAAAAGACGTTCAGCTAGATTTTAAAAAGGTGTAAGTCTTGTTGTGTGCAAATAACAGCATTTGCGCTCCACTAAGTCCTCCTTTACATTTTTTGACCATCAATATATTATTACAAATATTCTCGCAAACTACCCTGGATTATATCATGTATTCTCATTTTACTATACAATTATGCATATCAGAACATATATGTCACCAACAGTATTATTTACATTCTCAACTTAAACATTCTTATATCCAGCTGATTCATAAATAAAGTGTTAACCCTTGAAAGTGTGCATTAATATACATTAACTGTATTTACATTAATTTATGCATTTAGGGCTTGCAAACGATTGCTGAAAGTAGTTAATCTGTATGTTAGTTGCATTGGTCTTGAAAAAAAAACAGAAACCTGTATTTGTTCACACATTACTCTTACCTGCAGACAAAAATTACAGTTATTACCCAATATCTCCAATAAATCAAAACACACACATAATAATTTGTCTGGTGGTGTTCTGTCTTCACTTCCATTCACTGCAAATCTGAGTGCACGTGTCATTTAAATAATGTGGTTCATTGCAAATTAGCTGAATTAATGGGACGTACACTTGGTTCCACCTGGCGCAAGTTGCAGCTGCATTGCCAGGCGTAGAGGCCTGCGATCTCTTAACATTTTTGAAAATCGCAGGGCGAGCGTAGCATTTGAACGCACGTACGGTGAGATTGCGCCCTTTTTAAAAACCAGCTGGAAGTCCATGTAGAACAAAGTGTGCCTGCCAGACATTTTGATTGGCTTATATTATTTATCATTTAATTACAGTTGTACAGTTACTTTTTTAAGGTTTTATTTTATTATAACACATTAATAGACTACAATAGACTAGGATGAAGAGTTATAAAGGCAATGTTAAAATTGCATTGACAAGCGGTAGAATGGATAGCCTATTGGGGGAAAATAACATTTCAGTTTTGCTGCTTCCAATAAAAACATTCTGCTTTGTTTGTAATATATTACATTTAATAAATGTTATCAGTAGATTTCCATAATACCAATTATGATGATTATGATTAATACTTCTACTGCTGCTGCTACTATTATTACAAATAACAGCTTCTAATAATGAAAAAGCTACCTCTATGAGTACAGCAACCTTATTCGGTTTAAACACATTTTATTCTTCCATCCACATTTTTACAATGTTTTATGGATAAGATTAGCTTTCAAACAGCTGGTGTTTAGATGATGTCAGACAGGAACTGCATCATTAATTAACTTGATGTTCCTGATCCTACACCAGATGTTCCTCAGATGAACTAACACATATGTATACACCTATATATGTATATTTAGTTAAATAGGAAATGAGTTTAAAAGAATCGGCAACTAAACCAACACTCATCTACCTGTCACCTCATTGAAATGTTATGGGATGAGCTTGACAGATGAGTGAAAAAGAAGACCACAAGCAGCTTACATATGGTCTCGGGGGTGATTAGAGAAAAACTGACATAAACAGATGGCAGTACACCACTGATGTGATATGACACGAATGCCTAGACAATGTGCAGGTTTGAATGCTACCAAGGGGAAACATTTTGATGAGATTTGATGTTGCATTTTCTTCTGAGAACTTTTTTTTCACATGAATCCATATTTATACTGATACTACTTTTTCATATTTTTACCATCAGTCTGGATTTGGAGGTATTGTGTTTTTATTTTATGTACATACTGGTACAAGAAAAAATAATATTCTAATGCAAATACATCACACCCATTTTTGTCCAGTCATTAGTAACAAAGTCTGGTTTGAACCTTTTTTTATTGTATTTTTGAAAAATTTGACAATTGTGCAAGACTGAATAAATGCTGTTTTATTCTGATTAATTTGTTGACCTACTTAACAGTAGTTAAATCTTAATATTTTAGCTCAGTGTTTTATTAATTTTTTTAAGTATTTTTGTATGGCCCTGGCCCTAATCCTTATGTTCAATTGTAGCAATAATCCAACTAGCAACCTAATGCAAACTTCTGTACAACTAAGATAAGGTAATGCACCCAAAGTTTATCCCCATCTTCCATAAGGAACAAATATCATATTATCATATATCATATTACAACACAAAGGATGAATATAAAAAAGGGGCCAGGTGAACGCGAGTGAAAGACTAATCACTGCAAGTCTCGGGATGGGAATGACCCTTGTGTGTGCGTGATGTGTCACTAGAACCCCATTAGTTGGGGTGACGCAGCACCCAGTACGTTACAGTGGGAATTTAACACAACACCCTCTGATTTAAAAAGGATAAACAAAAACCATGAAAATCTGGAATTATAATTATTATAATTATTATTATTATTTTCTAATATGGTACTGTATCTATCAATTTACCAACAGTTCGTCACACTATAATACAGTGGTAGAGAACTGAAGATGAAATCTGGAAATTATCATTGGACAAACACGATGTCAATATTGTATTCTGGTTGTTGATTGGTAAAGACATCCTCCCTTGGAGCATCATTTTACGTGTTTTGGCCAATAACAGATTAGCATGAAACAAATGAAGTACATTAAACTGGTATAACGAGATCCTGCCCTAAGAAGGACAGCAGGAGCCTGTCCTCTTCTGCCCCCCACCACCACTTCACACAGCCTGCCCTTCCCCTCTGCCTGCAGGTGTTGCTGTTGAAGCATTTTAATCAGAATAATGGATTTTTTCCAAAGAAGAGAACAATTATTTTATAAATGATACTGAGATTTGGTAATGGCTTATTTAAACCAAAAACAACCTCCTCTACCTCTATGGATCAGCCTCCTCTGATATATACAGAGAGAGAGAGAGAGAGAGAGATATTGTGTGACAGGTGAGTTTATTCATGGACAAGGGCACCTGTCGACTCCTTATTTGCACTGAATGGCTGCTGTAACCCTTATAGCATGTACAAACACTCGATAGATCTCATTAGATAGTCCATCCTTCTTAATTCTTTCCTTGTCAAACAGTGATTTGTGGCAAGCCTAATTTACTAAAATATGTGTAAAACTAAAGAAAGGAAAGCCTTCATTAATCAACATATTTCCAGAACAGTGGAGAACAGTTTGTTGTATTGATATAAAGGAACTCTGGGAATGACATCACACTGAAAACAGCCTTGATTACTACCCATATATTATATTTTAATTTAATTTCATTTAAAATTTTAAATTGTACACATTTTTCCAAATTAAATTTAAAAGCTCTTTCTTTTGCATAATCCCTTTTATTTATTATAGATTTTGTACACAGATGAAAACCCACCTATGTGATGTTAAGATGACAGATCTCCCATCTTTGATTATACTCAGAATACAGTCCCACAGGAAGCGGCGAGCTTTAGGGTCCATTCCAGTTGTCGGTTCATCCTGAAACACACACTCTAATAAACTACTGTGCAGAAAAGGGAATTTGTTATAATGTATCACCATTTACAATGTTTGAAGGCACCACCTCTGTAACAACTATTATACTAAGAACATGAGGGACAATCAAACCCTATTTCAGATCTCTTTACTTTTCTGTAATTTCTCCTTTACAAGTACTGTTCAAAGATAGGTTTTGTATAAATCCTGGTTATACATGAAGGCACTGGGTATATTTTGGACAGGCCAAATTAATTTAAAGGATGACTGCACGCAAACCTACCCCGAGGGTATGCTGTCTGCCGACAATTACAAGAAAAAACATACCGTGTTCTTTCTCTCCTGCTTCTTTCCTAAACACTCGGAATGCTTCATGTTAGGTTAACCTGGGTCAAGTTTATCACAGCTTTGCATCTCAAAGTAATTTGTAGCACTGTGAATATGAGATAAACATTTTCCTGCTTGAAAACAACTTAAACTGCCTTTGGAATCCTTGGTTTGTTAATTGTGGCATTTTACTTGTTGATAGACATTTTCCTTAGTAAACAGGATGAATTACACCTTAAAAACAAAACAAACAAACACAAAAAAACCCTCAATGGAATAGGCACATACGAGACAAAGATGTCCTAAAGGATTGCAATTTTTTAAGAGCCATACTATTTTGTGGAAATAATTTGTCTTTGTGGTTAAGCCATTAATAAATATTGAATTCTAGGTGTTTCTGCAAAAAGCCACAGGAAATGGTGTGGAGATTGTGTAGAAGAGGTGTACCATTTATTAAAATGAGATGTACTAAAGCTGCCAGCCTTAGCGACACTTTCAATTGCATCAATTAGTTTGGAAAGCATATTCAAACTGTCGCAATCAGCAATCCTTTCAAAGGAAATGTGCTTACTAGTTGTGCTTAATGCTTTTTTTAGAAGAATGCATAGTTTTCTTCCAAGCATGCTTGAGCCTTAACAATTCTTTCAAATTTCAGGTTTTCCATCCTGTTGTGAGCAATAGACTGTACACATACACCTTTAAAACCTCCTGTTTATTATGAGAAATAGAATATTCTATAATTTATAGAAATAGAAAATATACCCTTTCTGCGAATGTCAAGGTGGTTTGTGATTCAAAGTTAATAATCACAAATATTGCAGCAAAGTATCACAGGTCAGTCCACTACTTTATTTTTAAGAACAGTCACCTATTAAACCAGCTGAACGAAATATGGAAATGGTTGACTATGTCACTGGTATACAATCCAACTCCGCCTACATGGAGGAGTGCAATAACCAGCCTGATTTCATCAGTTGGCAGTCCTTGGATCACTTAATTATTAATGGACACCAAACGAGCATGATGGGTCGAATGGCCTCCTCTCGTTTGTAAACTTTCTTATGCTCTTAACTATCTACCATTGTAACATGATTAACTTTGTCACACTGCCTTCCAAGTAACCGATTAGCTTGCCTGCAACTGTTTTGATCCTGCTGGGTTTGTGACGTCATCTGCTGGATCTCTATAAGGACCAGGGCAGTGATTGAGGGAACCTTCTGTGTTCTCAAGACCAGGCTGGAGTATTGTAGTAGGTCATGCATATCAGACTAAACACAGTTCAGTTGCCGCTATTTTTTTCTTAAATGATCTCTTTTTCTTATTTTGCGACTCTGCACAACAAAGACAATACTTGCGGTATGTCTGTGCTGTGACTGGTCTTTCTTAGTACACATATCTCTTAATCTCTTGGGTATTAAGAATGGCTCAGGAACTCAACATAGACAATGAATATTGTTTTAATTAAACACTGGGATCGTCATCTTAAAGATACCAATGGATATAAATGCAGAAAGGTCTTGCTGTAGTCACTCAAACAGCTCCACAAGCTGCGTCTTTTACAAAGTGTAGTACCATTCATCCAAACTGCCATATAATATTCATCATTTCAGGAAAAGGTCAGGGCTTTCATACTGTACTATTAATTAATTCTCTCAAGAACATATTGTTATATTTCAAACAACCCACAGGTCATACCAGGAAGATCACAGGAGGACACCCAATCAGGGCCATGGCAGTAGAGAGCTTGCGTTTGTTTCCTCCACTGTATGTGCCGGCAGACTTATTGGAGTATTTGACAAGTCCCAGTTTCTGGATTCCCCACTCAGCCACCTACAGAGGAAAAATCTTGGTAAGTACTGGTTCATAGAAGATACACAGCTTTGAAATTCATTTAACATATTTTTGAAAATAATTATTCTTCTATTATATAATCATACTGAGCACATTACAATATTTATTATGAAATCTTTTATTTAAGATTAAATATCCCCCAGCTTTTTATAAACCAGCAGGGAATGAGGCTTTTGACCACAGAGCAGGGATTAACAGAAGCCTTTCTTGTACAGCAGAGGGTGATCAAACAGCCACTCCTACAGTAAGTCAAAGGCTGTGGGTCAGGAGCCATGGCTGGTTTGTTCCTTGATCACAGTGTTCTCAGAGGCGGATAGAACAGGCCATGCTACTGTAGGGAACACTGAGGAATGCAAACAGACTCACTAGATGCATTGATCCTGGCAGTGCCTTAAATAACATAAAATTACCAAGTGTTCTGGTAAGAACTGTCTTCCAGAAACCTCATATACTTTCGTCACCTAGTTTCTAATATGCAACCCTGAGAAGATTTTGCATTGCATCATAATATACAGTTTTGAACTGAAATGAAAAGTAACAATTTAATCAAATTATGAATAACTGTAATCAGTCATGTTAATGATTAACCCTGAAGTTCCATTAACACCTGCATTCTAACTGCAGTAATTGTGAGATTACTCAATACAGTTCTCACTTCAGGAAATACAAATGCATAACGAATGAACACATTTCACATTTTCTAAATTATATATATATATATATATATATATATATATACATACATAGATGTGGACAGCAATTAATACATAAAAAGAACCAATTAAAATGATAATATTTGAATTCCACCCATACAACTATTATTACTAAAAGAAACAGGTTCTGAGCAACAACAAAAGTAATGCTGGCTGCAGGGAAGACATTTTGATTCTACTATGAAGATCACATCTTTAGAATAAATGATATCACTCTCATCCTCTGGCTGAGATGGGATATGTTGCTGAACTGCAACATTGGCATGATTGGAAGGTAACTAAATTGCTTAAAAACAGACTTTTTTCACATAAGCAAGCACTAAAAAGGATTAAGAAACCTGAAGTATACAACTGACACAGCTGAATTTTAACAGAAATAAATACATACATATATAGATAGATAGATAGATAGATAGATAGATAGATAGATAGATAGATAGATAGAATACATATGCCTTTATTTGGTCATATTTGCAAGTTGTCAACAATATTAAAGAAAAATAAGGAATGGTTTAGATACTGTTTTGTGTATTTATATTACATTCTTATTATTTTGGTATTGTTTGGCACCTCTCTGTGTAAATTAACTCAGGTTTGAATGACTCAACAAGCAAGTTATGACAATACTGAATTTAGTTTTCTGTATAATAATAGTAACTTTAAATTATACATATGAGTATTGTGGTTTAAGTTGTTTAAGAAATTTGTTTTCAAGTGTTAAAAAGTTACAGCGTTATACTTCCCCTTCCTTAATAACTGTGACTTAATGAAACTCACAATGGTGAGGTGCAAACTGGGGTTATTTTCAATCCCAATGTGTGCTTGAGGTCAAAGATCATTAACATGAAGAGGGGTCATAATACTGACACTTACAAAATATGGAAAAAGAGGAACATACAATCCCCTCATCTCACAAGCCACACAAGACAGAAGATAATACATTGATCATTTTCATATAATCGTATGTATCCCCAAAACTGCAAAATATTCATGCCTGGATCAACTGCGTCTAGTGGTGCACATATGTACGGTAGGGTCTGGACGAACACATTAATAATTAGTAATTATTGTGTCATGCTCCGGTAGTTCTTTTCAAATAAAAATGCTGGAGTATAGGAAAAGTAGCAAAACCATACACTCCATATGAAGTGTTAATTTGTCCTTTATGTTGAACCTCATAAACTGCAAGAAAATATCATAAGTAATCTGCAAGCATTTTTCCATTTAATTAGTGTAATGAATTACAATAGCGATTAGGTGTACACAATGTAATGAGATTACTACTTAAAAGTTCATACATATATTATCGTTTTTCCTTTATGTGGGAAAGCAGTGATTCTGGGTAAGAGGTGTTTTATGCCTCATAATCTCCCTAAAGGTATGTCTTCGGTGACTTTGGACAGATATTCATCTTGTAACTAACAGGAGCTTAATGATCTGTGGTCTTGTTAGTGTAGTGTCGCATTTATCTTCATTTTAACCACAAACATTCTTTGATCGGATATCAAAAACCTTTTGCTATCCATGGACACAGATTAGAAGACATTAAACAGGTTATTCCTCTGTATTCTGTGATGCATCAGTTTCGGGGAAAAGCGTAGAAAAGATCACTCTTTTTTAAGGTGAAGGGAGAACAAATGTATTTTTTCCCCAATAAACTTTATTTATACATGTTAGGCAGAAAATGTACCCAGGAAACTGTTAATCATATATAATAAGAGGCAGGGCTGTAGGATCTCTCTTAAGGAGGTATTAGAAAACAACTTACCATCTTCACTTCATTCTCAGGAACCCCACGGAGACGTGCATAAAATTCCAAGTGCTCCCGTCCGGTCAGGAGGTCATCAATGGCATCAAACTGGGGGCAGTAACCCATGTTCTGCTGCACTTCTCTCATCTGCGTTAGTATACTTTAAAAAGATGAATCGAGTTCAAATATTAAACAAATAATAAAAAGTATGGTATGTTGTAATTACGCACCCTCCTCCAATGTGTTAACAACAAAACCCCAAAATCTAAGGAAACAATTAAAAAGTTCCAAATCACTTGGCACTAGTAGCCTACATACAGTAGACTGAAGCCAACAGGTACATTCAGTTATTGCACAGCCAATTGTAATACAGAATTATTTAGACTGCTATAGCATAGTTATGTAAGTATTTATAGACCATTAGAACTATATTAATTCCTTATCTGAGTTATGGTGTGGTGGGGCTCCACTCATATAATGAGCCTGTGATGATAAAGTCATTCCTCTTGGTTTATAACTCTTGTGCAAATCTCCTGTGCTTATGGTTGTGTGTTTCGGTAAACTACGATTTTTTTATCTGTCTGGTTCGGGCTTCGAGGCTTAGATACTCCAAGGTGTGCTAGAGATCAAAGATCTGAGGTCCATCCATTATACTACAGTGGAGCTCAGACTTGTATCAGGCTTATTATTCTGCATGGAAGATCAAATGCTGGAATATATTAGTTCAGGGAAGAGCAGCTATTGTTCTTGAGGTCTTCCATTTGGTGCCGAGCTCATAACTGTCAATCACGGGGAGAATTCATTACAGTCTTGTTTATTGTTATCTCTGGATTATTTCCCTCACACAAGGCTCAGAGGCTGACATATTTCTGAAAGTTGAAAGAAGTTTTCGGAACTTCTTTAAAAAGACAGGATCTTTTCCTTGGTGCCGTAGAAACATTACAAACCCAGATTTTCACATTTGTGTCTCACTAATTCCCCCACATTGATTCTAACACAAAAGCACTCAATTGCCAGTCCACTGCAAAGAGTTTCTAGCAATGCAATTAATCAAAGCTTTTCAGTGCTTTATAGCATGTAAACACACACACAAACAATCTCACTTCATAGAGAGTAAAAATTAGAATGATGTAACAAAAATAAAACCCATTACAATCCATTGTTCATACTCTACTGATAGTCCCACTGGAATATGCAGACAGCACTAATGATATGCTAAAAGTGTGTGGGTGTTCTTTTTTATTCCTTCTCCTAAAGGTATAACTGATTGCCTTTGATCTCCTTTACCAATGTTAATTAAAATGTATAACTGCCATGAAATTTCTTTTTTGTTTCCACCAATGTGTTTGTCTAACAGAAAGTAAATTACCAGATGCACAAAAGAGCAACACTGCAACAAAACAATGGTGCAAAACTGTTGTTTGATTTTGTAATAAGTCTTGCTTGTAAGCCTTAAGATCTTGCTGTTCTGGGACTGAACAGGTGTATAATGGACTGGCGATAAATGAGTAATTGGAAATGATTCCTCGTACAACCATTGTTGGAGCATAATTAAGTGGAAACATTATTTATTATCTTAGAAAAAAAGTTACATCTGGGTAAAAAAGAAAACATGCTCTGAATACAAGCTGCTAACTAATGTCTCACCCCAAAGGAACATAAAAGGAGCAGGCGGGAAAAGCAAGGTGGCAGGAGCCATACATTCTTGCCGAAACTTTCACAGGTAACGTGTGAACACGTGTGTGGGTGCCTGTGTGGCCTGCGCAGGGCATTCTCCATTATGAAGACAAATCTGGGGCTCTTAATTATGATGAGTGGGTTTGTGGAGAAGCAGTCGGTGTTCCTCACCTGTATCCATTTAGAAACGCCTCCCCACTGGAGACTGGAATGTCCCCTGTCAGCATCTTGAAGGTTGTTGTTTTTCCTGCTCCATTTATTCCCAGCAGACCAAAGCACTGTTGAAAAGAATAGTCAGATATATGATCCCATACTGCGATACTAAACACTTTATGAAAACCACATGATTATAAAGGTTTATTACATGTATAAGTACACCTGTTGATTATTGATGTTTTTCCAATTATTGTATATTTATTCCTGTTTGTTGTTTTGATAAGCAATTCCTCACCCAAGTTATGGATGCATTTGTAACTGGTCAACCTGAACTATAGCCTACCAAACGTTTTCAGCATAGCAACTACTGTGTTATTAAAAATGTCCTCTAATTATAAATGAGATTGATTGAACAACTGAAACAAAATATCTGCACTGACTACACTGAGAGAAAGTGCTTCTGGTTCTTATTCTATGCTGACAAAAAATCCAAATACATGCTCCCCTATTACACTAACTTTATCCTGATGGTGTAGTTGCCGTGGTCCCTGAGGGATATTAGCTGTGAAATAAGTTGGATTGCAGGGGAGTATGTATCCATTAAAAAAACCTTCAGGAGAGAAAAAAATGTCTGTGTCTGGTTTACTACAGGGATTTCACCCACACATCAAACTAAGTGTTTCATTTACTGTTTAACAGAATTGAAATAGCTATTGAAAGACTGCAGCCTCTCATTGCCTACCATTTCAGACTTGAAACTGTGCTTTTTTTTCTTTGCACACTTAAAAAAATATCACATTTGAAGATATCGTACTGACTTGATGCAGTGGCAAGTTCGAAACAGGCAAAAGACTATCACAATGTGTGAGGATTGTTTTCTAAGTTAATGAGATGAACTGCCTTTATAACTGTGACACTGCAATTTGCAAATGTTCACAGTCACTGTTGTGGCCATATGTCATGAAGCTGTACAAGTGTGTACCCAGCACAGTTCTGCATTCATTCTGGACCAATTACAAAATGACTTGGAGTCTTCTGACAACATTGTTTTGGAGAACTATTTCTAGTGTATACACTCTCTGTCTCTTTCTCTTTCTTACAATACATGCATATCAGATACAAAGCCTGCAGGAGGGGTATATCCCAATAGGTCACAGACAGTAACTATTAGAGGATTATTGTGTTCATGCACCTGTCATTGGGACATTAATTCCCTGGACTTTGAGGTTTGGGGCAGCAGTGCTTGGATGTCTTCCTGAGACAGTGGAGAGAGTGGTTTGAATCCAGGGTACGAATGCATACGTTACAATAAATACATGCGTGATGACATTGTTTAGTGTAAAGTATACATCCACATCAGGGATTACTTTTCTTTCACCTTACCAGGTGAAGCTTTAAAAAAAAAAAAATGCAGATGTACATATGCATGTACACACCCTTCATCTGAAACAATTCAATGGTTCGTTTACTTTACCCCCCCCAAGTTGCAGCCCAAGATGTACACATTCATCTTCAACTGCAATCTTTATAATTTTCAGTCAGTGCTAAACAAACTGAAAATATATCATTGATGAACACTTTTGGCTATAATTGTATGTATCTATATATTATGTAATGTAAAACAAAGAGAAGGGTAAAATTAATACTTTATGTGAAAGGTACAATACAATACAAAATAATAAATATTAAATTTGTTTTTCATTCATTCATCCATGGTCATTTATTTATTTTGAGAACGACAATGGTTGCTCTCTAAAAAAAGGCTGGTGGATTTAAGATCTGAGATAAGGAGGTGAATACATAATGTATGAAACAGAAAGGAACCACTGGTGTGAATCACATTATTCTGCTGACATTTATATTAAAGATGGGGTAAAAAAAAACAGCATCAACAAAAAACACTCCTACTATTGATGTCATCCTCTGAGATTATGCATAAATCAGACTGGTAAATTGAAAAAACGAAAACAAGAACAAATAAAATGCATGCTATTTAGCTCTGGCCTTTATCCTTTAAATATGTGTGCAGTCATATTGCTGCAATATTTTTCGCTAAATTATATTATATATATATTGCAGGCATTATTCAAATGCACAGAAGACACACTCTCACAGTTTCCCCTGCACTAGTGTGGAGGTAATAAAAGCTTGCTGGCTGTGACCGGGGTTGGGAGCTAGAAGCTGACCCCTGCTCCTCTCACCTCAGCCGCAGGGACACCCACACAGATTCTGTTGACAGCAGGTTTCTTTCTGTGGCGGTACACCTGGAAAGAAGCACATGCATTAATCAAAAAGGGCATGCGACAGAACTGCAGACGTAATTAGATAAATAAATGATCTTGGGTTTTGGTTTAATATGCTGCACGCTGTGCTCTCTCTTTTCTCCCCTGGGACTGCAGGAACAGGGGGAAGCTTGAATGCCAGCGAGTAACTGGTTTAATAGACACTTAAATGCTGGTGTTAGCTGCTTAGCCTGCCCGCTGCTCTACAATGGGAGCTTGCTGCTGAGAGGCTGACAGCTGGGGGTCTTCCTGCCCACTCCAGAAACTCTGACCCCCCCTACTCATTGATATTGCATCTGCAATCCCGTTAACAGGGTAAGGGCTTTTCAGACTCTATATTTCATCCACCCAGTTACAACAACCACTGCCATCACATTAGAGATTACATTTTGAAGTGAATAGTCCAGAGCTAGAATGAGATCTGCAGGACCAGAATACAAGGTTTATTCACCTTAATGAATCTATTATGATGTAGTGCCACTACATGGGCTATAAAGAAATCAAAAGCTAAAGCTTGTGACAATCCCTTGATGAGGGTCTCATAAGTGGGCATCATCTGACAAGTTTTCCAAAGACCACTCCAGACGTCTGAAACTATTACATTCTTATCTTTGTCTCGCCTTCTAAGGCACCTTAAGTCTTCGAATGTCTGGATAATAGAAATCCACAGATTTGACTTGTGAAGAGCTTTGCCAGTGTAGGCTTAATATTTATTACAATTCGATCTCTATTTCTGCTTGTTTTGGTTTGCTCTTGTGTCAAGTCCCAGCAATGTTTAAGTAGCATATTAGAACAGAGACCAGATTTTAGATTGTTTTGTTTAAAGGTTTATTAAAAAAAAGAGTATATGAAGTATTATTTTACCACATTTGACTTCAACTTCAACTTTAAAACAGCAATCCTGTTTTGTTTATCCATAAAGCATTTATTTATATATAATATATATATAATGGGCTTCAGCTAGGTATGAAAGCGCTCATTTATTCACCCAGAAAAGTGGCAAGCCTTTAGGATGTATTTGTGGACTGAGCAAGTACATTAATGCTTCCATTAAGTCCATTAATACTCGTTGACACATATTTTACAACTCCAACAAAATAAGTCAAGTGCCAACAGCACTTGAATTTGAACTCAGCCCCTCAGTGTCACAGGTGAGAATACGACTTCTGCACAAAATGGCTTGCAAGGTCGGAATATCATGCTGTTCCACTTTTTTATTACCTACGTGTGGCTCTGCTTCTTTCCAGCACTATAACCATACATCCTCTCATCTTTCCCACAGCATGGACAGCTTATAAAGGAGTACCTCCTTGAAGAAAACTACACTGCTACTTTCTCGATTTAACTGCAAGTACCCCTGCTGCCTCACTAACAGCCAGGGACTGGAATCACTCTCCCACTCTGACTACAATGTAATCAATTTTGGGAGCGGGGCTGGTGTGGATAAGTCACGTTCTATGGAAGTCTCCAATTAATCGCAAAAGACAAAAAGGGCTATTAGTATTGGTATTCAAAGGCCAGCACCACATATGAGCACATTCACAAAAGTGTTAGACCTGCTTTTCAGAAGTATTCACACTCATCTCCTATTGTGGTACCCAGGTGCAAAAGCTTTTTTTACATACTGAAACATAGACTGCTAAAAATACACCCCCCACCATATGACATGCTTCTCTACAAAAATGCATCCAAATCCCCTTGCTTAGATAACCTCCCTAGGCATTTCTACATGCATATCCTTACATCTGCCTGTCATCCTGAGTCCAAACAAATGAAAATAATAAAGAAAAAGCTCACAAAATATTTACTGAAGATAATGGTTCTCAAATTTGATGGTGTGCTGATTAGTTTATTAGTTCAGTGCTTGTATTTGGCAGGCTTCTCTGTTTAAGGCAGATATTATATTCTGTATAAACTGTACATTATCTAGCAATAGTTTTATTTTTACCTTTGCTAGGAAGGAAACTATTGTTATTGAGCATTTGTCGCTGAAAGATCATGAAAAAATATAATTTTTTATATATTTGCTCTGTATTTCCAGGGCACGAGCATTTTTTTTTTAAGTATTCTTTCTCCTAACAGCCTTTGCTAGTAAATGTTCTTTATATTTGCAAACTTATTGACAGTGAAGTTGGCTGATGATTGATGTATCCTGTCAACAGTTTGACAATATCCAGGCAGCCATTAGCACAGTATGTACTTAAAGGCACAAGGAATTAAGAAATACCATTAATAGATTGTTTTAATAAAGTAATGTACATATTGGAATGATTTTATTAAGCCTTTCAGAGTCATTAAATATTTTACGTAAATAAAAGGATATTACAGTAGACAATGTAAAAAGCTCAGTGAGAAGAAAATAGCAACACCAACAACATGATTGGAATGTGACACATTTCATTGATTTTGACCTTATGGATTTTTCTTTGATTTGAAAGCCATTAGTGTGCCACTATTTACATATGGCATTATAGTTATTGATTTATTAAGATGAATGCCGATATGTACTACAGAGACTGCTACATTGCACCACAAGGAAAGGGCAAGGGAATTTATAAACCACTGCGGCTCACCTTTCACAGGACTTATGAGGAATGTAAGAGAAACTTTGTATGCAGCATATACCACTGTCCCCTGCTGCGTATTCTTTCTTTCCCCCCCTCTACAGATAAGTAGGTGGCTTGATTTCTTCTACAAGCCATGCCAAACTCACTAGCAGTAATGAATCCACCTGCATTAAAACCACTTTTCCTGCTGAGAGCCCTTCTGAAAATAGCAAGCATGATTTGCATTAGAATGCAAAAACAACAAAGTCAGATATAACAGTGCCATCTATGATACATTTTATAGGAGAGACAGTGATCTGTGTGCTACATAATGAAGTAACAAACTCAGGCAGGACTTGCAATTCTGGAGTCGGAAAAAAGGATTAAATAAAAACACTGATACATTGAAGTAAATTGGTTTAAAATGTTCATGGGGTAGAATTAGTGTGAGCTGATTCAAAAGCATGTTAAACACTGAGTGGCCACTTTTGGAGGTAGACCGACCTAATAGGGAGTTGCCCTCAAAATAGACTGAATTCGTCAGAGCATGGACTTAACAAGGTATCAAAAGTGCACCACAGGGATGCTGACCCATGACAACTCCACTGCTTCCCACTAATGTTACAATGTTACTTGTTATAGTTCATGATGCTTTAAAATAAGGTGGTGGATATTTGATTTTTTGTTTTCACTGGTCCTGGGGCCCATGTTAAGGTCAAAGACATCATGAATTCTACCAAGTACCAGGACATTTTAGCTAAACACCTGGTTGCCTCTGCCAGCAGGCTGAATCATGGCCGCAAAGTGGATCTTCCAGCAAGACAATTGAAATCCATTAAGAAATGGTAAATTGACCACAACATCTACATTTTCCAATGGCCAACACAGTCTCTGGAATTGAATCCCATTAAAGTTTGGAAATCCATAAGCGCAGACCAAAGGATATCAAGGATCTGAACAGATTCTGCATGTAGGAATCGTCTATGATCCCATCCAATGAGTTCTCCAGTCTCATTAAAAATGATAGAAAAAGGCTCAGTGCCGTTATCCTTGTAAGGGATGGTGCACAAAGTCCTGAAAACAAGGGTGCCAATTATTGTGACACTTATTTTTTTTGGAAATACATTTATAAGTTGAGAAATGTGGAAATTTGTTTGATTCCCTTGAATAATTGTAATATACAATATATTCCACAAGTTGCAAAATTACAATATAACTCATTACAGGTATTGTTAATTTTATACAGCATTTTTTGCTCATTTTTTATCATGGGTGCCAATAATTTGGGAGGTGACTATGTATGTATGGTGTGTGTGTTTGTGTGTGTGTAAAATGTCATTATACTAGACGTGGTGTAATTCAAACAATTCAATTGTTATCTCTGCATTATAAGACAAAATGCAAATGCAATCCAGCATTCAGACATTTCGTACTTGTATCAAGTCATTTTAAATCATGTATTCAGAAGAGCTAATGATGAACGTCATGATTGGTTATCTCCAGTGTGCAATGAAGTTGTTTTTGCTTCTTAGAGTGCCTGTCACATATTAACTTGGTTTACAATGACAGGCGCTCTATATGTTATTGTCATCCTTTTCTACAACAGTTTTTCTATTCAGCAGGATGAAGCACATTTGCTTGCAATGTGAAAGTAAGCGCAATTTTATTCATGATGTGAAGCAAGCGATTGTGAGGTAATCCTGTTTTAGAAAGCAATTAAAATATATTTATTTCATGACCCAACCTATTTATTATTGGCAAACCAAGGGCAACATAAGACTGTTGTATAAGGCCTGAGACTGTTCTCTCTGGACCAGAGGTAACATGATCCCTCTAGTCAATATGCATTTTAACTCAGATATTGACAGTTAATGCAGGTTTGATGGAGTCTTCAAAAGCTGGAACAGATTAACCACATTTGTATTATTCAATAAAATATGATTATTCAAGAAGTATGCTATTAGTGAAACAACTGGTCAATGTAGAGCTACCTAATGTCTCTCACAAGAACACTTTTGCCAATCCTTGCATACTATACTATCCTGACTATCACATCTAAATCTAACACATGCAATTATGAAGAAAAGCCACACCTAACACCCCCCCCCGCCCAGAAAAATCAGCTCTGCAATGGATGTGATCAATTTAAGGATTATAATTAAATTGTCTTGTAAATTATACAAGATATTATATATGATATTCATATTAATTTGTGGCTGTGTTAATTACCTCATAATTGAATTAATCTGACCAAAGCACTTTGAGCCAGCTCTCTGTTGATGATGTTATTTGGCCCTTAAGCCCATGCTTTTCACAGTTGGCCTCAGACAGCCATTGCTGTTTTCTTGATGTAAATCCTTTTAAAGCCATTTAGACATAATTATTCAGAAAAAAACTATATATCACAGCACATATTATGTAATTTGTCCCCCAGTATAAGAAAAAAAGTTCTGTTTTGAATTGTTTTGTTGTGTTTCATGCTGCATGGATTGTCAGAAAGTAGCATGGTATATATCTCTGTCCTATACCTGTATATCCATCTCAATGGGTGTATTTTATTTATTATTCTCAGTTTTGAAGAGTGCTTATCTGTAAAAAGGGATGGGTCTGTACTTGCGTTCTCTTCAAATGGAAAGCTTCAATAAACACACCAATCTTTAATTTCACACTTCCTCCTTATATAGTAATACTGACAGCACATCTTGTACCTGGTGATTATCTCTTAAATATATTCATTAGCTAGAGGACAAACTGGACTTAACCTCTATAGCAATGTATGGACCTTTTTACTTCTTGTATTTAAAACATTTCATACCTGTTCTCATTAGGGCAGTTTAATATTTTATTCTTTCACACTCTGTGAAAACTGACTTTGCACTTTGCTAATCAGTTTCAATAAGCATTCTGATATATTGTGTGAAATATTATCAAATATGTAATACTAATGACAGGACTCAATAAGTTATATATATATTAAATGGACAATAAGTCACAAATGACTAAGCAGCATGGCAGAAAACATCAGGGGTGCTGTCGATCGGCGCGTCCGACTGTTCCCTACCCCTCCTTGATGTCTTATCTTTGAAATCGTGTTGATTTCTTAGCACCACCAACAGAGTTTTAACTCACGAGTGGCATTGCATATCAAATACTACAGCTAAAGTTAAGTTTCTGCTTTCACAGTGCTGTTTGGATTGACAGGCTATTGATAAGCCAGGTTCTTCTGTAGAATATTTCAAATATTTATACTGTAGCTGAGTTCTTTCATCTGTGGTACCGTGTTTATTGATCAGTCTTTCATTCAGCAGCGGTGCTCAGTGCCATTGGGACACAGCTGCATGCAATTAAATGGGCCTGATGGTATATTATCGAAGTCTCTTGTTCCTGGGCAACATTTGCTTAACTTTTTCCTTTTTCCTATAAAATAATCCAAATGACAACAAATGGCAACAACAAACAAACAGCAACAACAAACTAAACAAATAGAAACTTGTATCAGTAAAATTAAGCATCAAAATATATATTTTCAATCAATTCTTTATGGCGCCTCATTGTCTATTAATAGCATTTGAACTTTACATTTGTTGGAATTGTGAAAAATAAATAAAAATATGGCCAACTTGATTGACTCATTTGTTATTCCACTTAAAATGAGGACAGTCATAAGATTTCTCCTTACAACTAGTGCAAGTTACTAGTACATAATACATTTCGAATGATCAGTTAGCTTGTCCCTGTTTGTTGCTGTAAAACTACACAAAACTCTGAAAACTCCACTGATGTGTAAAACAACAGTGTCATCTCCTACTGGCAAACGCCAAGGGGCTCAACATCTGGTCGCCGCTGGTTGTTAATCTTAGGAATGATTAGCTCACCATCATAGCTGGCAATCAATAAGCACTAGTGTGTTCATTTTTAGCGGCGCCCAAGGCCAACTCAACCCAGCTTGTGTCAAGAGCCAAACTAACCAACCAGTAGTGATGAAGTGATTGCTGTGTAAAGATGTTCTGTGCAGGCTGGTATATTAATTTGCTCCCAAGATATATTTTTTAACTCCTCATACAGGCATTTGTGCAGTGGGAAAACACCCACTGGATAGCACTGTACTGTTCTTGCAAGGTGTGGCCTTTTGTTTTTAAGCCTACATCCAGGCCTGGATATGACAGGTGCCATTTTACTTACAGTTTGACTGATGATTATTATTATTATTATTATTATTATTATTATTATTATTATTATTATTATTATTATTGGTGGTGGTGTAGTTGTTGATATGATTGTAAAACCAGAAATTAATTAAACTCATTTGCAATGGGAGTTTTATGTCAATTCCTGCTGAGATTTTTTCTTTTTTTAATAATTTGTAATTTATTTAAAATATTAAAAACATAGATTATTTACCTCCCCCTTTCAACTAATTTCAAATCAACAATTAGTCAGCTCACCCAGCTGTGACAATTCACTTACACTTTTATGAGAGATTAGACACATTCCCAGAATATAACCATCCAATATTGTTCAGACTACAAGCAGTACATCTACAGTCCAGCGATTGTACCAATTGTAGAATTTCCAGCTGCCGGATGTGCTATAAGTTTGAACCTGCAGGTCTGAGAAGCTAGAGAGGGAGTTGCAAGTGTATGGTGAATGAAGGCTTGCCCAGCCAAATTTCATCAGCTCTGCCCTGGGGCACTTGGCTAACTGTATACTGGCCCCTGTGACCTCCCTGCTAAAGCCAGGAATAGCATAAGCAAGATTCAAGATTATTTGCATCCGAGCTACAGGACACATCCTGAACCCTGGGCAAATGTTTTAACAGGATACACCACTCAGATGCCCTGTACTTCTATAGATACTTCATTATGTACATACATATGAGTTTGTGTTTCTATAGAATCTGTAAGAAGCAAATACTTTCCCTAAAACAGCAACCTGAAAACTAGGAAAATAAAACTTGGTCAAGAAATTCTGAGTTCAAACCAGACACTGATGTTGCTGAGGTTGGTTTTCACTTATTTAGTGTCTTGGTCATATTTTTGAATGCAATAAAAATATGGTAATCACTTCTTTCTGCATTATTAATCATTATTGTTTGAACAATGGATTACAAAGGGAATGAATCAGAACACAGCAAATGTTATCTCAAAGAGCCAACACAGGTCATGTGACTATACCTTTGTCAGGTTGCAGATTCTCAGAAGATCCGTCTCAGCTGTACTTTTTAACACACGGAGACGTTCACGGGCAACATCTTCATCCTCGTTTGTGACAGGCTGTGAGACCACATTCACTAGCCTGAAACACAGCAGATGAAACATATATCTCAAAATGGCACAGATGATATTACGTTGTAATTTCTATACTTCAGTTATTTCAGAAGACAAAATAAATCTTATTTATTTTGTTTTTATTGGTTTATATTTTTAATACCAAATGTTTAAATTGTTTGAAGAGTGGTTTAATACACTTAACACTGACAGCATGATTTTCAACTTCAAAAGGGTCACTTAATCTCTTTTAAAAGAGTTTATAAATACAATATTATGTATCTACTTTTTGTACCTTTGAATATATACATTAAATGATCCACTTACATAAATCAGGCTTCAAGTCTCATTCTGCAATCAACTTTTTATTTTGTTCCCTTCAGAGAATCATGCTGTGAGTGTTTTGGTTGCCATATGTTATGCCTTGCTATTTAATTTGTCTTTGATGATCAGTGTTCGGTATAGGCCTATATCTTGGTTTGGCCAAGTTGCTGACCTTGACAGGGGGCCCAAGGGTAGTGCCAAGCTGTCATAAATCAGAATCTTTAAAACTAATTCTTTAGTGCTTTGTGGAAAGATTTATTTTTCCCCTTAAATTTATCAGTTGTGAATATAATGTCCCCAATTGTTTATACTGTTGATAATTATTAGATGAATCAACAGTGTTGCCAAGCAACTGAGGTAGACTTCAAAGACTCTACAGTTCTACAATCAGGTTAATATAGTAAATACCAGATATTTCATTTAAATAAAATTATAGGAAAATAATAATCTACAAAGATTAGTTTACTCCAAAAAAATCACTGATATACCCACACAAATAAAGAAGGCTTTGACTATTTTTAAACTGACAGGTAACAGGAAGAGGGACATTGGAATGTAAAGCTATGACAGTTGCTTTAATGGTAGCCTTGACTGGTGTTGTTATTGGTATTATTTTCATTATTCTAACATGAAGAGCAACAATGTATTCAATGAGATGACCCCTTGCCTCGGCTTGATGAAAAACCGATACTGAATGAGCAAGGTAAAGGTGAAGAAGAGAATTCCTTCAATGAACATTGCAAATAGGTTCTTCCCCACCACATCCCATTTCAGTGGGTACTGGAAACGGTCTTCCCCTGAAAACAAGATCAAAGTGTCAGTTAGAGACCTAAAGCGTTTCACTTGGGATGAAAGCACAAGCCTCTGGCAAAACACAAGTGGAATTGATATGTTGAGGTGAACACAAAAATCAACAATGCGTGGATGTGATGAGCAATCATAATGCTATGAGGGTGTGCAGATAAAACCATACTGATGGGTACTTACCAGACTTATGTCTGATGACTGGTGAATTAATAAATCCACTAATCTTGCATGAGCATTCGACATCTTCATCTTCATAGCTATTCCCTTGCACGTGTGTGTGTGTGCGTGTGTGTGTCATATTAGGAATGGACCAAATTAATTTGCCATTAGAACAAAAGAGCTGACATGAAATATGAGAGAATAACCACAGTAGTGATAAAACACATTTGAATGTCTAAGGCAAGCATCCATCGTCTCCATTTTAGCTAGGTGGAGAAGCCATTTTCATTTTCTTATAAATAGGCTTTCACCAGACAAGCCTTTTAAGTTAGGATTGCTTTATTCTTATGCTTAACGCAGCAAATGAATCCTCAGATGGTAATTCCCTGCCATATTACTGCTATAAATATATTTGCTTCCCTGTCATGAATTATTGCATTTCTGCTTTCTTCTCCTTCTTCTTCTTTTTTAAAGGCACTAAGCTATCACACTGAAGAAGTATGAAGTGCTCTAGACATTTCAATGTGCTGCAGTGTCCTGTATTTATTTATTTATATCCCACCCACCTCAACTGCATGCTTTTGTCATCTTTTGTTTTACATACAGCAGCAGAAACCCTAGTGTTTTTTCATTGACCATACCAACCATTTCATGTCCAAAATCAAAAGGTTAAGAATCACTTAGAAGAGTAGGGCAATCCAGTGGTTTTAGTTCAGTTGTGGAACATTGTGGTTTGTGGTGAATGGATGATGCCATATGATATAGGGTTAAGCATTCCCATTCATTTGTGTTTTGTTGTATTTCTGGTTTCAGATCTGTTGAAGGTTAACTTCCAACCTTAAATAATTCTGTCCAGTTAGTGCCTCTATCTGCTACAAGTCATATCTGTGCTATCCACATCCAGAATAAATCCTTTAGAGAAGATAGAATAATACCGTCAAAGTGAAACTCACCAAATCTTGCAAATATGGTAGCAGTCGCCTGGTTCTTGGCCATGTCAATAAGCCCTCTTCCCAGACAGAAATGTGGAAAAATTAACAACACCTGCTTCACAATATTATTAATCTGGGTAACGCTCTGTTGAAAAAATAAAAAGATAAAAACATTACTTTAAAAAATAATTATGACATATGGAGCCATCATGACTTTTACTCATTTGTACCCACCCTCGGGAGATACAGTAAGGCAAAGTGGCCTGGGGGGAATGGAAAAAAACGAGCTAATCGCTGATAAGAGGCTGCTGTGTTGCTGTGATACATGCAGGATAATTATACTGCATAGATCGCTTTATTAGAATTACTGCTGCATGCTGGAACTCGGAGTGAATGAAGTTTATCAGAATAACAGTGCCTCACTTTAAATTGCTAATAAAAATAAGTTCAACCAGATTGGTTTGTTCATTCCAATCACAGGGTTACAAAGCTATATTATGTAACGTTGTGCTCTTTGCTAGGAAATATCATTTTCACCCTATAAGGAAACTTAATTGTCAGGTTTGCATGACTGTTGAAGTGTTTCTGGATAAGCTTTTATGATTATGGCATGTGACTAAATTTTTCCTCTCCTGTAGTTACTAATGAACAGTGATATATTTTAGAGCACACAAGCCTTAATTAATTAAATGAAGTAGAAATGAAAGGCAGTCTCTGACTGTAAGCTGCTAGCTTGATTTCAAGACCACTTACATTATTAAACAAATAATAATGGCACTTCTGCTTCGGCATCGTGTTCAAAGTGAGGCCATTTATTATGCATGCATTTTTATCAGGGCAGTCTTCAAAAGAAGTTTAACATACAAAGAAAACCTAAATCTATGGTATCTTAACTGTTGGCTATATCTTGATGTAAGAATAAAATTGTATAATGATTTTTATTATTATTCTTCTGATTTCTACAAATATATATATATATATATATATATATATACACACACACACACTTTTTTTATAAGGCACACTGAAAATAAAATGACTACAACACTTTGTGGCAACTTAGAAGAAATGTAACTTCTGTGAATAAATCTGAAACTTCATGAAACCTGAAATTTTAACAATGCAAACTGTTACTCTTGAAATTAATTTAGAACAGCTTGATGTTTCTCGAAATCCTTTATTCATTTCACAGCTATGATGCACATCTGCAGCCACAGATTACATGTAAACAACACATCTATTATTTACTTATTTATACGAAAGCTGGCTACATTCATGGTTTTCAAAAAAAGTTCACATATATGGGATGAATAACCTTAATTGAGTCATTAAAATTACAGCACTGATGATTTTAAAAATGTAGTTTTTTTTTATTAAATAGGAATGTAAGTGATTGCTGAGGCAGGTAGTAGGTTTTTATATACTGCCTAACAGTTCCACTGTTTTAACTACACAAATGCAACAAATATTTGGTGCATAAATGATTAAATTTATACGGTGGCTCGTTGAGGACATTAGAACATTGTTACCAAAAACTGAAAAATAATGTACATTTCAGAGTTATATGCTGTGTTACTACACCCTCTAAAGCATTATTTGGCAGTGTTATGCGCAGCTCCTGTACATAGAAGTTACACTGTACTCCTACAATGCGCACATCATTTGAAAGGGTCTCATTCAGTCACAGATCACTCAGTTTTGATCGTATTTCATTGCAAATAGGCTTGTTTTGTTCAGAACAACATTAATCCAGTAGATTTTTGATGTTCTATCAAACACAGAGAAGTTCAGATCCAATTATGTAAAATAATTGTGTATTAGTATTCTGTAAACAGAATTTTCAATCTTGACATTTTGAGCTCTTTATGGGTGTGTGTTGCTTCTACCAAAACGTGGATGGTCTTGTTTTGATCAGTAGACTGTCTGGTTCCAGAAAAATTGTGAATATTTTCTGAGATTTTGTATTCCTACTCAGACCAAGTATCCCCGCACCCCCCCATTTCAGAATGCGGAGGGGAGGGGGCGTAAATGCAGGGGGAGTATGCTTCATATCGTTAGAAAGGTGAGAGTCTCAGATTTCATGGGATACCAAACACTTGGCAAGCACATGGATCTGGTGCCCCTTTAAGGGTACCAGAGGGGTCTGTCAGACATTAAACTGTGTACATTTCTATTAAAATTGGAAAAATTGAGGTGTTCTAAAACTTTTGACCAGTAGTGTGTGCATATATATATAAAATGTAACCTAGCATATGAATATGAAGATGAAAAATGTGACAGCTGTTCATTCCTCAGTCTTTCACAACCTTTTTGTACGAAATCCTTAAGGATTACATTAAAAATATGAAGAAAAAAACAACAGCACTCTGACACACTCAAATTAAAATTCAAAACATTCCTGGCTATATCAGAGATAGAAGGAAGAGTCACAAAAGGTCATAGTAAAATATAAAAACATACAAATACTGAGACTGAGATTATTTCAACTTTTCTGGCTGTACTGACTTTTACCATAGCATTATAGAACCCTGCATGAATAATGAAAACAAACCTTGAAAGGACCCTTTATACCACTTGCATATTCATAAAAAGATTTAAAACAATGCATAAAAAAATTAAATGTAGGTCCATTTTCACATAACGACAGTATAGCAGTTTTATGAAAATTGAAATAGATTTTTTATGAATCAGAAAATAATTTGAATTATTATTTAATATCATATAACAAAATATTTTGAACCAAGCGGATACTAGAAAAAAACAAGACCATACCATATAAAGTAACTGATAGAAGCTAAAGTGAAAGAATATGATCTCTAATATATTTTGACACAGAAATGGGTCGGTCTGCTTTTATTCTGCTGCAGTGATAATTAACAATTGATAAAATGCAGAGACTTAAAGGGTAATTTAATGAATGGAGAACTGTCAGATTGTCCTCTTTACTCAGAATTTTGTCCATACAGATGAATTTTCAAAGCAATTCCACAATTGAATATTCTGTAAATAATCAGTATTATTTCATGGACACAAAATCACTTCCATCCACAACTTTAATTTCCCTACAGGGTCTCTCTAAACCTTTTTGTAATATAGAAACATACAATTATCATTGTATCAGATTTTATTTATAGTCTCATAATTGTTATAATAATACAAGGAAGCCCTTGGTTGCCAAATAAAAAAATGATAAAAACCTTACAATAAGCGAACTAATAAAAAACTAATATGGGCCAAAATGAGTCTGTGAAGCTTCCTCCAACTTTTGTCCTATATAACACTTGTCCATAGTGTCAAAGAAAGTGAATGTGACAAGCAACAGAGATTAGGCTGTCTGCGTAAGTGTGTGATTCAAGATTGAATTTACCATATAAAAACAGGAAGATGGGAAGAAAAAACATGTATTCTACTGGATGCAAGCAGTTGCTATAATCCACTGTGGCCAATCAGAACCCAGGGCTCATAACTGTCTTCCCCTGGTAAAGACATGAATACATTTATAAACACAGATATATTATTACAAACAAATGTGATGGAAGAGCATTGTTCAGCTATAACTTAAGTGGGTACATGCGTGCAATATAGGTGGATATAGTGGATATAGGCCATAAACTTGTGTATACTCTCCACTATATCCCCACTTGCAGATTAACATTGTTTCAAATGAAGGGTGAGAAAAAACTGTATTATCATCATTAGCAGCCTTTGTGAATGAAGGCCTCCCCAAGATTTTATCCACTTGTTTCCAGGTCATGCAAGGAAAGCTTCTGATCTCATATTTCCATCTTCTATGTGGTTTTCTGGCCATTACTATACCAGCGCTACTGCTCCTATGGCCTTAGTTACAAACTTGCCAAATGTCTAAGGTTAAAATTGGTTATGTCTGAAAATGGCTAACAACAAACTGACGTTTCATGAAATCATCACACTTATTTGTCCATCAGGAACGCCCATGGTAGCAAGGGTCAGGGAAAGAGTGCTCACTGTATTCCTTTTCTTTCCTCTTTATATATAAAAAGATTTAATCAATGACACAGCATTATTCATAAGACATTCTTTCAGCTCCGAGAATTTCTTAGCCCAACAGATCCACAGTCATCCTTAGGCTGTCTGCGTGAGTGTGTGATTCATGAAGGCTGGATTGATTTTGACACTGTCTCACGCACACAAGCTGAGATATGTTTGATAGAATCAGCAGGGTGGGAAAAATATTCTGGAAAATCTACCTCCTGATAAAATTGGGGCGTTCAGCAGCTGTGTGATATCCTGCTGGTACTGCTTCTCATGCTGTACATGAACATTCCAGACCGTTACAGAAAAGCCATGATTTATTAATCTAGATCCGCTATAAAAACACAGCAGTGCTCGACACAAGAACACAGATGATGATGATTTTTCTTTGTTGTGTTCCAAGATGACATCTGTCTTGCAAAGTGTTGTTCCGCTGGATAGAGCTGTGATTCCTGCAGTGGCTATGGGTTCCAGTCCCATGTTAGCAAGAATGGGGTGTGCTGACAAATGTTGGGTGCTTTGTGAGCTTCATGTTTCTTCATGGTTTTCTTGATGAGTTTCAGTCTAAAATAAAGTCTTCATGAAGCCACATTTGTTGTCCTGTTACTGTTTTCTTTAACAACCTTGTGGATTTTGAACATGTTTGAATTATTGGTTTTAATGATCTGATATCTAAAATAGGCATTACCTGATCTTCCCACTGTACATTAATCATCATCGCTTCTCTTCCTGTCGGCCCAGCTTCTCTCTAGTATTTCACGTCTAGTCTTGGCATTTGATGTTCATTATTTATCTGAGACAGTTTAATTTGTCAAGCAATTTAACACAGCCAAGGTATGGGTCCATGTTTCCCAGATAAGGAAATAGAAAGTCCAAAAGTCTGATAGACATGTCTTTTTTTCCTGTATAAACAACTTTCTCATCACAGAGCTTCACCTGGAAGGATCCCAGTGAAATAAGGGGGGCAATACACTCCATACTAGAGCGAGTCTCCTCTGTGAGGAAACCATTTACTGTTTATTTGCGTAAACTCCAAAATATAATTATCAATATATACTTCTTTAAACCTTAAATATTTTGCAAGCGAGGATATTGTGCACATTTTATAAGAGCTTCCTTATGCAACAACTATTTAAGAAATGTAAAATGCTATGTTATAAAGGTAGAATACTGTCTTAGTTTCCGCTTCTCATTTGCATTGAGCTGACAGCAATTTGAGTGACTCACACTTGTTTTCATTGACCCTCGGAGTTATATGACAGGGCTTTGTACACAGTCAACAATAACCTTGGCAGGTAAATACATTGGGGTTTATGCATAAACATAGACAGTATTTTCAGATTATCCTGTAGATATGCCATGACAGTTTTTTTCTGTTGTTGTTTGATTCATAAAACCACTGCCAGGATATACAAACTGACAATCCTGTCTTTCACTGGTATTTGTTTCCACAAGATTTCCAATAATAAGCTGTCCCATGCTAATCAGGTCAGCAGAGCTGGGGGTACAATGTATTCTGTAGCAGTATGGCTAATGCAAAGAGTCAAAGCAAGACTATAGTGGGCAGAGCTCAGCACTGTTTGTGCAAATGTAAAGCTTCTTGGATAGTCAAAAGACACGACAGATTGGAAGATGTGAGGGTTAACATATTGTACATCTTCACAGAGAGGCTAATGGCACTGGTGCATAGCTATTTTGCTGGTGTTCTAACATCAGAAGTGGAAGTTTAAATGATCATAATTCCACCTGAAATACTTTTGTAACACATTTACCCATTCCTTATAACACTGTGCCAAACTTTTGGGAACAGTTGTCTCCTTAGATTTGCAGCTTTCTTGTTTGATCTTTGAAGTGATTCAGCTGCAAACAAACAAAGTAACAAAACCAAACCTAGCCAAAAAAAAAATACAAATTGTGCAGTTTGGATGTTAAATTCCTCATTTAGAATTTGAAAATATATTTGATAAAGTTCAAAGTCAGTGGATCTCGCTTGGGAAAGTCATTTAATGAATCACCTTACTCCTGGTACACTGCCCAGACCTCATCAGATAAGACTGCCATTCTTGATGAAGAACAACTACATACACATTTGTTTAGTTTTTCTATGCCTATATTAGTCAGAATTAAAATGCCGGGGGAGAGGGTAAAAAAAATAAAAAATAAAAATAAAACAGACAAACCTGGATAAAATTAAAATTCTCAGATGCTTCTTAGCCTTGTGAACATTATGAAAAAAGGGTCTCTCTCAATGGGTGTCAAAGTTACCTTTTTGAACCACTTTGAAATACCGTTCTCTTCATGATCATCACTTATGCACCATCTAAACTCCTTGGCTTTGATCCGGTCCTAATTATTTTCATTTAGGGAGGCAGGGGTCCAAATTAACTTATCAGGGACCCTTTCTCTGCTTCAGGGAGCACATATTATGTACAGTTGGCTGGATGAATAGCATTTCAAGGAGTGAACATAATGTAATAATATGAAGGGATTTTTATTCACTGTAAAAAAGCAGGAAACAAATAAAAGCCTTAATTATAGCCTCATTTTGGGTATTGTTGCTTGACCTATATGCCCCTATGCATTTCTGTAGGTGTTAAAGGTCCCCGCAATTGCTTCCAACCTTGAAACAGTGCTTAATCTGTTTAATCTATTTTATAATTGGTCCAATTATATATCTGAGAGAACAGGTAGAACAAATACAAGAAGACCCTGCACCCTGTAGGGCCAGTATTTTCATTGATGACAAAATGTATGCATTCATTGCACTTGAGGCAAAATGTATAAATCTTCAAATTTTGGAGGTTTAAATTTAAAGAAAACTAAAAAGTTTTAGTTTTATTTGTCTTTTATTTAAAACAATCAACCATTTCAATTTTTAATTCCATAAATTATTAAAAGGCCAACTTGAATTTATAACTGGGAAAATTATTCGCCATTAAGACAAAGTAATTATACAGACTGTACGCTCATAATTTGCATTATTAATTGTAATTAATTATTAAATTTTTGGCTTAAAAATCATATTTTTGCAAGAGACTCTAACAGTGTGAGTTAGATCTTTGCATTTAAAATGTTCTCCAAACTTCCCCAGCCTAATCCCAGTTTCTTCCTAATTAAATTTAGCTAATGGATGAAACACTATCTTTCAAATAAATATAATTAAAAGCTAAACTTTATAATATTATTATTATTATTATTATTATTATTATTAATAATAATAATAATAATAATAATAATAATAATAATAATAATAATAATAATAATAATAATAATAATATTTAGTTTCATTATCAAACTTAGGAAATAGTTTTAATTTAAAATACCTTGTTGAGTCATAGTAAAGCCATTTTTGTGAACATTTTAGACACTTTAACTCTCATTATTATAGTAATAGAATTATATCTGTCCAAATAATTGGTATTGTTCCTTTTAGTGGAAACAATTGTTGTCTAACACATACATTATCTTAAATGTTTCTTTAGTTTCTATATGCAAACAGAGATGAAGGGAGACAAATGTAAAGCAAGAGAACATGATTTTAAAAAGCCAATTCTTTGAACGAGACATGAAGTTTAAACATTCCACAAAATACAGGGAAAAAATAAAGTGTCAAAAAATAAAGAAAAAAGTAAGATTCTCAAAACTTTAAAGTTTGAAGAATGCAAGATATATCCTTAGAGATAAAACAAAACAATGTGAGTTCTAAGTCTAAATCAGCACTTCAAGCCAAGATAAAACACTCCTTTCTTCTAAATCAATAACAACACTATTTTTGATTATGTCAAATTATGAACCCCTCAGTACTTGTTAAAAATATCCTCTGTATGATGAAAAATGCTGAAAGTTAATGATTTGGTGAATAAAGAAAACAACTTTGGATGATGGCAAAATGTAACCTGTTAACTTCTCTCTGCAAAAAGCGATCTTCTTTATAATGGCAACTGCAGCAAACTAATGATTTAGGAAAGACTGGAAGCTAAATTTATGGAGGCAGTTAGTTCCAGCAGATATAAACACTTTTAGTAGGATAAAGAAGAAATCAGTCAATTAAATATATGTGACAGCCTGTTTGTTTGCATTTTTTTTTACAGATTGTGAGACCATTTGGTCATTTACAGATAATTAGCACCAGAAGTTATTCATAAAGGTTTCTTGCTGATACTGTCAGGTACTACATTTCCAGAGAAGAAAAACAGACTCCCCCCATTTGTTTTATATCTCATGTACATATACAACAGGAAATGTAGAATTGTGCTGTACATAATTAGCATAATATATTCTTAGATTTACTTAGTTAATTAGTGTTATATTGTTTGGGCTGCTTGAAGCTATGTGCTGCTAGGTATTACATCCATATGGTATAGAGAATGGCATCTCATCCAAACATTTGGTGGTTTGAGCCAGAAAGAAAAGCATACACACGATCTATTAAAACACAAGACAAGCCAGTACTAAATCACAGTTAACAACAACAGTCATTTAAAATTTTAACAATAAATAACCACAGCACCAATAACCTCAGTAACCCAAAAGTAGCATGGTGCTTCATACATATTTATGCTTGCGAAAAAGAGCTCTATAAAATGAAATGTTGAAATGTGAAAAAAAAAAAGACTTGACATGACAAAACATATAACACAAGGTCAAATGCCAACAAAAACAACACAGACTGGCAGTTGATTCTTATTGAAGTAGGTGTAAATGTGAAAAGGATATGAAGACCAAGACCACATTAAGATTACATTTTAAGAGACATGATTGCTCTATTCACAGATATTATTTATTAAACCATTTACTAATATTACTAGTGCATGTTTAAAAGTTGTCCATCTACTTAATATGAAAGCAAAATTGCTGTATCACTTGAGATACAAACAAATTGAAAGATACTGAATCGTCTATTGTCTGCAAAAGTAACCACACATCCCCAAAGGGGACCAGTATGTTGAACAAAGAACTGTCTGGATTTGTAGCAGAACATGAAATGACAAATGTAATAGGCAGTTAAAATTTTGATTAAACTCTCTCCTCTCTCTCTCTCTCCCTTTCTCTCTATCGCTCTCTATTTATTTGTTCAGACAGGAGACGGAAATTTAGAATGCATAGAATTGCATTGGACAAGATCAAAGAGAAGTTGGGGGGAAGACATCAAAAACTTTGCTGGAGTAACCTGGAAAAGAACCACTAGATACAGATGGAGGTAAGTGGGAAAATCAAGGGGAGGATCGACTAAGGGTGACAATGAGGTTGATGGTTTATACATGCTGGTAGCTGAAGTCTGGGGTAGATACTCACCTCATCATTAAACAGTTCCATTACAAACGTAGCCACACTCCCATTAATTCCAATGAAAAGGTTTACACATGTAAGTACAACATAGGCCGTGCTGGGGATACTGAACAGGAATGATGCTGGATACATAAGGGGGGTGATAGACCACCTGAAAAATGGAAATGAAAACAGGTTACATGTGTACAATACACTTCTGAAGATCTTTGTTGTGTTTTCTTTGTTTTCTTGCATAGGTTTCATTCTCATACAGGACAACACCATTCATAGTGAGGTCGCTTTGAAGACCGTTTTGAATGTGTAAAATATTTTGTACTGGCCACTGTGTGCTCTCCACACCTAATCTTTTGCAAAGTATTAGCTTAAGATAGGTTGAATAATAATCATTGTAATAATCATCATCTGGACTAAAATGATAAATAAAGAAAGACCTACCCAGCATAATTCACTTTCATTATCATATTACTTGATTATAATTGGCTTTCAAATTCAGGCTTTTTACCGTAATACTATTGCACTGAATCATTTAGAACTACAAAATCGTAGCGATGGTGTAGCAATCCATCTGCTGGGAATAAAATCTCTCATTTACCAAGAGGCTTAGCTGATTGGATTTTAAATTCCTCAACTAAGGTTATGGCTGTTATTAATTTACATCAGTTACAGCCCATCACAAATTTAATTCAATGTCCGAGTTCAGGCTCTGAGAGTGATGGGTTTATATGAAAAGAGACTGGAGCTCTTTTCCAAAAAGCACACATTTCTGAGCAATAAAACCAGAAATATTGCAAGCATACAGTTCAATGCCAATATTTTCATTAACAGAAACATTTCTGCCAAAGTCTTTCAGTATTTTGATCCTACAGTAATATTTTCAGCTTTTTAACCCCCCTAAAAAACACCAAACATTGCACTTCTGACAACAATAATCTCTTCTCAACAATAACAGCTAGAGAAAGACTAAGATTGAGCAGAACAAACAATCGTTTGTCCAGATGGTTAAGTTGTCTGCCTGTTGTTTGCTTGTTTTGTTATTGTATGTATGCATTTATTTATTTATGGAGGAGTATACACATCCTTATTTAACAAACAGACAACTTGATTCAGGAACATTGATACATTGTAACTAACAGCTAGGTTATATGATTTCATAATTTATTTAACTAAGATCATGAACGTAGCAACAAATAAACTAGTATAAACATCTGTAGTAATACCACAACTACCACTAATAAAGTATACATGTTGGACTTACCCATAAAGAATTAAAAGAAGGATCAATGCTGGCAAGTTATCACTAGAGACGTATGCTTTTTGTTGGAAGCACAGGAAGATGATAATCACTATCAAACATGGGATGATGTAATTACACTATAAAAGGAAGGACAAATACCGACATAGTGTTAGTTATATAGGTCACGTATAAGAGCCCCATAAAACATGACATTTCAATGTATAGTATTCATGAAATTTTCAGTCAAAAAAAGGTCCCAGCACGGTTTTTAGAATTAATTTATTATTCATTTTCATATATATATATATATATATATATATACACACACACACACATACACACAAACAGGTGACAAATTAAAGGAAAAAACAACATAAAGTGTCTCAGTAAGGTGTTGGGCCACCACGAGCCGCCAGAACAGCTTCAATGCTCTTGGCACAGATTCTACGAGTCTCTGGACTCTAGTGGAGGGATGAACACTATTCTTCTAAAAGATATTCCCTCATTTGGTGTCTCATCAAACCATTGAGTGACTCGTTGTGCCCTGTGGATGGGGCATTGTCATCCTGGAAGAGACCACTCCCATCAGGATAGAAATGTTTCACCATAGGATAAAGGTGACAACTGTGTAATGATTTGCAGTGACCCTTCCCTCTAAGGGGACAAGTGGACCCAAACCATGCCAGGAAAATGCCCCCCACAGCATAACAGAGCCTCCAGACCCCCCTCACTGTAGGGGTAAAGCATTCAGACCTGCACTGTTCTCTTGGTGTCACTACACATGCACTCGCCCATTTGTCAAGAACACTAGCCATATATATATATATATATATATATATATATATATATATATATATATATACAGTACTGTGCAAATGTTGTAGGCAGGTGTGAAAAAATGCTTTCAAAAATAGACATGTTAATAGATTATATTTATCAATTAACAGAATGCAAAGTGATTGAACAGAAGAAACATCTACATCAAATCCATATTTGCCCATTGCCTTCAAAACAGCATCAATTCTTCTAAGTACACTTGCACAAACTCAGGGATTTTGTAGGCATATAGTCAGGTGTATGATTAAACAATTATACCAAGGCAGCTGAAGACAGTTTACTGTCAAAAGTCATGCACCATGGCAAGACTGAACACAGCAACAAGACACAAGGTAGTTAAACTGCATCAGCAAGGTCTCTCCCAGGCAGAAATTTCAAGGCAGACAGGGGTTTCCAGATGTGCTGTCCAAGCTCTTTTGAAGAAGCACAAAGAAACAAGCAATGTTGAGGACCGTAGACACAGTGGTCGGCCAAGGAAACTTACTGCAGCAGATGAAAGACACATCATGCTTACTTCCCTTCACAATCAGAAGATGTCCAGCAGTGCCATCAGCTCAGAACTGGCAGAAAACAGTGGGACCCTGGTACACCCATCTACTGTCCGGAGAAGTCTGGTCAGAAGTGTCCTTTATGGAAGATGTGCGGCCAAAAAGCCATACCTCCAACATGGCAACAAGGCCAAGCAACTCAACTATGCATGAAAACACAGGAACTGGGGTGGAGAAAAATGGCAGCAGGTGCTCTGGACTGATGAGTCAAAATGTGAAATATTTGGCTGTAGCAGAAGGCAGTTTGTTCGCTGAAGGGCTGGAGAGCAGTACACGAATGAGTGTCTGCAGGCAACAGTGAAGCATGGTGGAGGTTCCTTGCAAGTTTGGGGGTGCATTTCTGCAAATGGAGTTGGGGATTTGGTCAAAATTAATGGTCTCCTCAATGCTGAGAAGTACAGGCAGATACTTATCCATCATACAATGACATCAGGGAGGCATATGACTGAACCAAAATTTATTCTGCACCATGACAACCACCCCAAACATACAGCGACCGTCATTAAGAACTATCTTCAAAATAAAGAAGAACAAGAAGTGCTGGAAGTGATGGTATGACCCCCACAGAGCCCTGATCTCAACATCATTGAGTCTGTCAGGGATTACATGAAGAGTGAGAAGCAACTGAGGCTGCCTAAATCCACAGAAGAACTGTGCTTAGTTCTCCAAGATGTTTGGGCCAACCTACCTGCCGAGTTCCTTCAAACACTGTGTGCAAGTGTATCTAGAAGAATTGATGCTGTTTTGAAGGCAAAGGGTGGTCACACCAAATATTGATTTGATGTAGATTTTTCTTCTATTCACTCACTTTGCATTTTGTTCATTGATAAATATAAACTATTAACATGTCTATTTTTGAAAGCATTCTTACATTACAGCATTTTTTCACAACTGCCTAAAACATTTGCATTGTATTTATTATACTAATGGTCATGACTGAAAAAGAAAAAGAAAACAATATACCAATATCTCTCTTCCTTTCCTGTCAACACATATTTTTGAAAGCTTGTTTAATTAAACAATTAATACAAAATTAAAAGCTATGTTAATTCAAATTGTTATTAATAAACTAATCACTGTTATTTTGTTTAGCTTTACATTTTGCAAAGGACTGTATACTAATACAAAAGCTAAAATGTTAAATTAGTTTTAAACTTTTAAATGGCAAAACCATGCTTTTCAGTAAATCAACCTCAGGTACAAGCTTTAAGTGTAAACAGGGCATGTGTGTATTTAGCATAATTAAAATAATCTAAAATAAATAATAAAACCTTGCTGCTAGCATTGAGATGTAGAGCTAAAGAAATTAATTAGCAAATGGTGGAAAGCGATCTCAAGAGCTTTTGTATTTCTCCCATTAAATGTGACAGTTTTCCATCCCATTAATAAAACTCCATAACAGTAAATTCCAGAGACTGAAAAAGGTTTAAAATATGAAAATTAAAGCCAACAAATGTCATCAAAAACAACTTCTGACAAAAGCCATTTAATTGCTTGCATAGTAATATTTTATTTTTTGTCAAATTGTTCACATTTATTTAGTTTTACTGCAAACATAAGTGACCTGCATTCACATATATAACACCTACTTAGTGGCATGCATGGAGAGTGGTTTTCTTCAATTAAACTTATAAGAAGCTGTTATTATAATGATACTAAATCCCCCCCAGAAAACAAAGCAACAACAACAACAACAACCAAAAATGTCAAACACAGTACTTGTGATACTTGGGGATTCTCTGTATGCAGCTACAGAGTAAAGTGAATAGAATGGATTAATGCACCTCATGCATTTCAGATTACCTACAAGGCGGCCCTTTGCCTTTCAAAAGGGAAAAGAGTTTGAAGAGCTCACCATATCCCAGGCAAAGTTAGCTATCCAGTAAACACCAGGGTTCACACCGCTGACGAACTGCAGGTGCTTGGCCTTGGTGACTCTCTCCTGGATCAGGAAAAGCACAAAGCTGGCTGGTATGAACGACATTGCAAATATCACACAAATTGACACCACGACATCTGTGGAGGTGGTGGCCCTGCCAAAGGGGAAAGGAAAAAAAGAAAGCACGCACTTCAATGAAAGCCTGACATTTTTTCAGCAATATATCTGTCAAAACAGAAGAAATGGGCATCAGTATAAAAGGTGGTTAAGCTCTGATTGATTCTTGCTCTTTCCGCAGTTTGGCACCATCATTTGATATTGCTAGTTGATTGGAGACATTTTAAAGCTCTTTTTTATAAGTGTGAAGTGCCATGAATTGTTTGGAATTTTATGATTTTAGCTGATTTATAATTAATGTGTGCAATGCTCTTTTTCCGGCTTTCTTGTGTAAATTACATTTTACTAGTCTTGGGTTTGAAACATAACCTTTATAAATTACAAATCAAAAGAGCTTAGTTATCTTAGAAGCTGCTGAGGGCATTACTTGAAGATTGCAGCAAAACATTTTTTACAAAAAATTAAAAATTAACATGACCTGAAAATAACATCTTTAGCTTGCTAACTGGGTCTCTTGGCTCTACAAAGATTATGTATAACAAGAGTTATACTAAACTAATTTAATATCATACTAAGCTACACAATATGAATGCAAGTTTATTCCCAAAATGGTTATTTTACTATTTAAGTATTTGTTTGTATTCCTAAATAGTAAAAAACATCCTGAATTTCAGAATTTCACAAATAAATCAAATTACTGTTACTTTAAGCAGGGATACGCAACCCATGGCCCATGTATTACTTCCATTTCACTCCAAAAAAATGCTAAAAGAATTCAAAATATAAAAGATATTACAGAAAATACATTTACAGAGACACAAGATGGTAATTGATAGAACAAGATAATACAAATTATTTATGAGCCAGGAACTATGGGACCAACATCGAGAAACTACAACTGTCACAGTTGTTAGCGAGTGACTACACTGCAACGTGATTCATGCACTGACAGAAATACCATTAGAAATGTGGTAATGCGTTGAAAAATCTAGTCGAAGAAATGCAGCAGCAAAAATCATGTCAGTGTTTGCATCAACATAAACATGTGAATCAACATTTTCTGCAATGTGGATGATTAAACTAAACTGAGATGCCATCTAATTGACAAGAAAATGGAGGCAGAGCTGGGATCAGCCGTTACTTCACTTGTTTCTGATTTTGAAACCATCTCTCAAAGTGTTAATGCCCAGCAGTCTCAATGAAACACAGTAAGTAAATTTTTATTTTGCTTTGTCTTACTGTCCTTGAGTGTGATTACAGTAAAAGTGAATTGTGATGAAACGGTAATTGTAGCCTATGTACTGCAGCTGAAGTTTCCAAGTATTGCAAAAACCCTGAATACAAATATTTTTTAACTATATGTGGCCCGTTTTAAGAAATAGTTAATCAATATTTTGGATATGCGGCCCGTGATAAAAGGTCAGTTGCACTCTTCAAAAATCCTGTTTGATATACAAACCACAGTGCTGGTGGAAAACGTGCCTGTTTCTCATTGTTAAATGATACAATGTTACATCATCCTGAGGAAGCAAACTCAACCTTCTAAATCCCCCCTTCTCTCATTCTGTCTCTCTCTCTCTCAAACACACACTCTCACTCTTTTTCTCTCCCTTCCGATTCACAGTATTGACGTGTGTGTGATTTAAATCTGATTTAAATTAAACAAAATAGATAGGCAAGTAAGCCACACACTTATGGGGCAGAGATACAAGGGATGATGAGGCGGACTTGTGCTTGTTATAGTTAAAGGCTCAGGGTCACAATATAATGAATGCTGAGAGGATTAGCAGCATGGCGTTCTAGAAATTAAAATGTAATATGAATAACATAAGGAGAAAAGACAGATTTTTTTCAAATGTATTCCACAACTGTATTGTACACATTCAATCGGGTGTATCCCGTAAAACATATTAATAGTTTTTACAAATAAAATTAACATTAATTTACCAAGCTATCAGTGAGAACATTCAAAACATCCACCTTCAAGAGATATTACTCTACAGAAAATGATCTGTCTATGCTGAATATACTGGAGCTTTTGCAGATCATACTGTAGGCACACCGGAATATGCTGCCATATCTGTTTTAATATTCTGTCAGTTCTGAAAATGCTGCAAGTCTCTTTGAATAAAATTGTTTCCTTTATTTTTATAGTTCTCTATGTCTGAGATCAGGGGGCTTTCAAGTTCACAAAAATGAAAGATACACATAAAACTCTGATTCTTACTGTGGACTTTCTGTTGGCATGTTTTGTTTTGTATTATTGTATTCTGTATAGCACTGCCTACACAAGGGGTTGACAAGTATCAGTCTTTCCATAGGTTTTTCAGAGGGTTTAGGGATCCTGCTTGCTGCTTAAAATTCCAGGAATCAAATTGATTGTAAGGTCTAGTATTGGACTACCCTGTACCTACTTACCAGGGTAATACCATTCTGGGTCATGGAGAGATTTTCGTTTAAATTACTTATTGACTCGATTCACCTTGATTCACACTAAACTGGCCTCAAACACCACTGTCTTTAGCCAAAGCTATTTGAATAAGACAAGCTTTTGGTCTTCAGAATCAGTAATGAGTATCACAGAGTTAGGGACTCTGAGGCAAGGAATCATAGTCAAAGCAATTCATCTACTGATTTGTCGAGTTTTTGTGTGGATTTTGTGTTTTGTGTGGATATGCCAAGACCCACCCACACCTACCAATCACAAACCATTTAATTTGATGTCAGCTTTACTCTCAATGAAGGATTTTTCTTTAACACATTAAATCATAACTTCTACTATTTCTAAAACATGGTTGTGTGTGTCTAAGTGTTGTTAGACATAATACTTGGTGCAGATTGCACTGGAATTAAAAAGTTACTATTTATCTTGAGAACACACACATTCTGTAGCATACATTACTGTGCGTTAGCCAAATCATACAAACCAGTGTAGGCGAGTAGCATTGATCAAGTGATGTAAATGTTGGAGTGCACTGTGATCAAACTGATTGCTGCCAAATTGGGTATGTTTTACATTTGAAATTTTTCAAAGTTGCTTACATGATAGCATCGATCTGGAAGTGGATCTTACTTATACACTACACCAACACATAAAGATGCATAACAACGTGAGCTTAAAAATGGGGAGACTTACACTTTAAGTACGTAAAAAAAATATTTAAATTGCCTCATGTGTCACCTATAGCTCTACATGGTAGGCATATTGACATTATACTAAATAATTCTAAATATTCTACCATTGAAATGTCCTTGCAGTGTATACTTAATTAGGCATGAATGAAACTGCATTTTAATCACAGAGCCAAGGTACACTCACTGTTTCTTCTACAGACAACCTGCTGAGTAATTAACATATTAAATAAGTTACCATCATTTGCAAGGTACTGCATTTGTCATTGCAAGCTGGATTCAATTAGGGCATATAAATATTAGATCATTTACACAGTGTGCAGCTCCAAATTCCAACAGGTTCATTGAAGCTGTCTCACCATGACTAATGCATATTTGATCCACTAAAGCTTTCTAGCATTTTATTTGATTAGATGACAACAAAACTGAGGAGAATATCACAAACCAGAAACCAGGGACTAAAAATTGAGATATGAAGGCCCCCCCATTTATTTTTGTATGTTAATAAATATCATATGCCAGAAGTCAATTTTGAATTATAATATTTTGCAAGAATGGATTAGGAAATATGCCCACTTGACAACACATTTATTATTCAGCAGAGGGGACTCACAAACCATAATATGTATATGGAAAACATGTTTAAAAAAAAAAAAAAGAATGCTTTTTTGTGGCGGAAGTGGGTAGAAAAAACAAATCACTAGGCTATAAAAACATATTGTTATTGCTTTCCTTGTTTCATTCTGATTTGAATGTTAGCAGATATAAACATTCACATAAAATGTTGATATAAAGCCCAAGGTAAATTACAATCTAAAACATCTCTAAACACATTTTATTTTTCCTTAAAGCAGGTTCATACTGAGATATTGTCTTGGGAACAACGATAGCTGACAGATGCAACCCTGGTTATCTGAAAAAGAGAATACTGCTATTCAAAGGCTGCAAGGTCACGCAAGAGTCTCTTGTCTTCCGGCAAAAAGGAAGGGCATATCCAGGGCATATGCCCCTCCTATATAGTATTCTTGACTTGAAAGGTAACTGTATGCCATCATAACGATTATTTCATAATGATCCAAAACTTGGAAGTGTTATGGAGTGTAGGCCTATAAGACAGAATTTCATTACTATGATGCATTGACTAAAAAAAAACAAATAACAACCATCTCCAGTATTTTAGTGCTTTTCTTGGTACACAGTGCACCCTGACATACATCGAAACTCTTGGGTCTGTGATGGAAATTAGCACTTGTCTTGTGGCTTGTCATGAACTGAACAATAACCATAGTGCAATAACCAGTGCTTTGGTGATTTCCCTCTGGCTTATATTGGCCAATTACAGTTCAAATCCTGTGTGGTATGGTCAGCTTCAGACTAAGGCTTGCTCTTGTTTACCATATCTTATACTGTGTTTATCAATCAGTTCTTTAACATTATACTGGAATTGTTTCTCAGGTGTCTATTTAGGAGTAAATAAGATATCAAATTAAATGCTAGCTTATTTAAACAGCAAGGCACAGCAACTAAGAGTCTATGGAATTATCTCAGGGTATGACAGCTCTTATCTGTATTGCTCATCTGACAGCTGTATTTTCATTATGTCTCCAAGTCACTTTGTTTTTCTATTTTTTTTATAGTATAGACAGAGGAAGGCATATTGATAGTGAACTAGGCAAATGATTCCACAGGGTGTGCACTATGGGCACAATTGAGAACATTAAAACCACACATGTCTGCAGATGACACCTCTTGACTACATGGTATGATGAAATGACATGATGGTGTGAAGAAAATTGGTTCAAGCTCTTATTCATTCATCCTCTTTGCTCTTTCTCTCTTACTTCTGACATTCATTTTGCTAGGCAGTAGAATTTCAAATTATTCCACAGATCAGTGCTAATAAATTGTTTGTGGCTGGTTAGACCACAAGAGAGAAAGGGCTTAGCCTTACTATACAGAATGCACACTGCATTAATTATCGCTGGGCCTTGCTCCTCTGCAGTTTTTCTGATTCACTCTTGTCAATCTCGCTGAATAATAAATAAATACCTTTACTTATGCAACAATGCCAGTACAGAGCTGGGCTCTGCTATACTAAAAGAATACTAGAAGATGTTGTATTAGAATTTATAATGCACTTTTAAGAAAATAACTGATGAAAGGATACTTACTTATCTACACATTTGATAATGAGCAAGAAAACAAATCTTACAAATTAGCTTAACTGACTATGTCATATTTAGATACATTACCTTAGTTATATATTACAATATTAGCATAGGGATTTAAAACTACATTTTCTACAAGTCATTGTACAATGTTAAAACAATGGTACCCAAGCTAGCGATTTGTCATTTCTCTTTCTAGTAAAACAATGGAACTTAGCTGCAGCTCATTGGGAGTCAGACAAAACACACGTCATATTGCACTGAAGCCAGGAAGTTTGGAAGACATTTTTAATTGGTGTCAAGCTAGACTTTGATGTATTAGAATATACATTTCCCTTTGGATTTTGTATTAATCTTAAAATCATTTAGATCAATCCTACAGAATCCTTTATCATTTAGATAAATCCTACAGTGAACTGTTTATTTTAATTTTGTGCTCAAGAGGGAGTGTTAATGTTATTCAACAAAAGTACTGCAAACAAAAGTACAAGAGAGTCTTAGTACCAAAGTTTAACTTTGTAATTCACATTCTGTAACATTTTAAAGTTGTTATTTACATTTGTTCTTATTGTCAACAATATGAATCATTTTGATCTGCCCTTTAACTTCATAAAATCACGCCTCATGAATTTAAGACCAAACACCTTCATGAATAATCAATGTTCATCTCATACTTATCCCCATATGGGTATTAATACATAATACAATGACTCAGAAGCCAAAAAAATGTATTTTATTCAATAAGAAATTAAATGTCCTGTTTTCAACACCAAAACGGTAGGGAACATTTTAATGCTTTACAATTCACATACTTGGTCCAGATTCCTGATTGCTACATTATGTAAGTACCACACTATTATGATACTTACTTATACACATTAAATTACGAGATCTGTCTTGAAATACCGGGTTCCTGAATATGTGACAATATTTTTGACATACAGCTGAGATAAACATGAAATGCATACCGATGTGGGAAGGCTATGAACTTGTCTGATGTATAAATCGAAAGCAACTGAAACAGTACTAATTACTTTGAAAAATGTGTTACATAAACTCATTAATTAAATACTTGTCTACTCTTTGCTGCACATGAAGACCTTCTTCTTCCTAGAGACAGAATCAGCTAAACATATAGATTTACAATGAAGATATGCAAGGATCTCTTGTCTTCAGTATTTAGGAAAATGCATATTCTTATCCATGTTTTTATTAACCTTTTATTTTTTTTATGGGTAGCAGTAGGCTTTGCTTTACTTTACTTACTTGTACATTATGATAAAAGAAAAAAGATTCTAGTTTCACATGCTCCCTCCAAGCACTCTCAGACAAGAAAATGTAAATTATATGCTATAAAAGGATTGACCTGTGCCTCTTGCTGTTCCTAGTATTTCTGACTTGGTGCCTTACACCTTTTTTTCCTCCCCACCTGCATCTGAAAAGGCAGAAAGCAGAATGCACTTACAGAGCCATGTCAGACAGCTGCTCCTTTGTCAGGTTGAGTGGGTGATTGTATGTCGTGATGCCAAAATCTCTGGGATCTTGGCCTGTGCGTAAATTCCCCCGCAGAATGGCATTGTTGGCCACGTTTAGAAATGAAACCATAGCATGCCACCCCACATTGTAAAACCAGACCTGGAGCACAAACACAGAAAATTATCAAATGGTTGTGGAACACTGTTTAACTAGGAGAGAAAAAATACGTACATATATTTAAAGAAAATTGTATGATAATTACAATGGAGCAAATGGTCCTACAAGCTTACATTGTTAACATTAAAATCCCTCCTTGCCGGTAAACTAATCCTATCAGGACAGGACCTGGATCCTGTTTCGACTTGGGCTCTTTATATCTATAATGATGTTCTACTGACAATTACCTCCACATGCTCAAATTATCGAACTGAAATATAAAATAAGACATTATTGATGAGATCTTCAATTATTTTCTTATTCTCCAAAATATGTATGTCCCCCCAGCACAGATGTTTTCTCTGTTTTCAGCAGGTTCCAGTAGAATTGATGAATAACTTCATCTAAAACAGATGCTCATCAGATTCCACTGCTACCTTGCTTCTCATGTGGATCAGAAAACCCCACTGAAATTCTAATTGAACAATGGGATAGCAGGCTGTTATTAACTGCCTCAAAACAGAAGAACAATTATTAGCTTATAGTTTTCCCACTGCTTATTTAATCAGTCCCAGACCTAGAGCTTGGTAGGGTCTTCTCTATCCTATTCAACATAACAAACTGCTTGCTTAACTGGAAAGCCTAAACTGTGTTCACAAGTGTACTGGTATATTCAGTTTTCATGAGACACACACATTGCCCACTGTTACCTAAAGTGCTTCGTTAAACTCTCAAAAGTCTACTACACTAACTGGAGCAAAAGAGTTCAGAATGTGCTAATAATATAACATAAGATATGGAAGAGTGAGTATAAAAAAGACTGGCAGAGCCAACAGGCCAGCTACAATAAATAACTAGAACGGTATTGAAAAACTCAGTCCTCAGCTCGGTTTTTGTTAAAAGCATTCGACTGAAACTAAGCTCCAACACAGCAACATAATTGGTTAGGTACCTTAACATTATCCTTTGTTCCAAGTTCTTTCATGAACATTTCTGCATTCCCCAGCATCTGATCAGTTAGGTTTCCCTACAAAAAAAAAAACAGAAAAAAAAGAAAAGGAGAGCAAGAAAAAGCATTTTTAATTGGTCACACATGGGAAAACACATCTCCCTTTGAAATGTAAAGCATAACGAAAAATGAGAAACTATAATCTTTTTGCATTCATTTCAACCAGACAGCATATCTTTAACAGTTTTTACAAGTGTACCCCACGCTATCTTGACCACACAGGGCTTCAACTGTCTTTTTCTAATCATACTTCTGAAACCTCGCCAACTTGTGCTGTCCCTCCCGATCTATACAGCATAGCTATGAGGACCAGACAAGTGGCTTATCGGGATAGGGTTGCTCAACGCCATTTTAGGAATCAGGAGTGCAGCCTGGGATTTGGTGATAAGTATTGTTATGTTATGCACAGTGTGGAGGAAAATGGCTGTTAAGAGGAACACAGAGTCCAATTGCTGTGTTTAGGATGTTTATCAGTTGCAGATTTTTTTTGACCCATGCCAACTGTCACTCCACCTCTGTTTATTGCTGGTGAATGAAATAATACAAAGGAGATGAATGTCCTGTCCTGTGTTTTTTGTTTTTTTACAGCCTGTGATATCAATGGAAGTTGAAAAACTAATGAGCCCTGGAGAACTGAGCTGAAACATACAGATTTACACCTGGTGCCAATATAGACCGCTGTGGCACAATGAGGCAAATCGACTCCATTTCATTGGCCCTTTCTAAGACCTGGCTGAATGGATGGCACTATAGTGTCTCTTTCAGGACACCAGCTGCGACAGGAATCTTGGTGCAGCTTGTGCTGCCCTTTCAGAGCTACAATAAATACCTTTACATCACCCAAACAAGTAAAATGGCTAATTTGAAAGTTATCAATTATAATTAAATATAAAATAGCTCCCCACCCCTTGGTCAGACTGATAATACATTTCACTGGAGTCAGAAAATGAAAAGGAACACATTTTTCTGAAAGTGTTTTCTTTTTTCTATGCTTAGCAAGCCAAGAAATAAGCTAACACCATGGAAGGTAATGGTGTTTTTTACAAGCTGAGTTTAATTTTAGGTGAAAGATGTTAACTAATTCTGCTGATGCAAATCAGAAAGTTGCTGAATTGGGTGACTTTATTCTAAATACTACAGAATCAACGGGTCTCTTGCACTGCTCGCTCCTTTGCTAGTTTCTTCAGGCATCACATTGATTAATTAAGTAACATTCTTGAAAAAAGGCTCATAGCAAGACAAGTCTTCAGATGAACTGTATCTAGTAGTAATGCTTCAATCTGCTACAAAATCTGCTTTAGATTTACAGATTTACACTGAAAAATGCAAAGACTCGTACTCAGAATATAGTGTTATAGATCTGATGTAAAAAATATTATTATTCAAATAATAAGTGCAAAATAGCTCAAAGCTAATTTGTTATGCTCATATTGAGAGTACAGCTGAATTTATTTCAAATATGTCATTATGTCATTAAAACAAAAATGGTATACTGGGTATTTTACAACAATAACAGAATATTAGCTTGTCAAATTCACGTTTCTTTTTCTCCATCCAGCCTCCTTTGGATTCACCGTCTATTCCTAGGTTAACAGATTTTAGATATACGGTAATAAAATGTGAATATTTGTTGGGAAATACATGCGCATATACTTCTAATCCTTATAAACTACCAGCAGAATGCATTAATAATACTAAGAAAGAAAAAATAGGACTAGCAAGTGTATAAGTCATCTTCACTTCAGTATTCAAGAACAGGGTTAGGTAATTAGCTTTGATCCAACGTTGTGCCATCAGGCTTTTCTTTTCATACACTGAGAATTGTTTTTTTTTATTGGGCTGTTTGTTTTGTTTTTTCACTGAGAAGGGGATAAAAAGGAGGCTGGTGTAGCTTGGCAGTTAAGTTAGTTATCTGGCAGGCAGTTCACTTAAGGATTAGCTATAGAATTGGATGTGCATGCTGTTAGGAGAAAGGGCAGAATATACAGCAAGCATTTACAGCAGCTAATCCAATCCCTAATGCATTTTCACTCCTCAAGGACAATGGTAGTCTGTCAAATGGCCCGTGGAAGGAACAGTGTTAGGGATCCGAACGCATGCGATTCAATGCGCAATACAATAAAACATGATCGTGAACTGACGAAAAAAAAAAGACATGGATAAGGAAGATATTTTATTTTAAGACGAAAAGAAAAAAAAAGATTCCAGTTGCACCGCAGTTTGATCCCTTTCAGGTTTTACAAATGACAACTTGTATTGATGTAAGCAATGCAGTGATATATTCAGTAGTAACTCCACACAGCTTATTGAAAAATAGACTGATATAAAATCAAATAATGTTTACATAACAGTTGTGGTCAAGCAGCTGAAAAGCATGTTGGTCATGTTGGGAAAAAAAAAAAAAAACAGCACGCCACGACTGCTTCTCTGTAGGGTGAGAGGGTATGACTATTGGAGGGAAAAATAAGAATAAACAGAGCAGACCCAGATGTGAACCACTGTTAAATTCCTTCATATAAATTGTCAGAACTGTGCTGTTTTAGTAACAAAGATAACAACCACATATAAGGATTTTTCTTATGCAGATATACAGTATGATTTTAAATTAAACAGTAAAACAGCAAACAAGCCATAAAAACATAAACCAAACTTAAAAACTAGTAAACATGTCTGTTCTTGCCCTTATTTAAATACTGCATACATGTACAAAAGTAATAAAGAAACACACATAATGGAGGCTTTCACAGGGTTTCACACATTATTAACCAGAGCACAATCACAACCGAAAAGGAAGCATAAGAAAGGATCATGATAATGACTTCGCTGGGCAGTGCAATCTCATACCAGTTAAACAAAGAAAAAGTAAATTAAAAGTGCAAACCTTTCCTATAGAGCTCCATTTATAATTGCTGGGATTGAACTAGGTTATGTTGGATATGCACCATGCAGCAGTTTTAATATTATATAGCATACTTGTGTGTCTTAAATGAGCTTACCCTTCAAATTAATATAACATCAGGGCTGACCTGTATATCTTTTTCTTAGATTTGTTGAGCATTTGCTTCTCTATTAATATTGCAGAAACTGATCATAATGCCTTTGAGTTTACCTTTAAGGAAATATTATATAACAAAACAATAACAAAAAGCCTACCCTTGACATAAGGAAAAAAACATAATGTTGAACTAATTATTTTTAGCGTGACATTTTTCACTTTTATATGACTAGCTGATGGTAGAGGCTCAGCATTGAGCATGTTCACTGATACTACAAAGCAAGAAGTATGATAGATGGTAGAAGATTGAAGACTAAAGACTTAAGGTTTTTGTTGTTTGCCTGTAACTGCAAGCATTCCAAATAAAGTGGTGACATGAAGGAATAATAACCTGCAATTACAGACAACACTTGGTAAAAAAGAGACACTGCGTGACACAATGGTACAAATGGAGAAACAGAACACAAAAGTAGATACTATTGAAACCTACATCTGTAAATCCCACACTTCAGATTGACAATACAAATATGGAGATTCTACCAAACCCAACTGTAGCTCTGAGGAAAGCAATAGCAGAATGACTTAGGCCTAGACCACATCAAAACCTTGACCAAGCTGCAAATCGCAAATTACAGACTTGTATCCTATTGCGTTTTCACTCCATAACAAAACTTTCACATTTTGATTAATTAAAAATAAAGTAAACCAATGTTATAAATTCTAAACTCTAATTATCAAACTAAATAATGTTATATGTTAAGGAGGCTGAATGTCACAAAAACCTGACAAGGAAATATGTATTGGCCTTGTACTTGAGTTTTAGATTCTCAAGCATGTTTTTCCTGTAGGATTCGCCTGTACTTTGCTCCATCCATTTTCCCCTCAATCCTGACAAGCTTCACAGTCCCTGCTGATGAGAAGCATCCCTATAACATGATGCTGTCACCACCACGCTTGACAACTGGGATGGAGTTGACTTGCCACTCACAAACAGAGGCCAGCTGTGTGTAGGGACTGGGATATTGTTGATGTATGAACACTGCCTCCCATCTTAGACACGGAACGATATTTCAAAGTCAGTGTTGTAACCTTTCAAAAAAGTATTTTGTAACTGAACTGATTTAGGGTTGCTGTAGAAAAGAGTTCTGCAATTGAGAATCTTCAAATTTCCGTGAATATCTAGCTTATTTACATAATATCAACATTTGTTTCTTTATCATTAGCAAACTCAGACGGCAACAAAAAGTGGAAATGTTGCAGGTGGGTGAATACTTTTAAAAGGCACAATAAATGAAACCACATTAGGGTACAGGTTTGCACTTTGTGGTTCGCGGGAAGGTTAATGCTTTGATTTGGTCTAGCCCTCAGATCTGCTTCGGTTTTTGTTTTTTTCACACGTCCCTCAGCTCTGTAAACTTAGGCACCGACTCCCGACAATGTGTGTTTAGTCAACACACTGAAAAGAAAAGTCACTGCATCTTACAGTGCCTGATGATTTCACCTTAGAATTTCAATTTCATACCTCAGAAGAATTGAAGATGTTTTTCAACTCCCCGAGAAGAGCTGCAATCTCAGTCTCATTCATTCTGACTTGTGAGTTGACTCCTCCGACCGAAATCCCTCCATATCTTTAGGGAACAACACATTCAAGCTCCATGTTAATAACCTTCAAAAAGAACAGTACAGGTCTTGCAGCAGTAGAATACTAACGGATATATAGACTGGTAACCAAGGTTTCAACATTAATCTTCAGTTTTTCATTCCTCTGAATGGCTGCCAAACTATGTGTAAATCTGGGAACAGGGGTATCTCCTGCCCATGGCAATTAAGTACATAAGAAAAAAGTTTTAGGCACTATTTAAAAAATGATTACTGGCAAATACGATTACTTGCAAATTCAGTATTAGCCCACCACATTAAGTTTGCTATTTCACATAAAAACAACTACAAGCATGACAACATATCAGAAGTTAAAAAAATAAGATTAAATAAGAACTGAAGAAAGAATTAGAGAGAGAAAAAAAATAAAAAGACTAATTAATATCATGTTGTTTAGTTTCTAGTAATCTTGTAAAATTATAATCATTTTGAAGGGCCTGATTGATTGTAGTACTGTAGTGTGAATACCTCATTTTGCCAGATTTCTGATATGTCTTCAAAAGGAAGTCTGTCACATTTCTTCCAGTCAAATTCTGCAGGGTATCCGTGGTATTCTGAATCCTCTAGAAAAAAGAAAAAAAAAAAAAAAAAAAGAGAGACAAATCTTCCTTTAAAAACAGAGAAAGCTTAAGACGTAGCATGTTCTTGCAAACCCCTGACAAGCATGCCATAAATATTTAACACAAAAATAGAAACAAGAAAGCTGTTTGACTGCAAATGTCTCTTTTCTATTATTAAAAACAACACCGTTAACAAAAAACCTACTGGCTATAACGAAGAAGAATTAGAAATACAAATCATAGACCTGAAGGAGAGAAACAATGAATTTAGATTTTCAAATTAAAATGTCAAATTCAAGTAAGAACACTTTGTAAAGTTTTAGTCATGATCAATGGACATCTTTGGTTATCTGTTTGGTTATCAATTGGCTGTTTCTGTCCATGCAGGTCCTATCCAATGATCCTCATGCTGAGGAGATATCAAAACAGTGATTTCACCAGTATAGCACACAGCAAAGTAATCTATAACACTGTGAAAGTACATAAACCTCTCGGGAGTAGTATTTCTTGCCTGCTGGTTTAATAGCAAAGGAGGACTTTATGCTTTCAATTCCTTGACACATACCAGCAGAACACAGTCTGCTTCATTTTGAATAAAGTAAAATGGAAAACATATTCATCTTAGGCCCCTGTTAAAAATAGCGAGCTGCTTTGCACACATCCAAGCCATACATACTATTAAAAATGTGCAAATAACTTATATGGAATTAGAGACACCATTCTGATTTGAGGATAATTGTCAATTAGAGCAGATGCCTTTAGAATCTCATTTCAAACCTGAGACAGGCTGTGGTGTCTGCAACCTTTAATTAAACATGCACTGCATAAAAAAGACACATTCAAACACATAATTAGAAGATGCAACGCAGTTGTGGGCATCCACTTTAAATGTGATGGTGAAGTCTAGTTTAGTTTAGAAGATGCATTATGATGATAATTAGAATTATTTTCAGCAAGCTTAATGAAAACTATTTATTAGGTCCAAAGCTTCTCAGATCCAAGCTTTCTTTTCATCATCTGGTTTGCCTCTAGGATTATTGCAATAGCTGTATGTAAATACCACAAGCTGAGTGAATTGTTTAGAAGGAGCTTCGTACTGATTAACTGTGTTTGAACATTTTCTATTTGTCACCCTATAATGATATGGATATATGCAAACCAATACTGTGATAATTAATTCCCTATTCAGAAAAGAGAATCCATAAGTTCTTTTGTGTTAAACCACATTTCCCAAATACATATTTATAACATATAATGGTGTTTGCTCAGCCATGACTGGACTGAGTATTATTCCTTTTTGAATGGCCTCCTTGGTAGTCAGCATTATTATTCTCATCAGGAAATTTTAAATTTAAATATGACACTTGAGGAACAGATATGATAGCAGTGTAAAAATCACTGCAAAAGCAATCGTTTCAGACTGAAATTGTTGCAGCTTTTCCTTGCGCTTATGAAATGCTGAGGGAATAAGATTTAAAGAGCAAGCGGTATTGTATGTGTAAATGTTTTTACAATGAATGAGTTAAAAGCAGACAATTTAATTACACATTTTTAGTGGATGTTTTTCTCTGGCAACATTACAACAGAACTAATGCATGATGAGTTTTTGTTCAACACTAAGTGCCATTATTTGGTTAATTGCACTGGCTGCATTCCTTTCCCTGTCAATTTATGCTAAGAAGGGAAAATTGAAAGAATGCGTTTGCTTAAAGCCACAATATATTTGCATATGCAAGCCCATGAATGTAATTGTGCAAATATCTAACAAGTGGCATTTACCCTGGAGGACTATGGACAGCAACTTTGTACTCCTTTCTCTTATTTCAATACCATATGCTTTAAATCCCAGCAATCAAATGGCTACGTGTGGATATACACATGTGGAGATGTGGATATTCATTCTGCAGTTGCCATGCTTGTTATATTAAGGTTCCGGCACCCAAATCAGCCCAGCATTGCAGAGCGGGAATCAATGGTTGGTTTGATACAAAGAAGTCCTTCATCAGCTCATACAAAAATACAAAAAATAAAAAACAGAAAAAGAAACAGCAGGCTTTGCCAAAACAAAAGGTACCTCTGGAAGGCAGGAGGCTTATTTTTCCGTATTAGACATATGGCTACATGACTCCAAATGTATTTTTTGCTTGATTCAGATGGCAGAACTGTGCTGTGAAGACAGATATCAGAAGAGCTTGAAGAGTGTCTGCCCCCATCAGAGAAATATCAGAGAGGCGTTATTCAAGTTTGGGATTAGGGGGCAACTTCAGGTGTTGAAGGACCTATAAAAGTACCGTAAAACCCAGACCTGCATTTCATAGAGGCAGGCGTATTCTTCTCACAGAACAAAGTGTTGTACCTGAACATAAAAAATATGGATATCTAAGAGAGAATGGAAAAGTCAGTATAATTATTTTATAGGAGAACAGAATAACAGCTATACAAAGAGTTACTAGAAATCCCTTTAGTCCATGTAAGGTATTGTACTAGTGCTATTGGCTGCCAGGAGAACTTAGAGCTTTGTTTGGCACAGCACACTGATAATTAATGTCGATTCCTGATTTCTGCACCGGGCGGGGAGCTCTGACTGCCAGCTAGAGTTAAAGCCATAATACTGGGATTCCTTATTGAGTGGAATGCATAAGGTAAATTGAAAATTATAATCAAAGCATGTCCCAGATGTTCGTTACATTTCTGTCTATTGATGTTTTGTTGGAATCAATTTTATTATTGGAAACAAACATAACTCCACAGATATTTCTGTTTTAACAGTGTAAAAACATGTTGTTTATAATTGTATATATTTATTCCATATAGCATTTGATTTACATATGATCAACTGATATTTTTGCAATGTTATCCAGTAACTTTTTTGTGCACTGAGATAATGTAGTACATTTATCTGTATGATTCAAAATATACATTGAGCATATTATCCAATGACTATGAGCTCAATATCATCAATTAGAAACATGGTAGATTCTGTTTATTAAACATGTGGTCTATGCCAGTGCTTTTGCTGAGATGTTTTATTTTATTATTATTATTTTATTGTAATCATTTATCTCAGGAAAGAGTTGAGCAAAGTAGAATTCCCTTCATCCTCCCCAGCCCCATTGGTCATAACATGGAGAATTCTTTTGATGACTTGTCTGAATTAAACTGGTAACCTTCAGGAGGTGGGTGCTGGACAGTAATGAGCAGGAGGTGGTCTATAAACACAGTCAATGTGCTGAGTAACTGAGTTAATAACAAATGCAGGGCTTTTCAGATAGAATCAGAACACATTGTATTTTGCTGGCAAAGCACTGTGAATTATGCCTCCAGAAACCAATCTGGCATTTGATTTTCCCTTCTTGATGGTGTCAACAATTTCTCCTACTTATGAAGATAAGAACTATAGAGTTCAGCTGCATTTTATGCTCTGAGCTGGATGACGCATCGAGTTTCCATGGCTGGCAGCTACCAGCTTCTCACAGCAGCAGCGCTCTAAGGGAATTGAGATTGTGCCCCCCCGGCATGTCACTTTTTTAACCAAGTGTCATTCTGCATCTTGCTCCAGGCAATGTGCTCTGAAGGACTTGTATTAAACTCACTACTAAGTGCAGCCCTTTCATTCTGTGTTTGTAGTTTGACTTTTATTCTCATATGAGGTTACCTGCAAGGATTTGATGGTCCTTTTTAATCCCCTTCAGGAAATATTCCCAGCACTTTATTACACTCTACCTTTTCCACTGATGAAGTGCTTATTATAAGTCATTTTGATTAAACATGTACAAATATGTTTCTAATAGGCCAATTTAATGTATTTATATTTAAATTAACATTCACAACTAACTTCCCATTCTTCTTTAAGTTCTACTTAACATTATTACAAATATTTCACATTCCATATTTAATTGGATATAAAATTATGCTGCAAAAAGATCTGATGGGAATTTATACTTACATTCCAATTGTCCTGTGTTATTCACTGTTCCACAACAATGGAAAACACAGGTCCAAAATACATTAAATAATATGAGACACATGTCAGAAGTGTAATCAGCATTCAGCAGTGTATTGAGATCATTGCCTGTTTTAAATACATGCCACATATAAATAGGATTTGATCATTTATGTAGTGCACATGTCTTTTTGTTTTCTTCACAAACACTTAAGATTTAGACAAAATCCTTTGGTCTTGCTGAAGCTTGTTTTCTACTTTTCTATGTGTAAGCTTCCACAAGGTTCCATATTTTATACAGTGCGTGAGCCTAAAATGTCTGACAGCAGTTAGAACTTCCATGCCATGTCAGCTGTCAGTTTAAGAAACATGTTCTTATGTTCACAGCTGAAAAAATATTGCTAATGAAATACGTTTTGAAAAATATATATATATATTGATTTTCTTATACTAATATTTGTTTAGTTTGCATGTAAGAACATGCCAAGTGTTGTTTCCTTTTATCATTAGTAGCATTATTATTACAACTACTAATGCTACAACTAATACTACTACAAATTATTTGATTATAGTGTAGTACAGTAGGCTACAACACAACGTTCAGTAAATTATAATACAGTCTACAGTATATTACAGTACAATGCAATGTAGTGTATCACAGTACAGTACAGCGCATTGTAGTACAATATACTATAAGTAATATAAGTTTTACAGTACAGTACAGTGTGACACAGCACAGTGTATTACAGAGTACAGCATATTGGGGTGACAGCCATCCTTGTATAAAGTAATGCTTACGGAGAGATGACTCAGATGGGACAGGGGGCTTAACTATGTAGTTCCGTAAGGCTTCAAAGTGACAGGGGTTCACTTTTTAAAAAACAGTTTGAAAGACTTTAACAAGTTTAATGCTCAATGGGGAGGTTTGCATTGAGACCAAGGCTGGGATTAAATCAACACTTTGAAACACGCAAAGCTGTACTCAGTGGCCCCTTTATTTATCGTCAGGTGTTGATTCCTTCTGTTTATAGCCTAAATATAACTGCTGTCAAGTTCAGGTCTGTAGTTGGCTAGTAGTGGGTGGGTTAAAGTTTTGATGTAACCCAGACCCAAGTAACTTCTGAATGAGCAGGAGAAATGGAGATTTGTTTTAGTTTTGATGGTTTGTAAGCAGCGTATTACAATCTGTTTCTATTGACAATGTAAGTATAGGTTTATGTGCTTGTTAACCTCATATCATCCACAATAAATGGTTTATTATAACCAATTAGTAATTCAAATAATACCATAATAATTATAATATACTGATAAAACACTACTGCTACTAATAATACTGATAAGTATTCATAGCAGATCCATAATAATATCTTACCAACAAGTTATTTTAGTTTTTCAACAAATGTCAAACGTTTGCACACGCAGTTATAGCTTTTTATCATCTGTGTATGTTATCTATCAATAGTACCCACATAATAATTTGATTACCCCACCCTCACATGCACACAGAAGAAGAGAAAAATATGAGAAAAGGGGTTAAGAAAAAACAGCCTCAATAGAATTGACTTCCAAGAATTCATCCTTCACTTCACTGATGTTACTGACACCCTGACAAGTGAGACAAACATACCAAATTATACCTCTCGCAGCTTCACTTTCTTTGTAAATTAGGTAGGGGACAATACTTTCACGAGGAGTGCAGTAAAATACTTTATATAAGGAAGTAATAGGTCTCTCTCTCTCATAAAAAAAAATATCTAAATACAAGTATAAATTGCAAAAGAAGCCTCGGACACTAATTAATTGTTTTTTGCTTGGATTTTATGTGGGCCTCAAGGGGTGTGAAGCTTTATTATGTTTCTCAATCCAGGCAGAGGAGAATAAAATAAGGCTGCTATCTATATAGTTTTCCAAAACTTGTGTCTTAGAGAGTAGAACTCTGTGTGTGATAAATGCTATATTCAAATGACACACCAGTCCCCCTGAAAGTGCCCTGGCATAAGGAACTGGCGTGAAAAGATGTATGTATCATTGTTCTTTGGTTGAGGAGTGATGTCATAACTTAAAATTAAATATTGTATACATTTCTTAAGTCTTATTAGAATGACTACATCAAATCAACTGAATATTGAGTAGAGCACACAAACTTAACTGTGTTTTGCAACTTTAATCTTTCTCAAACAGCCTAATTTGGAAAGTAAATAACTTATATTTGTACAAACAGTTTTTTTATTACATTAGTCAGGCTAATTAAGTGCATGTTAGCGACTGTGTGTGTTGTTTTAATTGCATTGCCACACACAATGTTGTATTGGGAGTATTGAAAACAAAGGGCCAAATTCTAAGCAAATCACAATTTATAGGTAGAAAGGAGAAATGATTTTCATCATTGATGGGTGTGAACTGATTGAATATTCTCAGATCATTAAGGAATGCATAAGAACACCCATTGCTGGACTCAATTGACCCTAAATCTGTCTAGCAATGCACAATTACATTAGCGGGTGTGAGTAAGTAAGGCAGGATAATAGTCAATAGCAGTGCTGCATGATGAAAGACAAGGACAGAGAAAATATTCTGGAAAGCCAGAAAACTGCAGAAATTCAATACTCAATGTGCGATTAGTGTGTTCCTTTTGCAAGAAAAGAGTAACACATATTTAAAACCTTACTGATGGAGGTTACAGGAACATGGAACATATAATCTTTCTTAAATGCAATAACCTGTACATTACTTCACTGTATTGATAGAAAATAAATACTTGTTACCATTTTATAGCATCTATTATTACAGATAGATAGATAATAGATAGATTATATATATATATATATATATATATATATATATATATATATAACTACATACAGAATACAAATGTAATGTAACACAGGAGTTCATCTAACACACTTTGTACATGTTTGTACTCTGTACATAAGGTTCTTTGTGCTTAGGTAGGTATACATGAATAATGCACAATGTATGTGTATAAGATAAAGACAACTATCCCTCCTGTTGAAAAAATAACAATACAATATAGCTCCTATTTAACCACCATATGGCAGCTCTGTTGGGTTGGAACATAAGTGGAATCACTTTATTTAATACTAAATACAAAATGTACAAAAAATTAAATAAATGTGAAATTGGTACAAATAAAATTGTTTCTGCTTGATATATAGGAGAAGTGTACAGAATACCAGATTTAGCAGGCACTGTGTATTTGCCTCAGGTAGTATGCTGACACCATTGACAAATATAAACCAGAAATTGCTCAGTTTTCAATATTATAATAATAATAATAATTACAATGATACATCTATGGAGCTACACTATGAATGTTGTTAACTTGTGTTGTATGTACTTCAGGTGGTTCAGATTTATGTAAATGAACCATGAGAAAATTGCATCAGTTTAAACTCTAATGTGTTTAATATTGATTATTTAAGTACAATATTTAACTGCAAAGAATCAAGACCATGTACACATTTAAGAAGTAAATGTATTTTATGTATGATACAACTTTGCTTATGTGAGCTCTGAACAGGGGTGTCACTAGACCCTATTTTGGGGGGCTTCAGCTTCACTAAAAATAATACATTTAAGAAGTAAAGGCGTGGTGAAACAGTCCGACAAAACACCGTCAGCCGCCCCTTGTATTTTCTCTCAGCCCCCCTAAAAATAATACAACAAAAGAATCCAAGAATGAAGAAGTTACTCCGCAAAACACTGTCAGCAACCCCCCCAACCCGTTCTGACACCGGAAAAAACACCGTCAGCACCATCCCAACCCAGCCCCCCCTTCGATCCTGGACACCGTTTTGAACCCCCCCCCTAAAACTTGAAGTCTAGAAACACCTGAATGAACATGTTACCCCTGCCTAAATGCATTAAGTGTTGCAGTGGTATAGATAGACCCCTAAGGGTGGAATTCACAAAGCTTTTAATTTTAAATGTTGTTTATTTATTATTATTATTTTTCATAAGAACGTGTTTTAATTTAAACTTTTTTTGGAAATGTAGTACAGAATTTTATACAAAATATGTATTTCTATGTGTGTGTGTATATATATATATATATATATATATATATATATATATATATATATATATATATATATATATATAACAGCCACAACTTTACACACCCTTCATAACTTTATACAGTTAATTGGAATCGCTTGGAATCTTTACTGTCAATCATTTTCTGTCAGTGTTCAACAAACTTTTGAAAGATATAATTGAAAAGTTCCATTTGAGAAATAATTATAGTTTAATTAACAAAATGTTTTAAACTAAATTTACCACTAAAAAAAAACTATTTCCAATAATATTTATAAATACTTCGAACTACAAATGTAGAAATATATGGTATTAGAATATTTCACATTGGTCTATCTTACCATTTTCAATCTCACTATGAAAACAAGATAACTGATTAAGCAGTCTTTAAATTTCATGGTACATGATGTACACGTTCCAGAGCTAAAGACGGTACTGCGGGAACGAAGACCATCTGCAGTGGATAATAAGCAAAGTTTTTCATGCACAGTTTATGGTGGCAAAAACAATCAATCCTAATAAAGCAACCAGTGGCTTGTCTATGCTTTTAAATAAAGAACAAATAACTGTTCAGCTATGAAGGTTAAATATGAAGAGATAATTGAATTGGTCAATATTAAAGATTTGATAACAGGAGTAATGATGCGTGTAGTTTCCATGGGAACCTTGTTTTCACCCTTCTTCCATGAAATGCATTATTTTAAAAATATATTCTGTTTTAAATTTTAAAAGGGCACATTAGGAGATGATCAGGTATAAATCAAATAACAGGATAAGGTACATTTTTGTTTGTATTATTAAAATGTTCATGACTGCATTTTAACATGTATGCAAGTTTAAAATTCAAATGCATATGAAGATGACAAAACCCCTATAAATATATTAACTCAACTGTTAAACGAACAAACCATATATATATATATATATATAAATTAATATTCACATTAACATTTTATTTGTCAACCTCTATATTGATATTGCTAATAGTCGGTGAGTTATGTGTGCCCTGGAGTTACAATAATCAACCACATTGCTTCAGACTGCTTTCAGTCCAAAAGGGTGGCAACATGTAATTAAATTGAAAGACTTAAGTGTGCTATTGTCATATTAAATTATTTCAATGCTTTTAAAATATTTATAATAATCTAACGTATATCAATTTCTGTCATTATACCATAGAGCAAATCTAGGGAAGACACAGGAGCATTTTACAGAGAAAACACAAATTACAAATTCACTCCTGTCACCCCTTGTGGTGCCTAGCCTTAAACTACACAATCAAATGTTCTGTGCCTATGGTTTAGAGGCTGAGGCAATATATGGCAATATATCAGGGAAAATAGTAAGATCTGAAGGTTTTAAATGAGCTCCATCTAATTTAATCTGGGGCATGACAAGTTTAGGTTATATTCTATTCTAGTTCTAGCTCTGTAAGTAATTAAAATATCTGTTAAAGCCATCAAGACATCTCATTTATATACATTTGCTTCAGTGAGAAACAGGGATTGCCTTTTACAAAACTCTCTTTCAAGTGAATTGTAATCAATACCCTTAATCTGCTTGAATCTTTACAGTAACAGCAAAAAACGAATGGTATTTCTCTGGTATTTCATGAGTTGTGTTTAAGACTAGCATTTTCACTAGCACTTGTTATGTTTAACTCAAGGGTAAGACTAAAGATACAATAAAGATTATGGGTGCATGATAATGGGTACATGTATGGATAAGGCTATGGTTAGTTAAATATTACCTTCAGGGTTAGAATCAGGGTCAATGTTAAGGCTAGGTTAAGGTATATATATATATATATATATATATATATATATATACACACACACACACACACACAGTACTGTTCAAATGTTTGGGGTCACTTAGAAATATCCTTGGTTTTGAAAGAAAAAAAAACATTTTTTGTCTATTAAAATAACATTAAATACAGAAATACAGTGTAGACATTGTTAATGTTTTAAATGACTATTGTAGCTGGAAACGGCTGATTTGTAATGGAATATCTACATAGGCGTACAGAGGCCCATTATCAGCAACCATCAGTCCTGTGTTCCAATGGCACGTTGTGTTTGCTAATCTAAGTTTATCATTTTAAAAGGCTAATTGATCATTAGAAAACCCTTTTGCAATTCTGTTAGCACAGCTGAAAACTGTTGTGCTGATTAAAGAAGCAATAAAACTGGCCTTCTTTAGACTAGTTGAGTATCTGGAGCATCAGCTTGTGGGTTCGATTACAGGCTCAAAATTTCCAGAAACAAAGAACTTTCTTCTGAAACTCGTCAGTGTATTCTTGTTCAGAGACATGAAGGCTATTCCATGCAAGAAATTGCCAAGAAAACTGAAGATCTCGTACAACGCTATGTACTACTCCCTTCACAGAACAGCGCAAACTGCCTCTAACCAGAATAGAAAGAGGAGTGGGAGGCCCCGGTGCACAACTGAGCAAGAGGACAAATACATTAGAGTGTCTAGTTTGAGAAACAGACGCCTCACAGGTCCTCAACTGGCAGCTTCATTAAATAGTACCCGCAAAACACCAGTCTCAATGTCAACAGTGAAGAGGCGACTCCGGGATGCTGGCCTTCTAGGCAGAGTTACAAAGAAAAAGCCATATCTCAGACTGGCCAATAAAAAGAAAAGATTAAGATGGGCAAAAGAACACAGACACTGGACAGAGCAAGATTGAAAAAAAGTGTTATGGACAGACGAATCTAAGTTTGAGGTGTTCGGATCACAAAGACATTCGTGAGACACAGACCAAATGAAAAGATGCCGGAGGAGTGCTTGATGCCATTTGTCAAGCATGGTGGAGGCAATGTGATGGTCTGGGGGTAAAGTGGGAGATTTGTACAGGGTAAAAGGGATCTTGAAGAAGGAAGGCTATCACTCAATTTTGCAACGCTATGCCATACCCTGTGGACGGCACTTGATTGGAGCCAATTTTCTCCTACAACAGGACAATGACCCAAAGCACAGCTCCAAACTATGCAAGAACTATTTAGGGAAGAAGCAGTCAGCTGGTATTCTGTCTATAATGGAGTAGACAGCACAGTCACTGGATCTCAACCCTATTGAGTTGTTGTGGGAGCAGCATGACTGTATGGTACATAAGAAGTGTCCATCAAGCCAATCCAACTTGTGGGAGGTGCTTCAGGAAGCACAGGGTGAAATCTCTTCAGATTACCTCAACAAATTGACAACTAGACTGCCAAAATTCTGCAAGGCTGTTATTGCTACAAATGGAGGATTCTTTGACGAAAGCAAAGTTTGAAGGTGCACATATCCACAGATGCTCAATTGGATTGAGATCTGGGGAATTTGGAGGCCAAGTCAACACCTTGAACTCGTGATTCATCAGACCAGGCCACCTTCTTCCATTGCTCCGTGGTCCAGTTCTGATGCTCACGTGCCCATTGTAGGCGCTTTCGGCAGTGGACAGGGGTCAGCATAGGCACCCTGACTGGTCTGCGGCTACGCAGCCCCATACGCAACAAACTGCGATGCACTGTGTGTTCTGACACCTTTCTATCAGAACCAGCATTCACTTTTTCAGAAATTTGAGCTACAGTAACTCGTCTGTTGGATCGGACCACATGGGCCAGCCTTCGCTCCCCACGTGCATCAATGAGCCTTGGCTGCCCATGACCCTGTCGCCGGTTCACCGCTTTTCCTTCCTTGGACCACTTTTGATAGGTACTGACCACTGCAGACCAGGAACACCCCACAAGAGCTGCAGTTTTGGAGACGCTCTGACCCAGTCGTCTAGCTATCACAATTTGGCCCTTGTCAAAGTCGCTCAGATCCTTACGCTTGCCCATTTTTCCTGCTTCTAACACATCAACTTTGAGCACAAAATGTTCACTTGCTGCCTAATATATCCCACCCACTGACAGGTGCCATGATAATGAGATTATCAGTATTATTCACGTCACCTGTCAGTGGTCATAATGTTACGGCTGATTGGTGTGTGTATATATATATATATATATATATATATATATATATATATATATATATATATATATTATTATACATTATTTATATATTTATTTAAGGTGTAGGCTAAGCTTAGAGTTACTTTGAGGATTAAATGATAAAGTGATAGTTAAGATAAAGGTTATATTTGGGGTTTTGATTAGCATTATTGTTGTGCTTTATTGTTTGAGTTAATGGTAGACTTTGGGTTTGGCAATGGAGCTAGGTTTAAGGCTAGCCTAAGGGAAAGGGTAAAATTAGGTTCATAAAGTTATGGGTAGACATATGGTTAAAGTTACAGCAAGGGGTAGGATAAACACTATATTAGTATGGTGCATTTAAAAACATTCCATCAGTTTTATCCAAGATACCTTCAACATTATATTGTGTATTTGACTCACTAGTGTTCATTTATTTATATATGCACAGTGTCTATAGGGAGTCTACATTTCTAGTCTTTCAAAATTATCAACTTTTTTCATTTCATTTCAGTAAAATCATTTCATTTTTGTTTCCCATTGATCTACACATTGTAATCCACAACTTAAAAATGAAGAAAATATTCTAGAAATGTGTAGAAAATGTATTAAAAATAAAAACTAAAAGAGTTTGGTTGGATAAGTATTCACACCTTTTGTAAAAGCAATCCTAAATCAGCTCAAAAATATCCCATTGCCTTCAAAATCACACACCATGATAAGTAGCCTCCATCTGTGTTAACGTCTAGTGATTCACATGATTTCAAGGTAAGGTCAGCAGTTCTTGTAGGTTCCCTCTGCTGGGTGGTGCATTTCAAAAGAAAGACTCAACCATGAGCACCAAGGAGCTTTCAAAAGAACTCCAGGACAAAGTTGTTGAAAGACACAGATCAGAGGATGAAAATAAAAAAAAGATTATTTTACAGAAGCACAGTGAAGATGATTATTAAGATTTGAAAGATGTATGGCAACACCAAGACCCTGCCTAGATCAGGCCATCCTTACAAATTGAATGAGCAAGCAAAAAGGAGACTGATCAGAGAGGCTACCAGGGGGTCAATGGCAAATTTGAAAGAGTTGTAGGGTCAAGACTGGCCAAAGTGTGCATGTAACAACAATATCCCAAGCACTCCACAAATCTGACCTGTATGGTAGGGTGGCAAGAAGGAAGCCATTACTCAAGAAAGCCCACCTGAAAAACTAGGGAGATTCTGTAGCCAATTTGGAATAACATTTTGTTGTCTGACAGAATTAAAATTGAGCTATTAGGCGTTAGACACAAACCCAACACAGTGCATCATGCAAATAACATCATCTCCACTGTGATGGTGGCAGCGGCATGTTATGGGGATGTTTCTCATTGGCAGGAATTGGGCACTTTCAGGATAGAAGGGAAAATGAATGGAGAAAAGCATAAAAAATCCATGAGAAAAACTTGCTGCCCTCTGAAAAAAAGCTGAAACTGGAATGAAGGTTCATTTTCAGCATGACAATGATCCAAAGCACACAGCCAAAACTACATTGGAGTAGCTAAGGAACAATAAGGTAAATGTCATTGAGTGACCCAGTCAGAACCCTGACCTAAATCCAACTGTAACTATGAAGATTGCTGTCCATTAACGCTGCCCAAGGAACAGGTTTGTAAAGGATAATGGTCAAATATTAACTTCCAAAGCAGGGAAGCTCCAACTCGCACTGGCTACACACACATATACATTTGCCTGATCACCACAACCCTGACCTACACTACCAAGAGAGATTTATTGAGATTCTTACCCAAAGAATTTTCTTGTAACAAGAAAAACATATCTATTTCGATAAGCTCACACAAGTTGAAACATCTTGTGTTTTCTTGGTGTAAGAAACTGAATTTAATTACAGCAGTAATTTCTTACAGCAAGTAAAATCAAACTTAACCATAAATAAAGCCATAAAATAGTACCTTCAGTTCCAGGTGATATTATTAATTCATTTATTATTATTATTATTTACAATTTTTTTCTTAGCAGATGACCTTACCAAGGGCGACTTACAGATTAAACTACATATACACATTTCAAGAATCATCATACAGTAACAGCAGTACAATAGCAGTACAATAAACAATAAGAGCTAGTTTATTGCAGTAAATATTTCACTCCTAGCAGATACAAATTGAATATCTACTTCAAAATGTATAATTTTGTTTATAAAATAATAACAAGGTGTTAAAAATAAAAGGAAAGCTGTTTAAAGACATCAGTATAAACACACAAAATATTTTCCAATTTTAAAACATGACAAAGATCAAAGGTAAATCAACCTGAGAAAAACAATCTATATTTAAAGTTTCCTTATACACTAATGATGGATGTGTATTTTGGTTCAAGTTAAAATTGCAGTTTCTGTACTTGTGCCTTGGCAATCAATAGTCGGTGGTGGTCACTTTGGGGCATTGGTTTCTATTACACATTTTATGAAAACTTGCTTAATGTGAGTGTAGATTATTTATATGACCCATGCACTTTCAATGTCAGAGACATGAAAGAAATGACAAATGAAACATTGCCAAGTCAGTCGATTGCTCTCCACTCTGCCTCACGCGATTCTCTGGACAGGTTCACGTGCATAATTCAAAGCACGAGCAAGAATTCAGAAGAGACAGGTTTTATTTTATTGTTTTATATTTGGAAAAATAACTAACAAAGATGGCGGACCAGTGATCAGTGATTAGGAGTGTGTCCACTGAATCACTGACTGGATCACTCAAACTGCTGTCAATATTTCTCTGCCAAAAAATGTAGACAACTTTAGTGTGATTGCAGACCTTATTGGGGTCAGTAATTTCCAACACATACTTGAATTAGCTTTCGAAAATGGAAAACACTAACAGATAATTCAATAACACAGAGGTTATTAACCTATTCATTCAGATATTTCGTGGAAGTATTTTTTATATAATATTGTTTTATTGTTGTTGCGAGTTAACTAATTGTATGTACAAATTGTGGATTTGAATGCTATTTCATAAAATTATATTAGAAGTAACACATTCTCAGTTCAAACTCAGGACTCCATAATGACATGTAAACATATTCGTGCTCCTATTACAGATTAAAAACTCAATGATATAGATACAATGTTTTGTGTAATGTGTTTCGTATAAAATAAGCCTTAAGTTGAACTAACTTTGTCATCTGCTCATGCAAACTGCATGAGAGGACTAATACTGTACAATAAGGAACACCCCAAATACAAAATATGAACAGGTAATTTCAATCAAGATATCTGTGTGTCCATATTGTGACTGGACTGTCTGGCAGTGTTACATTGTGCCATCTTGTTTCACAGATGTGCTTAAAAGTCAACAATGACATAATTGAATCATCATGCATGCCACTTTAATTAATAGTATTAATGCTGGAGTAACAGGTTTGTCCTTTGATCCAGAGAAGAAGACAGGCTCTTCAGATTCTGACAGATCTCTTTTCTGCAGGAACATTTGCTCCAACTGGCTTGAAAAAGAGTGTGATGCTGCTCCAGTTTGTACATTATCTAACGTGTATTTTGATGGATCAATAAATTAAATCTTCAATTTAATACAACATCCCATTGATGTTTTTTGTGTATTTGTTTTGCATCCTTAGTTTTGTTCCTTTGATTTTAGTCTTTTGCACTTAGTTAAGAAAGTCTTTTTAAAATAAAGTTTTAAGAAAGCACTGTTTTTCAAGAAAATAAAGTAATTTGAATAATTTCTGAACACAATACATAATTTCTCATTGCAAGAACTTCCTCTCCTGATAGAAGAAACCAATATCTTGTTTCAAGAAATCAGGTAACTCGTTTCATTGGAATCATTTCTAGACACTAGGGCTGGGCGGTATGGCCAAAATACAGTATCACGGTATTTTTAAAATTTTTGACGGTATGACAGTATTTTTTAACCCTCGAGACTGAGCCAATTTATCCCCTTTTTGCCACTTTTAAATTCTAGCTGATAAACAATATGCATTTGCTTATTAACCACAAAGTGTTCTATATCTATTTTTTCAGAACAACCTCTGCTAAATGGATTTTTCATGTATAATGTACTTATAAGACAGTATCTGAGTAAAAAAGTAAGAAACAGAATTCATCTTTTTATTATTATTATTATTGATCTCACACCCCACACAGTAATAGTAAACAATTTTGACACATGCTCTTCAAAGCCTTAGGTATTGAAAAATGCATGGTTTTTCAATAAACTATACACTCACCTAAAGGATTATTAGGAACGCCATACTAATACTGTGTTTGACCCCCTTTCGCCTTCAGAACTGCCTTAATTCTACGTGGCATTGATTCAACAAGGTGCTGAAAGCATTCTTTAGAAATGTTGGCCCATATTGATAGGATAGCATCTTGCAGTTGATGGAGATTTGTGGGATGCACATCCAGGGCACGAAGCTCCCATTCCACCACATCCCAAAGATGCTCTATTGGGTTGAGATCTGGTGACTGTGGGGGCCAGTTTAGTACAGTGAACTCATTGTCATGTTCAAGAAACCAATTTGAAATGATTCGACCTTTGTGACATGGTGCATTATCCTGCTGGAAGTAGCCATCAGAGGATGGGTACATGGTGGTCATAAAGGGATGGACATGGTCAGAAACAATGCTCAGGTAGGCCGTGGCATTTAAACGATGCCCAATTGGCACTAAGGGACCTAAAGTGTGCCAAGAAAACATCCCCCACACCATTACACCACCACCACCAGCCTGCACAGTGGTAACAAGGCATGATGGATCCATGTTCTCATTCTGTTTACGCCAAATTCTGACTCTACCATCTGAATGTCTCAACAGAAATCGAGACTCATCAGACCAGGCAACATTTTTCCAGTCTTCAACTGTCCAATTTTGGTGAGCTTGTGCAAATTGTAGCCTCTTTTTCCTATTTGTAGTGGAGATGAGTGGTACCCGGTGGGGTCTTCTGCTGTTGTAGCCCATCCGCCTCAAGGTTGTACGTGTTGTGGCTTCACAAATGCTTTGCTGCATACCTCGGTTGTAACGAGTGGTTATTTCAGTCAAAGTTGCTCTTCTATCAGCTTGAATCAGTCGGCCCATTCTCCTCTGACCTCTAGCATCAACAAGGCATTTTCGCCCACAGGACTGCCGCATACTGGATGTTTTTCCCTTTTCACACCATTCTTTGTAAACCCTAGAAATGGTTGTGCGTGAAAATCCCAGTAACTGAGCAGATTGTGAAATACTCAGACCGGCCCTTCTGGCACCAACAACCATGCCACGCTCAAAATTGCTTAAATCACCTTTCTTTCCCATTCAGACATTCAGTTTGGAGTTCAGGAGATTGTCTTGACCAGGACCACACCCCTAAATGCATTGAAGCAACTGCCATGTGATTGTTTGGTTAGATAATTGCATTAATGAGAAATTGAACAGGTGTTCCTAATAATCCTTTAGGTGAGTGTATACATCACACTGAAATAATGCACCTTTTCTGCAAACAATGCTAGGCGAACATTGATATTCTATTTCCCCTGAGTTATTCAGGTCCCTCAGACATGCCACTGAGCAAAGCAGGGCCTCTCTAGGAAGTGGCAGAGGGGCTCCTGGCATGCCAGGCGGTCTTGTTATATATTCTGCTGACCTTACAGTGCTCACAGTTCCTGCTCAAAGCAGCAAGGCAATATTGAGGGTTTGCTGTGTCCAGGAGGACAATTGGCAAAGGTGTGTGCTTGTTCTGCCTGTGATCCAGTGCACTGTGAGTCTTTGTTTTGACCAGTTGTTTTGACCAGAGTGGGTACCCAAACTGTATCAGATTCGGTACATTATTGCACATTTTCCACATATATAATATATACTGTATTATAAGTACATAATACATGCATAGCTGAAGCTGTTCTGAATCCATAGATATCACATATATAGCAGTAGCATCTATTATGAGTTAGGAGCTGAAATGTATAAGCCCCTCTCTCTCTCTGGCTCTGCTCAGTGTCTGTAACCAACAACGCACCTTTCTTCAGGACAGATTCTCTGGGGTCACTTTGTTGTGAAGTTTCACCTGCACTACTCTCCTCCATCTCATCTTCACTCATTGTGCATTGATCACGTTTGTTTGTTTATGTCAACATGCAATAGACATGGCATTTATTTTTGATATTTGGCTGAGGCAGCATTCATCCCAGAACAAAGGTCACGCTGAGAAGCGCAGTAGCGCAGAGATTCAGAGACGCGCGTTCTTGCACTGTTTCTTGCGTGACCCCGATCCCATTGGTGGAATCGTGCAGATCTGCGGAAATTTGCGTTACATGAACACTGTCGGCGTTCTTTGATCAGATGTGTTTCATGTCAGACAGCGCAGTCTCAAGCAGCTGGCCCAGCAAGTCGTGGGATACACGAACGCGATCAAGTTTATTGGTAGCTGAATGCTATGACTGAATGACACACAATTAATAAACTATTCAATTTAGCATAGAAAACTTTAAAATACCGGTATGAAGGTATAGTAAAAGTCCAAACCGGTCCGTAAATTAATACCGGTATATCGTTTTTTATGGTATACCGCCCAGCCTTACTAGACACAAGAAATCATTTTTTGTTGCAAGTAAATTCTGACTGGAATTGACATAACTATGGGATGAGAATAAATGTCATGAACCAAGAAAAATTGACCAAGAAAAACATTCTTGGCTCATGAATCTTCAGGGAAGAATTTGTTTAGTAAAAATCTAGTATGAAATGACGTTTGGCAGTGTACAATGCCAAAAGACCTCTCCCTTGATGTGAGGTCTCAATGCTCTGTCAAGCCTAGGGGAATGACATCATCGTAAAAGGGTCATGTACACAAGAAGCCCTGTTTCAACAGCATGGCCCGTAATCCATACAAGTGAGTGACTTAGTGCGGTGTCTATGTATTTTAACATTATTAATGGCCTGAATATCCCAGAGTAAGCACCACACATGACCATAACTCTGTCTTTGTGATTTTGATCGGTAGGGGGGCCAGGCTCTTTCTTCTTGTTGAATCATGCAGTGGGCGGATGTGCTCCACTTGTAGTTCATACTCTTCTGCACTACATCCCTTACACTTAAAGTCTGATGGTTTTGTTCAGAGAAATAAGTAATTACTGCAGAACAGCTGTAAGGTTTTATATAAACACCTAGAAATGAGTACAATTTTCTCACATCCATCTTTTCAGATGGATAAAACTGGCACATACAGTGTTATGCTTTTCTTATGTCCTTCTTGTTCTTCTCATCAAGATATACCCTTATTTATATAAGCCAAAATAAAACAATTCCTTGAAGTATCCTAGGATTCAACAGACTATATATTTTGGGAGGTTTGTAAATTTTCCCTTGTAAAGTTTTACAGTTATATAGTAAGACCAAAATGCACAATGGTACAATCATGATAGCCCCTGCACATGGTACAGACACACTTAAAGTATATAGTCATAGTATATTATAGTAATAATTGTGCACTTAAATATTTCTCAAAATGCTAGAAGAAAAGCAGTGCATCCTTATAATGGTAGATGAAGGGTTCGATGTGACTCACAGAGATTCACTGAATCAGAGTTTCAGAGTTTAACATATATTAATAAGGAGTGTTCACTGTGAAAAACCACCACCAAACACGAATATTTGCATGAAAAACTGTGGCGTTTAACCTTAGGCAATATTGTATGCATGTTAGATAAAGAAAATGAATGAGGGAAATAACACTTTCCATTTGAAAACGAAATACATTTTTATTTTCAGTTGCTGTAATGTGAGCAGATTAAAAATATTTCAATTAATGGTGTAATCTAACCTTCTTCCATCATTCATTTATACAATGCCTTGCATATTTAAAAATACTTGTACTGTGGCATAACAAAGATTCACACAAAGATTCAAGATTTTCCCTTAGGTGTTATTTAAGCATGGATTTTAATTACAGGAAATCAATACAGACATTTTAAATATCAAACCTAAGCTGGTTTATGGCAATTTCTCACATATGGATGATTACTTAGCAGAATATATATATATACACACTGTAAGTATACATGTAAATATTATGTAAGACACCCATACACACACTTATCATTTATTATATTCTATTTATATATTGTATATATAACCATCACCACCACCATCAGCCTATATTGATCCACTGTTGGCTGAATGCCTCCCCAAGATGTTTCCACTTGCTTCAATCTACAGCTTCTCTTTTCCATGTCACACCTGTAAAGTTAATGATTTAATCTTCCCATCTTTCATGTGGTTGTCTTCATGGTCTTTTTTCATTTATTGGGTCCCATGCGATAGCTTCCTTTGTCCATCTTTGATCTGTTCTTCCATTTTAACATTGTGACTTTCAATTATGTCACATATTTTCCATTTGTTCTCAGATCCATTCATTTATTTTTATTTATCTTCCTGTTATTTCAAGCATACATCTTTCCATGCTTCTTTGTATCATCTGCAGTTTCTATAATATTTTTGCATTTAGTGTCCAGGTTTCATGATCATAAATGAGCACTGGTAGTATGCATTGATCAAATACTTTTCTCTTCTGGCAAGTGGGTAGATTTCCTTTCAACAGTGTGGTGTTTCTTCCAAATGCACTCCATCCCATTTTCACTCCTTTCCATTTCTTCCATAATATCTCCATCTGCGTTGATTTGTTGTCCAAGGTAGACATCACTTTTGACTTCTTTGAGTATCAGTTGATCTACTTCAATATGATTATAGAAATTAATAGATTTTTCAAAGTTGTTAAACACTTTGGTTTTACTCAGATTCATTGCAAGTCCAGTTTTCTTGCATGCCTGAGAGTTCTTGAAATGTAAGTGTTTTTGCAAATATGACAATGTCATCAGCAAATTGTAAGTTTTTCAAATAAGCTCAGTTTGACATGATTCCTTTTTCTTCCCAGTCCAAAATCTTGAACACTAATTGCTGTGAAGAGTTTTGGAGAGATCATGTCTCCTTGACATATTCGTTTACAAATCTTGATCTTGTCAGTGTCTTGCTGGTGGAGTTGGATTGTTGATGTAGCATTGTTGTACATATTTTTTATAAGAGTGATATGGGTTTCTTCAATGTGTTGATTTCTTAAAGCGCTGAAGACCGGGTTTGTATATATTGAATCAAATGCTTTCTCGTAGTCAACAAAGCCCAGACACAGAGGAATCTCATATTCTCTGCATCTTTCCAATACTTCTCGTACAACTTGTGTATGATTCATCGTGTTCTATCAACTTCTGAATCCTGCTTGTTGTCTTGGTTGCGCAAAGCCCAGTGTGTCTTCAAGGCGAAATGTTAATATCTTTGAAAATACCTTTTCAAGATTGGAACTACACTAATACGACTGTAGTGTTTCTGATCTTATTTTTCTCTTTTCTTGTGAAAATGCATGACAATTATATATATAATTACACCAACATGCCAAAAAATAAAGGTACATTTTAAAAGACCTGTTACTGTTTTTATAAAAAAAAAAAAAAAAAATGCATTAAAGGTCAAATCAATTAAACTGAAGCCACATTCAAGCCGTGATGCAGCTTTTTTAAAATTTCTTTGCTCAGGGTCTTTGGCGCATTCCATAGATTCATGTAAGTCATGCACACCCTCAGGATACAACACCTCTGAATTTTAGAATTGAGCAGTGGCCTGCCTATCAACTATGTTTAAACAATTCCAGTCATAGATCTTCTTGGAAATGTAGTTCAATTTGATACCAGGAAGTGCTTAAATGGAGCCTTGGTTTAGCCAGGATGAATCCATTATGTGTCATTGTGTGGTTAGGTGTGTTTTACAATTTGAGTGTTCTGAAAGGCTTGTAAGGGCCATTTTCTCCCTCTACTGTGAGACATATCCACTGAATTGCAATAGACCTACACAGTTCTAGTTAGCAGTTAACAAAGCAGAGCAAATATGTACAAATACAAACATATTATTATGGCTGAAGTATTTACTTACATACCTAACTACCTACATACTTAATTACTTACTTACATACTTACGCATGTACTTATTTAAAATGTGCCAAGCAAACCCTAACCTACATAACACAAATCCTAAAGCTTCAGGGTATGAAACTGATGACCTGCTCTTACTAGTCCTCTAACTTCTGAAATGTTCTGTGATGAGCATGACAAAAGAGTTAAATATACCTACAACAAGCCAATCAGATGATAGATAGACATACAAATAGGTAACATTGTTTGCTAAAGTTATGTAACAGAATGACCAGAATATGTCCAAGAATATTGAAAAACTGTGTAACTGGAATCATGGATGACAGTTATGCCAGCAGAGACCTTTTCAGTGCTTTCTCTAATTTAAAATGATGTATCAACAGTCCTGGAAAGGGATCACCAATGAATAATAATGCATTTCAATCAGTGATGTTTCTTTCATTTACAGAAATTCCAAAAATAATATTCAGACAACAGCTGCAAATTGATAATCAGAGAAAACAGATAACTATAATTGTAGCAAAGCTCTTTTTCTAATTAGTATATTATTAGACTATATTACGTTTTCCCCTCTCTCTTTCTCAATATACAGCTCTGGAAAAAAGTAAGAGTCCACTCCAAGTTCAGAAATCAATGTTAAGTGGTCTCAATTTTTTCCAGAGCTGTATACATATATTTTCAAATTGAACTAGAATAAGACCAAAGTTATGTTCAACAGCTTTGTAAAAACTAGAAAGATTGAAGTAGATCAAAAGATACCTGGAGAAGAATCAGCAGAGGGAGACCTTACTCAAGAAATCAATAGAAGAGCAAAAATGTCTTGCCCACTATTGAAAGGAAATGTGCCCCTTTGCCTCAAGTAAAATGCATTTGACCAATGCATACTACCAGTGCTCACACATGGCTCTAATACCTGGTCTTTAAATGTAAAAAAATTATACACAAACTCTAAACAGCACAAATAAGCATGAATGTATATTTTCTTGAAATCACAAGAGAAAGAAAAAAAAACTATGAATAGATCCAAGCATTTTACATAACTGAATGAATAAAGAATATAAAATGGCTATGGACCAGAAGAAGAAAAGATCAGGGATGGACTAATGAAGCAATCGAATGGAATCCCAAGAAATTAAAAACGACCAAGAAAAAGACCACACAGAATATGGGAAGATAAGATTAGAAGTTTTGCAGACATGACCAGAAAAGAGATGCTGTTGGCCAACCCTCTGGGAATGACTCACTCCAGGGGAAACACCTGACTTGCAGGACTGCCATGATTGCTCTGGCTCCTGCATATAAGCTGGAAGCAGGCACTCCTTGTTTGTTGGAGAGGCAGAGAGGAGTGCCAGAGGAGATGGAGACTTTGGACTGTGACTTCTTTTGAAATACGATTTGGCTTTTATGCTTAAGTGCATATCTTTTGTTAGTGTTTATGTTTATAGAGAGGGAGCCCAAAATTAGCTGGACTCCAATGGAGCTAGGGTTTTCTTTTGGTTTTTGGTCTCGTGTCACAACCAACACTTGTACATAATAAATCACTGTCTTTGCACTGTACCCATTTTGTGCTTCCTAAAACCCCAACTATAGAGACCCAGACTCCATGTCCAACCCATACATATATACAGTTAGGTCCATAAATATTTGGACAGTGACACACTTGTCAGAATTATGGCTCTGTATGCCACCACAATGGATTTGGAAGGAAACAACCCAAGGCAAAGGAGTGGAATGTTCTGCAATGGCCAAGTCAATCACCTGAGCTGAATCCAATTGAGCAGCTTTTCACTTGCTGAAGGCAAAACCGAAGGCAAAACACCCCAAGCACAAGCAGGAACTAAAGACAGCTGCAGTGCATCTGGTGATGTCTATGGATTCCAGACTTCAGGCAGTCATTGACTGCAAAGGATTTGGAACCAAGTATTGAAACTCACAATTTCATGCATGATTATGTTAAGTTTATCCAAATACTTTTAAACCCCTACAATTGGCAGACCACATATAACAATGGGTGTAATTCCTATACCATTCACCCAATGTGGATGTAACTACCCTCAAATTAAAGATGAAAGTCTACACTTTCCTTTCAAATCCATTGTTATACATATAACCATATACAGTGAGGGAAAAAAGTATTTGATCCCCTGCTGATTTTGTACGTTTGCCCACTGACAAAGAAATGATCAGTCTATAATTTTAATGGTAGGTGTATTTTAACAGTGAGAGACAGAATAACAGCAAAAAAATCCAGAAAAACGCATTTCAAAAAAGTTATAAATTGATTTGCATGTTAATGAGGGAAATAAGTATTTGATCCCCTATCAATCAGCAAGATTTCTGGCTCCCAGGTGTCTTTTATACAGGTAACGAGCTGAGATTAGGAGCACTCTCTTAAAGGGAGTGCTCCTAATCTCAGCTCGTTACCTGTATAAAAGACACCTGTCCACAGAAGCAATCAATCAATCAGATTCCAAACTCTCCACCATGGCCAAGACCAAAGAGCTGTCCAAGGATGTCAGGGACAAGATTGTAGACCTACACAAGGCTGGAATGAGCTACAAGACCATCGCCAAGCAGCTTGGTGAGAAGGTGACAACAGTTGGTGCGATTATTCGCAAATGGAAGAAACACAAAATAACTGTCAGTCTCTCTCAGTCTGGGGCTCCATGCAAGATCTCACCTTGTGGAGTTTCAATGATCATGAGAACGGTGAGGAATCAGTCCAGAACTACACGGGACGATCTTGTTAATGATCTCAAGGCAGCTGGGACCATAGTCACCAAGAAAACAATTGGTAACACACTACGCTGTGAAGGACTGAAATCCTGCAACGCCCGCAAGGTCCCCCTGCTCAAGAAAGCACATGTACAGGCCCATCTGAAGTTTGCCAATGAACAGCTGAATGATTCAGAGGAGAACTGGGAGAAAGTGTTGTGGTCAGATGAGACCAAAATCGAGCTCTTTGGCATCAACTCAACTTGCCGTGTTTGGAGGAGGAGGAATGACCCCAAGAACACCATCCCCACCGTCAAACATGGAGGTGGAAACATTATGCTTTGGGGGTGTTTTTCTGCTAAGGGGACAGGACAACTGCACCGCATCAAAGGGACAATGGACGGGGCCATGTACCGTCAAATCTTGGGTGAGAACCTCCTTCCCGCAGCCAGGGCATTGAAAATGGGTCGTGGATGGGTATTCCAGCATGACAATGACCCAAAACACACAGCCAAGGCAATAAAGGAGTGGCTCAAGAAGAAGCACATTAAGGTCCTGGAGTGGCCTAGCCAGTCTTCAGACCTTAATCCCATAGAAAATCTGTGGAGGGAGCTGAAGGTTCGAGTTGCCAAACGTCAGCCTCGAAACCTTAATGACTTGGAGAGGATCTGCAAAGAGGAGTGGGACAAAATCCCTCCTGAGATGTGTGCAAACCTGGTGGCCAACTACAAGAAACGTCTGACCTCTGTGATTGCCAACAAGGGTTTTGCCACCAAGTACTAAGTGGAAGGGGTCAAATACTTATTTCCCTCATTAACATGCAAATCAATTTATAACTTTTTTGAAATGCGTTTTTCTGGATTTTTTTGTTGTTATTCTGTCTCTCACTGTTAAAATACACCTACCATTAAAATTATAGACTGATCAATTCTTTGTCAATGGGCAAACGTACAAAATCAGCAGGGGATCAAATACTTTTTCCCCCCACTGTATATATATATATCTTAACAAATTTAGTATGGATATGTGTTTTGGTTCTACTCAGATTTGCTTTTTCAGTTATTGTTATTTGTTAATAGCTTAACACCACAGGTAACTTGTTGTTTTATGTTAATTACAAAATAAATAGAAGGTCTTGTGTTACATTTCTGCAACTCCGTGACAATAAAGAATAGAAAAGAAAGATATGTGAACACAAGGTACAAGCAAAAAACATTTGAAAAATACAAAAGGTTAATAAATGTGGGGTTTCAGCACTTTAATGTTATTCCTGAAGTGGTATTTTCATTGGGGGTTTTATTATTTTACCCACCTACACATACAGCTTAAAGTATGTTTCTGCAACTCATCCCTGCTCACTAGATGGTGCCACAGCAAAGCTTTTATGTAAGAAATGTAATGTCATGGATTTTAAAGGGTATACTGTGAATACTATGACACTTCCCTTGTCAAGTAGCTGATTCAAAATTAAACATTTCGCAGAAGGTCCATATGGGAACAAAAGGGGAAATTATGTTTATTCCTGTACAAAGAGAATTCACATTCAGCTTTTACAGGTAATTGCTCAATTTGTTCAATCAAAGCTTCCAATAACCAAACGTAAACATGACAAACAATATAACTATATATATATATATATATATATATATATATATATATATATATATATATATATATATATATATATATATATATATATATATATATGGTTAAATTGTTTGTCATGTTCACGTTTGGTTGTCAGATATTTCCTTGTCAGATATTTGACAAGAATTTATTAACTGAGAAAAGGTCTGATTGCATTGTAGTTACACTAATATCTTAGGATTTCAGATCAGAGATTTAGGAAAACAGTCTTTTACAGACTTCACTAAATAAACATCTGCTTCTCCAGTTTTTTGATTGGCCAAGATCAATTCCTTATTTAAAACCTGACTGTATATGTATGCTATATGCCATTTCACTAAATCTCTGATCTGAAATCCTAAAATATTAGTGTAACTACAATGCAATCAGATCTTTTCTCAGTTGATAAATCCTTGTCAAATATCTGCCAAATATAATTATTTTATGTTTGTTTATTTTTTAAAGAGAGAGAAAGTTTTAATTAAAAATATAAGGGAATCGCAATATATATTTTTTTAAATTAAGTTTATCAAAAGAAATAAGATAATATTTCTTCAGAGAAAGATGACATCCATTTCCCATTTCCTGTTACCTGCTGTGTGACTGTTTACCAGTGGTGACAATGAAATAAGTTTCCTCTGTACTGAAAGAAGACCCACTGGAAACATTGATGTGCTTCCTGTACAAAGTGTTCCTAACTCCTTCTGTGCTTCATCATATGTATACAAATTAACATCAACAACAGTTTTATTTGAAATGTATCGCCATTGTTTCGCTTATGCAGGAACTGTTTCACTGTAGCACCCCAGATTTGCTGATTAATATGATTAATTATCTAAAAGGAATTATCAAAATATTTTTCAAAGGCTTAAGTATTTTCTTCTGAATAGATACGAGTGAAACGAGGAGCTTTGAAAGCTACAGAGCTCAGTACAAACAACCTTTTCCCTCTTCACTTCACAGAACCAAATTATCCTGGATTTGTCAGGCTACATTAAAATAAGTGTGTGCAAACTGGGTCATCATGATTTCAACTCGTTCTTCTGACTAGTTCTTGTTCACCTCTCTTTAGCAGACCTTTTTAGCCTCCCCTCCCTTTATGATATTAATCTTGGTGAGATATATTCTTGAGCACAAAATCCTTAAAAATGTAACTCGTTTAATCGTGTTAATATCTACAGGCAACATGTAGAAATCGGTTCTCATTCATGTAGTGTATGGACATCACATAACAGCTGGTAACATTCATGTTGTCTCTATAAACAATTGTTATTTGAGCTGAACTAAAAAGGTTAGATTCAGATCATGTTTGCAACTTTGATTTGGATAAAGGTGTTGCTCTTGACAAGTCATTAAGACATTCTTCAATACAGGGGATTAATTTATCATTTAGAAATTAGATGAATTGGTTAGCTACTTATTTAATCTTAAACAAAGAAACGCAGAGTTTATTTTTGGTTTGATTGTTTGCTTAGCTGGCCTAAGAGAGGCATGTCTGATTTGTCTTGTGTTCGCAGCAGCTGGCCCTGTGCTCTGCCAAAACAGCATAGATCCAGGGTACACAGGAGTGACGTAGTTTTCTGAGAATAGGATCCTTTATGGTTAGTTTGAAAAATAGTATATTAACTAAGTGTGTGCAGATTCTACATTCATAGTAACTCCTGCATTTGTAGTAAATCCATTTTGTTTTCTTTTAAATATTCCTTTTTAACTGGGGTTATGGTCATAAATATTGATACTAGCAACAAATTGATAAATTAACACCACAAAGTAAGTTAAACATGTTAAAATGCCCTTGGATGAGTATGTTGAAATCTATTCATTTATATTAATGTCATATCAAGTAAAGATATTTCTTAAGGAAATAAAGAATGCTCATATAATAAACTATAATATTGCTTAATGTGTTTATATATTGAGGAAGTGATCAATTATTTCTGAGACCCACAAAGATATACTTGACCACATCTTTCTTTCACCAAGAAAACCCATATGAACAGACAGGAACTGTCATTTGTCATTGAAAAACAGATGTCACAATGGTACCTCTAAAAAGAAGGTATTTGCACTTTAATACATGCAATCAGTTAAAACAATGTAAGGAGTATAATAGGAAAGCCAATCAGAATGACACATCATTAATAACTCTCATGTGCAATATTTATTGATGCTTTAAAAAATAAACTGAATTTTAATATAAATTGAACCAAAACTAACTCCTGCATTTCTTCTATTGTACTGTGCCATCAACATCTTACCTTTGCTGGTTTTGGGGAAAACTTTAAACTCTTATAAACATTATTATAAAATACAGTGATGTATGTGGCCAATTATGTATGCATTCATTTAAATTTGGGGGTGTGGACTGCTTCATGTGTGGTCCCATATCCAGTAGAAGACGTACTGAATCTCTCAAGAGGCCATGTGGCACAAAAATCTTTCACGGCTTATGTAAGACGAATTCTTGGTATCGCAAAAATTGCTGTGAAACTAATAAAGAGGATATTTTGGAAGCACTTATTTAATTATATTTCTTAGCAGATGCCCTTATCCAGGGAAACTTAGCAGTAGCTAACTTACAATAGCAGTGTCCTCCACCAGGGATTGAACCCATAACTCCAGAGCCATGACCAATACTCCAAACTGCTGCCCTAAAGTTCTGATAACATAAAAGCTTCAAGATAAATCAACAGAAGTGTTATTAAAAAAAGTGTAGATTAGATGAGTGTATCCCAAGGAAAACAACCCCAGTAACGTTGATGAGATACCCTCTGGCTTGTTCTTGTATATTTGGTTTTACCTGAAGAATGATAATGACTGAAAATACTTCAGAGATATCTCTCTCTCACTTAACTCTCATGTAATGCTTTAGGCTACAAAATTACATATTTGACTAGGCTTTTGTTTATCATCTGGTAGTTGTTTTTTCTCACTGATCTTATCTTTGTTGATTTGTATAGTGTTTCAAATGTTTCACAGAAAATTATTCATATATTTGTACTGTACCGGCAGAAGCAACAGGATTTTGGCTTCAGATGCAAAAGTCACGGTGAAGCAATTTTCATTGCTTAATAGTGACTAAGGAAGGTGATTTTACCCAGGTTTTAGATAAAAGGAAACAATATAAAATACACTGTTGGTGTCATCAGTTTCACTTATAGTGTTGAGAAATATAGAGTTGTTTAGATAGTCCTAATTTCTACTTTAATTGATCTTTAAATTACTAAACACTTGATACTTAGTACACTGATCTCTTAGACTTGACTAGAGACACTATTGATATTTGATATAACAAATTGTGTTGATTCTAGATTTGTTTTATACTCATGTGAAATTGTTTAGATTGATGTGGATTTCTGAAGTAGTATAGAGTATTAGCTCTCTTTTTCTAGATTATGTAGTAGAGAACAATCTATACATGAGTCAAAATCCATTAAATGCAATACAAATGCATTAATGCAAAACATTATATTTATATAGATGATATACACTCCCCTAAAGGATTATTAGGAACACCATACTAATACTGTGTTTGACCCCCTTTCGCCTTCAGAACTGCCTTAATTCTACGTGGCATTGATTCAACAAGGTGCTGAAAGCATTCTTTAGAAATGTTGGCCCATATTGATAGGATAGCATCTTGCAGTTGATGGAGATTTGTGGGATGCACATCCAGGGCACGAAGCTCCCGTTCCACCACATCCCAAAGATGCTCTATTGGGTTGAGATCTGGTGACTGTGGGGGCCAGTTTAGTACAGTGAACTCATTGTCATGTTCAAGAAACCAATTTGAAATGATTCGACCTTTGTGACATGGTGCATTATCCTGTTGGAAGTAGCCATCAGAGGATGGGTACATGGTGGTCATAAAGCGATGGACATGGTCAGAAACAATGCTCAGGTAGGCCGTGGCATTTAAACGATGCCCAATTGGCACTAAGGGGCCTAAAGTGTGCCAAGAAAACATCCCCCACACCATTACACCACCACCACCAGCCTGCACAGTGGTAACAAGGCATGATGGATCCATGTTCTCATTCTGTTTACGCCAAATTCTGACTCTACCATCTGAATGTCTCAACAGAAATCGAGACTCATCAGACCAGGCAACATTTTTCCAGTCTTCAACTGTCCAATTTTGGTGAGCTTGTGCAAATTGTAGCCTCTTTTTCCTATTTGTAGTGGAGATGAGTGGTACCCGGTGGGGTCTTCTGCTGTTGTAGCCCATCCGCCTCAAGGTTGTATGTGTTGTGGCTTCACAAATGCTTTGCTGCATACCTCGGTTGTAACGACTGGTTATTTCAGTCAAAGTTGCTCTTCTATCAGCTTGAATCAGTCAGCCCATTCTCCTCTGACCTCTAGCATCAACAAGGCATTTTCGCCCACAGGACTGCCGCATACTGGATGTTTTTCCCTTTTCACACCATTCTTTGTAAACCCTAGAAATGGTTGTGCGTGAAAATCCCAGTAACTGAGCAGATTGTGAAATACTCAGACCGGCCCGCTCAAAATTGCTTAAATCACCTTTCTTTCCCATTCAGACATTCAGTTTGGAGTTCAGGAGATTGTCTTGACCAGGACCACACCCCTAAATGCATTGAAGCAACTGCCATGTGATTGGTTGGTTAGATAATTGCATTAATGAGAAATTGAACAGGTGTTCCTAATAATCCTTTAGGTGAGTGTATAGGTGTAACATGTTACAATAATGGGGTCCAATTCATAATTCATGAATTAATGTATAAATCCCACAAGGATAAAATATGAATACCTCTTGCCCTTCCATAGAGTTCCAATTTGTATCATATTTATTTGTCCTAACCCCAAATCTTGCATGTCACCCTATCCCTAATCCATTTGTTATACACGTGATAAACAGCAGAAATCAGTGCAAAAGGTATTCGTCAATTAATTAAGAATCAGTGCCCATTACTGTAAAGTGTGACCAATATATAAGTGCATGGTATTATATGAAATACATGTAATATATGATATTCACTAAATTCATTTTGATTTCTGGTGTTTGAATACATTCAAACATTGTGTGTTTAGAAATATGTCACTATAACAGATATGTTATTGATGTTACAAAATTAGATGTCATGCAAACAAAAAGTAGTCCCTTCTTTTTTTAACCGATATATACATATATACATAGCGAGTTATGTTGCATGTTCTCCGGTGCTCCGGTTTCTTATAACATCACACTATTCTGCTGGGTTGATATTGGTTCTCTAAACTGTCTTGCAGGTGTGTGTGTGGTACTTGCTAACCCCTTTGGCTGGCGTGGTGAGTTGTGGCCAGTGATCCACTATGGGGAGGCCTCATCCTGCACTGGATTGATAAAGGCTGATGGATCAATGGATGTATATCCATAGATACAGTGGGGGGAAAAAGTATTTGATCCCCTGCTGATTTTGTACGTTTGCCCACTGACAAAGAAATGATCAGTCTATAATTTTAATGGTAGGTGTATTTTAGCAGTGAGAGACAGAACAACAACAAAAAAATCCAGAAAAATGCATTTCAAAAAAGTTATACACTGATTTTGCATGTTAATGAGGGAAATAAGTATTTGACCCCTTCGACTTGGTGGCAAAACCCTTGTTGGCAATCACAGAGGTCAGACGTTTTTGTAGTTGGCCACCAGGTTTGCACACATCTCAGGAGGGATTTTGTCCCACTCCTCTTTGCAGATCCTCTCCAAGTCATTAAGGTTTCGAGGCTGACGTTTGGCAACTCGAACCTTCAGCTCCCTCCACAGATTTTCTATGGGATTAAGGTCTGGAGACTGGCTAGGCCACTCCAGGACCTTAATGTGCTTCTTCTTGAGCCACTCCTTTGTTGCCTTGGCTGTGTGTTTTGGGTCATTGTCATGCTGGAATACCCATCCACGACCCATTTTCAATGCCCTGGCTGAGAGAAGGAGGTTCTCACCCAAGATTTGACGGTACATGGCCCCGTCCATCGTCCCTTTGATGCGGTGCAGTTGTCCTGTCCCCTTAGCAGAAAAACACCCCCAAAGCATAATGTTTCCACCTCCATGTTTGACGGCGGGGATGGTGTTCTTGGGGTCATTCCTCCTCCTCCAAACACGGCAAGTTGAGTTGATGCCAAAGAGCTAGATTTTGGTCTCATCTGACCACAACACTTTCACCCAGTTCTCCTCTGAATCATTCAGATGTTGGCAAACTTCAGACGGGCCTGTACATGTGCTTTCTTGAGCAGGGGGACCTTGCGGGCGCTGCAGGATTTCAGTCCTTCACGGTGTAGTGTGTTATCAATTGTTTTCTTGGTGACTATGGTCCCAGCTGCCTTGAGATCATTAACAAGATCCTCCCGTGTAGTTCTGGGCTGAATCCTCACCGTTCTCATGATCATTGAAACTCCACGAGGTGAGATCTTGCATGGAGCCCCAGACCGAGGGAGACTGACAGTTATTTTGTGTTTCTTCCATTTGCGATTAATCGCAACAACTGTTGTCACCTTCTCACCAAGCTGCTTGGCGATGGTCTTGTAGCCCATTCCAGCCTTGTGTAGGTCTACAATCTTGTCCCTGACATCCTTGGACATCTTTGGTCTTGGCAATGGTGGAGAGTTTGGAATCTGATTGATTGATTGCTTCTGTGGACAGGTGTCTTTTATACAGGTAACGAGCTGAGATTAGGAGCACTCCCTTTAAGAGAGTGCTCCTAATCTCAGCTTGTTACCTGTATAAAAGACACCTGGGAGCCAGAAATCTTGCTGATTGATAGGAGATCAAATACTTATTTCCCTCATTAACATGCAAATCAATTTATAACTTTTTTGAAATGCGTTTTTCTGGATTTTTTTGCTGTTATTCTGTCTCTCACTGTTAAAATACACCTACCATTAAAATTATAGACTGATCATTTCTTTGTCAGTGGGCAAACGTACAAAATCAGCAGGGGATCAAATACTTTTTTCCCTCACTGTATATATAGTATGAGGCCTCTCCATTAATCAATGCATATGTAGTTCAGCGAGTTCAGTTTTGCAGCTTGAGACTCTTGCCACAGTTTTCTGATATGCAGGTAATTATTTACTGCCTTCTGTTTCTCTAGAGAAGCCCAAGGACTTATTTATTTGTCCTCAAAGAAGTACAAAACAAAGGGTGATGTTATTTCCATGAATATATAGACGTAGACAAGATTTCAATGTACCACTAAAGTCTGTATTACTTCAACCAATCAGGTGTCAGTACTGTTTTAAAGTAGATCTAAATTTACATTTTATGGAATCACAAGCAAAGCAGGCCCAGATTTAAGTGAATGGTTGTGAAGATACAATATGTATTAGCACAATCAATCAAAAGCCAAAATGTACTAAACAAAGTATATCATCATGACCTAAATCAGGGGTTCCCAACCCTGCTCCTGGAGGATCCCCTACCATTTTTTTTTTTTTTTTTTTTTAAATCGAGCTTTTAGTTACTTAATTGAACCCTTAAATTAATTTAATAATTTCCTTTTAATGAAATTAAACAGTAGGGTTTTTAATTATCAACGTATTACATTTGTATCAGTCATACAATTTAAAAAGTCAAATGTAATACAATTATTAGTTAAATTAAGGGTTCAATTAAGTAATTGAGAGTTTGGTTGGAACAAAAACCAGCAAGGTAGGGGTTTCTGCAGGACCAGGGTTGGGAACCCCTGACCTAAATATCTCTAACAATTATAAATTCATAAGGAGTTGTCAAGAAACAGTTTCATATATAGTCGATAGGACATAGTAGTCTACATATTGACACAAAGGATATTAAACAAATGTATACCCTAAATATTCATGTATCTTTAGAACATTAAACAGCTGCTGCTCAAGAAAGTAGGAACATCATGTATAACATTTTATCAAATATTTGTGTTGATTTTGAACAAACAAAAATAAGTCCACATCACTATTATAACTTCCCCCTGTACACAGATATTGGAGCCTTTTACTGTCTTCATTCAGTATTTTAACATTAGTTGCCTCAAAAACGTTGCACGTTACACAGGATACGCATAACCTATGATATAATGTACAGGATAAACATTAACATGTCATTTTATGATTGTGTCTTTCATAGTTGCATTTGTAACTGAGGTGTTTCTGATTGTAGTAAGTTGAAGTTAGAAAATACAAGTTCAGCCATATCTGACTTTAGTGCTTATAGTAGAGAAATAACTTTTAGATGTGTTGTATGGGATATGCACTTAAACTGGTATTACTTTTTCACATCCTTGCCTAATACATGCTGTGTTTTGCATTCCCAGTCAGCACGCTAATGACTCCAAGTTATTTTAAACTAAGGTTTACTGCATTTCTTTTCAATAATACAATGTTAAACACATTTGATATAGAAGAGAACAGAATTGTAATGAATTTGCCTTAAAATATGGTTCTCCTCGCACTACTGCTTGAAAATCATTATGGATCCTGTTATTTATTAGATCACCGAAAAGCAAGGACAGCCACCATTTCATAGAATCGCCTTTAAATTATTTAAATATATAAATACATCAAACAAAATCACAAAACACAACCTTCATAATAATATGTTGATTTGTATAATCCAACATTCCATAAAGTGTTTTGGATGGTAGTTTAAGGTAGGTGTTCAGCTTTTTGCTTCTAATTGCTATCTCAGCTCAGCAGCTGTCAGCCCCACTCCTGAAACTGCAGCTCTTGCATTCTGTCCACTAACTCTTTCTTCTCCCCCCGTACCTCACATTTGGAATTGTTCGGTTGCCTTTGTTAACAAGACATTCACTCCCGACAAGAAGTCAGCTTGTAGGACATGCTCTGTGCTTTCTGTGAGCACTTGTTCCAAACACAGAGGAGGGAAAACACTTTCAGAATTAATCAAGTTGTCTGCCTCTCTACTTCTATTTATTTATTGGTTGGTTGGTTTATTACCATGGTCAAATGTTTTCACACCCCCTCCTTTCTTTCAGTTGAGAAATGTGTATATATACAGGTATATAATACATATCAAAATTCTTCTAAGTGTCCATAGTTTTAGTTTTAGTATTTAAGAAGGGAAATGATGAACAAGTAGGAAGAAAGAGAAAAAATAAACTGGAATTGGATGAGAAAAGCTGAGATGCTACTGCTGATTGTGTATCATGCCGAGGGCGTTTTTTGTCTTTTTAATATTGGACCATTTAATTCTGTCTTCTATGATTCTTGTTAAATGTAACAGGGTGTGCAAACGTTTCACCATGACTTCAACAAATATGAAATTGCTTGGGTAGCATCTGGCAAGCTCAGAAATGAAACTCAGATTAGAGATCCTTTATACAATGTAGCCTGGTTAGTTCTTTGTCTTTTTCTTGCAGCTTGTATGGCAACAATTTCTAATAATAAATCAGCTATTGCATAGAGTTGCAGCAGGAATAACTGGAGATTTCTAAACTGTTTAGGAAATAAAACAGTTTGAAAATAAAAAAACTTGTGGACATGTAAAGAGGTCTAACTTTCTCCAGCATACATTCAAATTATTAAATAATTATAGACACCCAAATGAGATACAAACACTGGCTGAGAGCACTAGGAAAAATGTTGAAAAAAACAACCATGGCGGATAGTTTTAAGCACACTATAATAATTTGCATGTGTTTATTTCAGATGATCTACCTGTTCTCCAAATAAAACTGTCAGACTTTAGGTTTAAGGGATAAAGTGCAGCAGAGTATGAACTACAGTGAAACATATCCTCCCACAGCTTGACACGCACACAAGGAGAAAGGCCAGGCTTCCCTGCCGATCAAAGTCATCAAGAAGCTTGTTGCACTGTGGTGTTTGCTCTAGGATATTCAGTACATCAATAATGTTAAAATACACAGACACTGCCTCAATTCCCCAACCTAAATGCAAGTGTATGCCATTCTGTTGTGAACCTCGGCTGTGCTGTACAGGAGTGCTTTTTTATTTTTATCCTGGCTTACAAATTTAATCATGACAAATCAGCCAGACTTGACCACAAATGTTTCAATACACTTTCTGTTTTAGGCTGAAGGTGACCTCCACACAAAGATGACGGAGAAGGTGGATAAGTACCAGCTTTAAGGTAATGACTGTACTGTAATCAGATTAAAATATGAGTAACTTATCTTTTACAATAACTTTACAATTATCTGATTACTGTTACTGACAATTTAGAGATTACTTTTTCTATTTGCTTAATTGATACAAATACTCATGCGATCAATATGACAGCCATTGTCCAGTGCAGCCCTAGTCTATGAATGCTGAGTGTCCTCTGCTGGCTAACATTTTGGATATTCTATGCCAGGGGTAGTCAATTATGTTTTGTCAGTTTCCAAATTTCTTGGTCAAGGTATAGCCTATAGGTCCAGCCTCCAGAGGGGGGGGGGTAAAAATTACACCTACAAATGCTCCTTTCCAACACACACAAAATTCTGTGAATTAGTAATATTCCCTGTTGCTTATATTTAGTACATTTATTTGACAAAGTACAACAACTAAATGTTTAAATACATGTAAATATAAGTATTAAAATGCTTTCAGACCACTTTTAATTGTTTTAATGTGTTAAAGATTATTGTAGGCATATAGATGAACAAAATAGAAACAAGCATTTTGTGTCTTATTAGATTCAAGTCTTTACTATTCCCCTTTGCCCCATTGTGCACTGCACAAAATTAATGTTGCAAAATGAGGGCAAAGAGGACTGAGGAATTCAGGGCAGGGGGTCTGGGGGGTCCTCCCCGCGAAGATTTTGAAAACGCAGGAAGAACAAGCAGGAACTAAAGACAGCTGCAGTGCAGGCCTGGCAGAGCATCACCAGGGAAGAAACCCAGCATCTGTGATGTCTATGGGTTCCAGACTTCAGGCAGTCATTGACTACAAAGGATTTGCAACCAAGTATTGAAATTCACAATTTAGTTCATGATTATGTTAGTTTGTCCAAATACTTTAGAGCCCCTAAAATTGGGGGACCACATATAAAAATGGGTGTAATTCCTACACTGTTAAGCCAATTTGGATGTAACTACCCTCAAATTAAAGATTGAATTTGAGATATTTCAAATTCAATTTGAGATCTCAAATTGACTTCCTGTACTATTTCAGATATCTTAAAATAGACAGGAAGTTCATACAAAACCTTGAACAATTGAATTTGAGATATCTCAAATTACATTCAAGATATCTTAAATTGACTTCCTATCCTATTCAAGATATCTCTAATTCAATTTGAGATATCTGCAATTCAATTTAAGATATCTTGAATTGTATTTTGAGATATCTATAAATGACTTTCCATATTCAGAGAGAATATCAGACGTCTGCTTCTGCACAATATATTGGTACTTCAATCACATTAGAAAGAACCCAACCATTCTCTGAGAGTGGCTATACCTTTCAAAAAGGAACAAAACAAACAATACAGACAGCAGCAGCACAGTGTTTTCTGTTTATTACTTTGGTTACTAGTTACTAGAGTTTATTATGTTTATTTTGCATCTTTCTGCTATGAAAGTGGGCATCCCTTTGCTTTTACTTCTCCACATTCAGATAGCGCCTTTACTTTATTCTTTGTTTGGCTACAACTGTTTATTGCTAGAAATTACAATAACTAAACTCCTATCTGTTTTGTTTACTTTGTTGCCATGTGCTTGTATGTGGTTATTCAAGGAGAAAGGAAGTAATGTCACATGACTTTTGACAATTCACCTTTCTTGATGGACAATGTGTTAATTAATGACCTCATCGGTTTAATCTCAGAGCAAGGCTTTAATCCCTTACAAAAATCTAAGCTTTTGCACCTGAACAAAAAGTGTCTCGGTGCACCTTTAGCTATTACAGGAGATAGAAGTTATAATTCCACCTGATTAAAGTTTATTTTGTTTGTTTTGAACAGTGAGGAATGATGCAGTCTCAAGTCTTACCTCTGGTGGTGGCCACCCTCCAGCCCCCAGAGGACAGTAAGGCAGTGAGAAGTATTTCTGTGGAGTACTACACTGACACGGAGGAGAAGGATTGGCCATAGTCCAGTTCCCGTTGGCAAGAATTTCAGAGGTTGCAGGGTCCACTTTAGGAGTGTACCAGTCTGATCCATAGGCACAGGGAAGATTCCTTGAAAAATATAGAGTTTTATTAATTTGTGTATGTGTTTGTTTAGTAATGTGTCAATGCATGTAGGTATGTATGCAATTATTTTTAATAAAGTGCTACAGTGCTCCTGTAATACCATTGGGATCATAGAAAATAGTTACTTTCCTAAAATGTATAAAAGAAGAAATGCTGTGTGTTTCATTTTAAACATTAATCATTTAAGAACAGGATTTAAGGGAGAAAGAAAGCTTAGGGTTAGGATGTGTATCCTAAGCTTTGGAAATCAAACCACCTTATTAAATGTCTGATAGTAAGTAGTAAAACATCTGTCTATCTATCCATCTTTGATTGCTATATTTCTCAGTTGCAATTTGGCTCCAATACTTGAATATGCATGTGATATATTACAGTTTAGCCTAGACTTACTAAAGGTCAGACTGATGTCCATATGAAACATTGGGATTCTAAATCAGTGGATACAAGTTATTGTTTTTGGTAAACATTTTGTCATTTGGAATTTCAGTTATTGTAAAGACAAGACTCTTTATCACTGCAAGTGACTTTTAAGAAACTGATGATCTGTTTAAAAAAGACCAATGAAGCACACTGTGCCAAATGAAGCTTGACACTGCAGGAGGAAGATGACATTGATCTAAGATATCTGGTGTGCTTAGTTTTCTGTGTTGTCTGTATTCCCTACATTAAAATAATATATACAAAAAATAACTAAATGTTGGTAATACAAATTCATAAAATGGGTCATATCGAACAAGTAGTGTACAGGGTATGTTGTAGCAGTGCTGCAGCTGCATGCTGTTTAATAAAGCAGGGTGTGATATAATCAGCTTGCTACTTACGGTATCGGGTTGTTTCCCATGCAGCGTGTTCCAAATCCTGGCTTGTTTACCAGCGAGTCCACTGCACGTGACACTTCCATGTTATCTGGAGCATCATTGCTGTAATAAGATAGAGTGTCTTATTAAATATTAATCACTATTTGTTTACAAGCTCTAATTATCAACATAATCCAATGCTACCACCTAATCTTTTAATTACAGACTATCTTTGAAGAAACAGACACTACTAAGAACTAGCTTGTACAATTTCAGGATATGCTCAGAAAATTATTATTCACTTGATCATGTAAGTTTAAAACATGATGAAATGAAACTCAAACATATATATGTGTGCATGCGTGTGTGTGTGTGTAAGGACCAGCAAAGACATGGTAGTTGGCAGCTCAAACATGCCTTTAAGTGTTTTTATTGCGTACCCAAATAAATTAATTGGTCAGTTAAAAATGTCATGTTTTTTATAACAGTTTTTCTATTTCCAAACAGACATTGTTTTGGAGGGGTTCATACATAATTGTTATTGGTGAAACTTATTTTTCTCCCTGTCACCCTGTGATATTTATCAACATGGACCTTGCTAGTCACCACAGGCTACCATCCATTTTTCCTCATGTCTTCAATCAGGGTTTGCCGCATCCTTTCTATAACCTTCCTCCTATGGCTCAAAGCAATCGCAAAGTTCAAAATGAAAACAACATCAGTTTTGTGATAGATAGTCGAAGTAGATAAGTCCCTGTCTCCAGGTTCCTATAACAATTGTCCCTGTTAAAACTGTTCACCTTTGAGAGAGCTGTTCTTGAGTCAGCTTTTTGGCTTTAAAACCAAGCCAAGTACAGGTCAAATGGAATCAGGCCAAAACCATCTTCAAAGGAAAGAAGAATTTGACAAAGTCCTCGATTACGGAATACTAACATGAAGATATCTGCTGGTAGTAATGCATTTTCCATATTGATGTTATCATGTTTTAATCACAAGAAATATAATTTAAATTTATATGAATGATTGATATGTATTACACTGAATGGAGGATAACAAAATGTTTTCAAATGATGCTGGTGTGAAAATGTTCAACTATAATTCTCTCTAGATATTTGTATATACATGTAAGTATGTGTTTTAAAACATGCATTACTTATGAAGCTGCATTTCTCTATATTGGTAGTGTAACTTATAAGTCACCTTAACTCTGTATCTTCACTTAACTGCATCAACTCTTCACCGTATAGTGTAATGGATCTTCTCTATAAATAGCTATTGACTTATTCTTCCTGTTCTTCATAATACTAATAGTAATGTTTGCAATCATTTTATTGTTAATTTACTTTTTGGGGTACCTTTTCCATATATCAATACCATTTAATTTAACACCATTTATTTATCTGCACGGTTCCCTTTGCTTTTTATTTGTCAAGGCCACTAATGTCTGTGTTAAGGTACAACATCCATGAGTGCAGGCATATTGTAGTTACACAGACTAATTAATTGCTCATTAACCATGCAGTGTCACAGTTCTACAATAGATCATTTCACCTCACCATCCTGTTGATCTATTGCCTGATCTGGAACCTATTGCATGTCAATCACAAAAAACACTGAGTTTTGTTTGCATTTAATATTTACTACTTTTACTACTACTGTAGAAATTAGGTCTTTAATACCTAGGAGTCCACAATTAAATCCAGGATCATGTGAACTTGCATGAATTGGTGATCGGACAATTCACTTTTCTCGTTTGTTTTTCTCTTTCAGTAAAATCATTGCCTTAAAAGTTAAACATCAACATCACTTAAAATACATACATTACCATTAATTTATTTTTGCCTGTTATGTGATTTTCAGCATTTTTGCATATTTTTGACACAGAATGTTATTAGATCTTCAATCAAAACCTAATATTAAATAAAAGGGACACTGAGTGAACAAATAACACTAAATACTGATACTTATTTAATTGATTTTTTAAAGAAAGTTATGCAAAACTCAATACCCCTGTGTGAAAAATAAATTGCCTCCTTAAACTCAATAACTTGGTACGCTACCTTTAGCAGCAATAATTGCAACCAAACAGTTCCTGTAGGTATTGATTAGTCTCTTGCAGCACAGTGGAGGAATTGGGGCTCACTCCTCCATGCAGAACTACTTCAACTAATTTATAGGTTTCCGAGTATGAACTGTTCATACCAGGTCCTCCCACAAATTCTCAATTGGTATGTCTGCCCTTTGACTAGATGCATTCCAAAAATGTAAATTTCTCGTTCTTCAACCATTCTGATGTAGACTTGCGTGTGTTTGCGATCATTATCTTGCTGCATGACCTGTCTGAGCTTCAGCTTCAGCTCACGGACAGATGGCCTGACATTCTCCTATAGTAAAGCAAAGTATCCCTAAACCATGACACTATCACCACCGTTGGTATGAGGTTCTTACCGTGGAATGCAGTATTTGGTTTTCAATAGACTTAACGAGGCTAAAAAGTTCAATTTTTGACTCATCTGTCCATAGAACATTGTTCCAGAACACTTGAGGATCATCCAGGTGCTTTTTGGCAAATGTGAGATGAGCATTCATGTTCTTCTTAGTGAGCAGTGTTTTCTGCCTTTTCTGTCTACTCTGCCCTGAATCCCATTTTTGCCCATTGTCTTTCACATGGTGGAGTCATGAACACTGAACTTAGCCGAGGCGATAAAGGTCTGCAAATCCATGGATGTTGTTCTAGGGTTCTTTGTGACTTCCTGGATGATTTTATATCTTGCTCTTAGAGAGATCTTGGCAGGACGACCACTCCTGGGAAGATTCACTACTGTACCAAACTTTCTCAATACGGCTCTGACTGTGGTTGGATGGAGAGCCTTAGAAATGTAACCCATACCAGACTGATAGGCATCAACACATTTTTGCCAGAGGTCTTCAGGAATTTCTTTTGATTGTGGCATGATGTGGCATGTCAGTGTGCTGACAATAGTCAGCTGTATATTTGACAGGGCTGGCCCAAATCAGGTTTTACTGTTAACCAAAGTATTCAAACAGCTGACCCTTATTATCCCTTTAATTGTGTTGTGTTAACTAGGGGGTGCAATACCTCTTTCACACCTGAAGATTGCAGGTTTGATTACCTTTGCACACCAAACAAATCAAAGAAGCACCACACTTTGATTCCCTTTATATACTACTACAACCCTCAAAACGATCTGATCAAATTCATTGTGAATAATGTGAAAAAAATGCAGAAAATCAGACTGGAGGCAAATACTTGTTCACAGTACTGTAGTATATTGTAGCCAATGTTTAATAAGTTTCCCAGTCTTGGTCACATAGCAATGATAAATATGACCTTATCGAAAACTGGGGTACAGTTACAGCAGACTGCTAAATATAGGTAGAAAAACTGTATGGATTAGTTCAGTGGACAAGTTTCATGCTTTAACCACTATTATTTATTTCATAATCTGAGTGTCACCATCTTATCATTGTCCAGTGTGGGTGATTACCATCCATACAACATTGCTGCTTTCCCCCTTGAACAAAACACTGTAAATTAATTACATTCTGTGATGACACTGTATTTAATCAGAGGCACAGATCAATTCCTGCACTGGTCATTGCAGGGTGTGGGGAATGATTTTTCTTTCATGACATTAATTTAGAACCTCTTTCACGAAGGTCAAGCTATAATTTCCCATGTGATTACAGAGAGCTATCTTTTCTACACTCTAAGTGGCTGATGGCTATGTAACTATCGGTAAGGCTTAATGTCACCATCAGTTTTGCTGGTGCTACAACAGTATATTATCAGCTGCTGTGAAGAAAATTTAAAAAATACATATAACAGATCTATAATTTTTTATTTAAAAAAGACAGATTTTGCACAAAAGATCTAGCAGAATTTAAAGGTCTGGTTCAACTAATGGAAATCTCCTTAATGGGATCCATTTTAATTATCTAAAGAGCAGCAATTTGACAGTGATGTATATGTATGCAAAACAAATTTCAGACAGTATTACCAGCTGCTATTACTCCTTACACCATTAAACTAGTTCACTCCAGTTTTGTTTAATATTTAAGCAGCGTAAAGGCTTTTAGAAATGCATTGTTTCCCATATTGGTGTCCAATACTATATATGTATTAAAAAGCTAGTGAAACTGTGATGAATTCTCAACAGAAAGTAATGCACTATTGTGTAACTTACAACATGACTGAAACTTTTATATTTTTCTCATGATTGAGAATGCTCTACACTCTGCACAGTTTTAGAAGTGTTTAAGCCTCGTTTTCCTGAAGTGAGACAAAACATAAAGATGTGTAAATGATAATTAGGTGTTATGCAAGATAAAAGTATATGTTAAAGGAAATACATATGTATGTTTAAAACCATCTCGATACACTTTCTGAATTAAAAGAGATGGAATAATTCCAGATGCAACTCCTTAATTATTTTTGGTAGTGTATGTGTACACATCAAAATACACAATATTTTATTTTATCTTTGCAGTTAAAACTTTTATTCAGTAGAAAGTTTCCATGCCTACTTCGCTTGTTAATGCTACTGTGTGGCTGTATTACACACTGATCCATCTAATCTAGCTACTTTGCTCAGTCAGTTTGTATGTAGCCTGTAAGATACTAGTCATTGATCAATGTATATGCCTTTTTCATTATTTATAGAATAGCTTAACTTATTTATGGTGTTAAAAAATATGGATGGTATGGATGGATACCACTGCAATAATGATCAAGAGTTTAGGCACCAGGGATTGAAAACAAAGTAAAAACATGCTGAAGTATTGTTTTGCATTGAAAGTATCTGAGACACCCTGATTTTTTATATTCTTTTTTTAAATAATTTTTTCATCCCTGACATAAAAGCGACCATTGAAACTTTCTTGTATAATACAACGTGGCAGTAAGCTGCATTTCAACTCACTGACAGTTTGAGTTAGATCACCTCAGAAACATGTAGACGTCCTGTTTTCTTTGAAACATTAAACAGAAAAGTGTGTACAGTAAAAAAAAAAAGGGTCTGATTACTCAAAAAGATAAGTATGTGCCTTTTCATTCATGTAATTGCAGAAATTAAGGGTTTTAAATAGACTGCATTGCAAGTGAAGAGCTAAATCCATTACAAGAGACACACAATAAAGTATTGATTAATAACCTTTTTGTTTAAATAAATAAAATATAAAAAAACAGTGGACTACATCTGCCAGTCTGATTCAAAATAGCTGTGCATTCCTTAGTCAACAGTCAATGTATCTATGCATTACAAAATAACTGCTGACTTAAATTGGCTAATATGATGATGTGCCTAGGTATTTAGTTTTTTTTTTTGAGCAGATACTGAATTAATTCTGGTTAAGTCTATGATTAATGGAATTTGCTTGATTTATATATTTTCATAGACATATTTTAAAAGGTTGTTGCATAATTAGTATGCCATATTTGTCTATTTAGAATCCTACAGGGGTTTGTGCCCTAGAGTTCTACTGATGGCCATGTTCTGGTCTCGGCCTCTACCTGAAAAATGTCTTCTGTTGAGCTCCATAAATCCACGGTTGCAGTTCAAGACGTGGGTATTCCACAAAGGGGGGCACAATCAATGAGAAAATTAAAGACAAGCAGACGAACACAGCAGGCAGCACCACCTGGAAAAAAGAGAGAGGTTAAAAAAAAAGAACATTGGATGTCTGTTTGTATGAAGTGTTCAATCACATATTTGTTTTTGTGGTGCTTCAGTAAAAGGTAATGATTTACATTCCACATACACATTATGTGCAAACAAACTGTGCAACCCACATTTCACATGAAAAGGTTAAGGAACACTTTTGTAAAGAAACACAATTGTACATCCTGAAACAAAGCCAAACTATATATGGTTTCCAATATACACAGTCTTGGGAGCACATATGGAAGGTGTCTGGCACAGATACTTATAATCCTATATCATCATCAGTACATGGGTTGGAATTTAAAAATCAGCCAAGAGAAAATTACAAATTACTGCTTCAGTTAAACACTATGCTATAAAAACAGTTTCACTCAAAGGAGATGCCACTAGACCAACATGCATTTCCTGCAGTGATCCTCTCCTATAAAAGTTCTTTTACATAGAATTTATATTGACTGAAAAAACAAGAATTCTACATGTGGCACAATTTGCTTATCAACCCTGCCTTTCCATATTCCATGGTAGAATAAACTTAATTGAACCTATTGATTCACTAATGGGACATTTTCATTTTTTATTTTAGTTTTGAAGAATCCCATGAGTAAAAATAAAACTCACACGGAAACCTCATTATTGTCATAAAATAATGAATAATAATGAAAACAAATAATTCAATTATAACAACTGTTGGTTTCACCTGCTGATGCGTTTGTAAAAGGTGTTAATTTGGCATACTACTAGTGGTAAATGTTTTGATATACACCAAACTTGCACATTATTTACTGTACCTCCGAGGAGAAACAAATCTGTATCACTTTTAATTTTTTTTGTTTTAATTAATCTTTTTATTTTAAAGAGCATCAACTGATTTCCAGTCACACATATTTCTTATGATAATAACAATCATCTGCTCTGCTGGTGTGTTTTTTTTAATTTATTTTAAATTTTTTACTGCAACTGAATACAGTTGAATGCAGGTAAATGCCAGGGAACATGTTTTAACTGCTCTGGTACTGACACTGACTATTTTTTATACTACTAGTAGTTAAAGCTACAATGCCTGTGTTAATATAAAGAAATAATGGAAATAAAAACTTTGAATTACACAGAGGATTAAAGGTCCAGTGGAGAGTGAAATGGGGAGTAAAATAATAAAGATTAAACAATGCTGAAGACATGAGGAGAGACATCAGGGAGCCAGTAATTAGCTACAATATCTCAAGGTCTTTTCATCTGTTAGAGGTCTTGAACCTCTACCAGATGAAATAGAAATGGTTGAGATAGTAAATGACTGCTTTCTAACTCAATTTGTCAGGGAACCAACCAGAGAGAGCGCATGCATTGATTTGATATTTTCAAATGACCAAGACAGAGTCAGAGAGACACTAGTTAGAGAACCAATGGCAAACTGTGATCACAATATGGTTAGCTTTGAGGCATACTTAAAAAAAATCAAGGACCAAGTCTAAAACAATGGTACAATTTTAGAAAAGCAAACCTTGAAGTTATGAGGTGGCACTTAGAAGAGTTAGACTGGATACAGATTCAGTTGAAAATGGATGGTTATATTTTAAAAATATACAACTTGAGGTTCAAGAGAAATTTGTACCAAAACTTAGCAAACTGAGGACCAAAAAACATTGGCCAAAATTGTTTAATAGAAGTATGCAAAGAAAATTTTGTATAGCTCATACAAAAGGGATAGAGACGAAACACAATACAAATAATATGTTGCAAATAATAACTGCAAAGCGATCTTAAGAAAGGGATCAGGAAAGCAAAGAGGGAAAAGAAATGAAAAGAAACATAGCTCTAAAACTAATGCAAAGAGCTTTTTTCAATATTACAACAGCAAGAGGTCAATAAAGGAGGAAGTGAAACAGATAAAGGGCAAAAATGGAAGTATCTTGGAAAACGAACAAGATGTGTCAAATGTTCTTAATGAGTATTTCACAGAGGTTTTTACAGAAGAAAAAACAGATGACATGCCACAGGTTAACAATCAGTCCTGTCAAACCCTAAGAGAGATCAGGATAAATGAGGAGGAGGTACTAAAGGGACTAGCAGAAT